>NC_133658.1:295703562-296012253 GCF_037893015.1 Macrotis lagotis
CATTTCATGTAATTCCTTGCTTCTCTAAAGTCCAACTATTCATGATTTTTTGTAGCAAAGTAGTACTCCATAATATTCATATACCATAATTTGTTCAGCCATTCCTCAACTGATTGGCATCCCTTCAATTTCCAATTCTTTATCACTACAAAAAGCTGCTATGAATATTTTGGAACATGTGGAAATTTTCCCATTTTTTATGATTTCTTCTGGATATAGACTGAGTATTGGTTTTACTGAATCAAAGGGTATGGTCAGTTTTATTGCTTTTTCAGCATTGTTTCATATTGCTCTCCAGAATAATTGAGTAAGTTCACAACTACATCAACAGTGTGTTAATGTTACAATTTTCCCACAACTTCTCCAACATTGATCTTTTTTTTTTCTTTTTGTCATTTTAGCTAATCTGAGGTGGTATTTCTTAGTAGTTTTAATCTGCATTACTCTAATCAATATTGATCTGGAGCATTTTTAAATATGATTATATATAGTTTTAATTTCTTCATTTGAAAACTGCCTGTTCATATCCTTTGAACATATATGATTTTATATTCTCATAAATTTGGTTCATTTCTTTCTATATATTAGAAATGAGTCCTTTATTAGAAATACAAACTGTGAAAATTGTTTCTCAAGTTTTCTATTTTTTTTAGGTATTTTTTTTTTGCAAGGCAATGGGGTTAAGTGGCTTGCCCAAGGCCACACAGCTAGGTAATTATTAAGTGTCTGAGGTCGGATTTGAACTCAGGTGCTCCTGACTCCAGGGCCAGTGCTCTAGCCACTGTGTCACCTAGCTGCCCCTCCAGCTTTCTATTTTGCTTCTAATTTTGGCAGCATTGACTTTATTAGTGCAAATATTTCTTTATTGAAAATAGTTAGAATCATCCATTTAAGAATTTATACCATTCTCTATTTTTTGTTTGGTCATAATTTTCTCCCCTTTCTATAGATCCGACAGATAGAATGTTTCTTGATCTCTTAATTTGACTTTATTTTGGTATAGGGTATAAGATAGGGTCCATGCCTAGTCTTTGAAATATTATTTTTTCATTTTCCCAACAGTTTTTGTCAAATAGTGAGTTTTTATCCCAGAAATTAATGTTTTTGGTTTTGTCAAATAGAAGATTACTGTAGTCATTTACTACAGTTTCTTTTGAACCTGCTCTCATCCACTGGTCCATTACTCTGTTTCTTAACCAGTACCAGGCAGTTTTGATGACTGCTTGACCTTTTGTTACTTCAGATGAATTTTATTACTGTTTTTTCTAACTCAGGAAAATAGTAATTTGGTAATTTGATTGATATGAATAAATTAATTAATTTGGGTAGAATTGTCATTTTTATTATATTAGTTTTGCCTAACCATGAGCAACTGACATTTTCCCAGTTGTTTAGACCTCATTTTATTTGTATGAAAAGTATTTTTTAATTATGTTCATATAGTGTCTGAGTTTGTCTTGGGAGGTAAAGTCCCAATTATTTTATGTTATCTACAGTTACTTTAAATGAAATTTCTCTTTCTATCTCTTGCCCTTGGGCTTTATTGTTCAGATATAGAAATGATGATTTATGTGGGTTTATTTTATATCTTGCTTTTTTGATGAAGTTGTTGTTTCAAGTAGGTTTTTAGATGATTTTCCTGGATTCTCTATGAATACCATCATGTCATCTGCAAAGAGAGAAAGCTTTGCTTCCACATTGCCAATTCTAATTCCTCCAATTTCTTTCACTACTCTTATTGCTAAAGCTAACATTTCCTTTTTTTTTAATTAAAGATATTATTTGAGTTTTACAATTTCCCCCCAATCTTACTTCCCTACCCCTACCCCTACCCCACGGAAAGCAGTCTGTCAGTCTTTACTTTGTTTCCATGTTGTACATTGATCCAAATTGAGTGTGACGAGAGAGAAATCCTATCCTTAAGGAAGAGACAAGAAGTCTAAGAGGTACAAGATCAGACAATAATAAAGCTAACATTTCTAATACTACAACAATAATACTACAACACTACTACTAGTGATAATGGGCACCCTTGTTTAACCCCTGATCTTATTGGAAATGCTCCTAGTTTATCCCCATTCCATATAATATATGGTGATTGATAGATAGATACTGCTTATTATAAGGAAAATTCCATTATTTCCTATATTTTCTAGTGTTTTTAATAGGAATGAATGTTGTATTTTGTCAAAGTCTTTTTCAGCATCTATTGAGACAATCATATGGTCTCTGTTGATTTTGTTACTGAAATGTTCAATTATGTTGAATGTTTTCCTAATATTGAATCATCCCTGCCTACCTGGTAAAAATCCTACCTGATCATGGTATATTATCCTAATAATAATGTGCTGTAATCTCTTGGCTAAAATTTTAAATTAAATTTAAAATTAAATTTAAAATTAAAAAAATTAAATTTAAATTTAAAATTTTATTTAAAATTTTCACATCAATGTTCATTAGGGAGATTGGTCTATAATTATCTTTGTTTTGGTTCTTTCTGGTATAGGTATCAGTACTATACTGGTATCATAAAAGAAATTTGACAGAATTCCTCTTATTTTTTAAAATAGCTTAAGTAGAATTGGAATTAATTATTCCCTAAATGTTTGGTAAATTCACTTGTAAATCCATCTAGCCCTGGAGACTTTTTCTTCCAAAGTTTATTGATGATATATTCAATTTCTTTTTTCTGAAGTGGGATTATTTATTTTATTTCCTCTTCTGTTAATCTGGGTAGTTTATATTTTTATAAATATTCATCCATTTCACTCAGTTTATCAAATTTATTAGCATACAGTTGGGTAAAATAGATCTGAATTATCTCTTTAATTTCTTCCTCATTGGTGATGATTTCATCCTTTTCATTTTTGATTCTGGTAGTTTTATTTTCTTCTTTCTTTTTTTAAAAAGCAGATTAACCAAAGGTTTATCTATTTAATTGATTTTTTCATAAAACCAACTCTTAGTTTTATTTATTAAGCCAATGGCCTTCTTGCTTTCAATTTTATCAATCTCTGTCTTGCTTTTCAGAATTTCTAATTTGGTATTTTATTGGAAAACTTTAATTTGTTCTTTTTCTAACTTTTTTTTGCATGCCCAATTCATCAATCTCCTCTTTCTCTAATTTATTCATATAATCATTTAGAGGTATAAAATTTCCCCTAAAAACTGCTTTTGGCTGCATCCCCCAAATTTTGGTTTGATGTCTCATTGTCATCATTTTCTTGGATCAAATGATTGATTATTTTTATGATTTAGTTTGAGCCATTTGTTCTTTAAAATTATTATTAAGTTTGCAATTAATTTTTGGGTTATCTTTTTGTAGCCCTTTATTACATGTAATTTTTATTGTATCATGATCTGAAAAGTATGCATTTATTATTTCTGCCTTTTGGCATTTGCTTGCAGGGATTTTATGCCCTAGTACATTGTCAATTTTGGTGTAGTTGCCAAATACTGCAGAGAAAAAGGTATATTCTTTTCTATCCCCATTCAGTTTTCTCCAGAGGTTTATCATATTTAAGTTTTCTAAGATTTTATTCACCTACTTGACTTCCTTCTTATTTGTTTTGTAATTAATCTAGTTCTAGTTCTAGATTTGTCTTAGTTTTGCTCTTTATGTCTCCTTGTAATTCAAATATCTAGTAAATTAAATTCATTTCCGATTTAATTATGTATAGACTCTCTAAGTATCCTAAGTATTGGGAAACTTGAAGGTCTCGCTTAAGAATTTTACAGTTGATTGAAAGTATGGGAAATACTGACTCAGGACCACCAAGTTTAGGATTACCTCCCTCATCAGAGAAAGTGCTGAGCTTCAAGAGCAAGACAGAATTAAAGTAGGTCAAGGAATACAAGAACAATGTTAAGTTTAGAGTAAACACCCCAGCTTTTCACCTGAACTATTTGTGTACAACCTATGATAGAGCATTCTGAGTTCTTATCCATCTGATCAACCATAATTGGATTCCCTGTAATTTGTCTAGCCTTGTGATGTCATTTTGTTATTCCTCAATAGAAAGACAAGAACCAACTAAACCTATATCCTCTAAGTACAATATCTTCAACTATATTCAACTTTTTATCTCTCCTAGGAGAAATAAAATTCTCAAGAGTTACAAGTGTTATCTTCCCTTGTAAGGTTGTATAAAATTTAATGTTCTTGATTAATATTTGTTTTGTTCCCCCCCCTTTCCATTTACCTTTTTATGCATCTTTTGAGTCTGTTATTTGAAGATTGAATTCTTTGTTCAGTTCTTGTTTCTTTATCATGAAATTTTGGAACTCCTCTATTTTGTTGAACATCCATCTTTTCTCCTGACAGAATATGCTGAATTTTGCAAGGTGACAAATTTTTGGTTGTGATGCAAAGTTCTTTGCCTTCCAAAAAAACTCCATTCCAGACCTTCAAGAGGATCTTTCAATGTTGAAGTTGATAAATCCCGTCAGTCTGATTGAGCTTCCTTTAAATTGCTTCTTTTTTGATTGTTTGCAGGATTTTCTCCTTTATTTGAGAAAACTGGAATTTTACTATGATAGTCCATGGAATTTTTAACCTGGGGTCTCTTTTTTTTTTTTTTTGCAAGGCAAATGGGGTTAAGTGGCTTGCCCAAGGCCACACAGCTAGATAATTATTAAGTGTCTGAGGCCAGATTTGAACTCAGGTACTCCTGACTCCAGGGCCAGTGCTCTATCCACTGTGCCACCTAGCTGCTCCGCTGGGGTCTCTTTCTGGAGGAGTTCAATGTATTCTTTAAATGGCATTTTGCCTCCTTGATCTAGTAGATTTGGACAATTTTCCTTGTTAATTTCCTGAATGATATTTTCCCAGCTCTTTTTTTTATCTAGGCCTTTTTTTTTGGTAGCCCCATAATTCATAAATTATCTCTCTTGGATCTACTTTCCAGTTCATTTGTTTTTTCTAAAAGATACTTTATATTTTCTTCAATTTTTTTCAACCTTTTTACTTTGATGCAGTCTTAGTATCTTACAGTTAATGGTTTCTGTTTGTCCAATTCTACTTTTTAGGGTTTTATTTTCTTCAGTTAACTTTTGTCTTTCCTTTTCCAGTTGGTTAATTTTACTTTTTGCTGAGTTGCATTCCCTTTCCTGTTAGTTGATTTGAATTTTAGACGAATTGCATTTCTTTTCCAGTTGTTCAATTTGAGTTTTAGATCAGTTACATTTCTTTTCTAGTCGGTTATTTTTACTTTTAAAAGAGTTGGTTTCTCTGGCCAGTTTTTCATAATTTTCCTGCATGACTTTCATTTCTTTTTTCCATTTTTTCTTTTCTCTTTTTTAAAATTCTTTTTAAAGCTCATCTATAAGCTGTAGGATTTGAATCAAATTCATAGTCTTTTGAGACTTCCCTTATGGATAATTTTTCACTGCTTTCTTCTTCTGAGTTCACATTGTTATTATCTTTATCTGCACAGAAGCTCTGCTCCTGGAGTATAGGGAGTAGATCCAAGATTTTTATGGTAGGGCTGGAGTCTGATCCCTGGCTTATCACTGGACAAGATATTGTCTATGCAACCCAAGTGTTGCCTATGCAGAGGTTTGTTGCCAACACAATTCTGTCTTTTGTCCTAGTATTCTCAGGGTTCTGGGACTGAGACCCTCCCTACTGCCTTACTATCTAGATGCTGGGATCTATGCTGTTGTCTAGCTTCAGGGTCTTAATCCCCGCCCCCCAAGAGAGAGACCTTCACTGAAGATCTTCCACAATGTTTACAGTTGAAAACTTATTTCAATCTTGGCTTTTTTTTGGTAGAATCTGTAACTTTAATGTCTGTGTAGAGACTTCATTTAATATTATTTAGGGAAAAGTTCTGGGAGCATGCTAACTTCACCCTGTCATCTTGATTCTGTCCTGGATATCTCCTCTTGCTGTCCCTTTAGCTTACTGACTGTCACTTCTGGACTTTGTGGAAAGGTAAATGAATCACAGAAGCTAAAAGTTAAAGTAATCTTGAAGATCATTTGGTCATATCCCAAATTATAGATAAATGCTCTCTAACATTGCCTAACAAATAATCATTTTCCATTTGCTCTTTATTTGATAGTTGTTATCTTTTGTTTTTCATCATTTCCTTTTCTCCTCCACTGAAAACACCCTTTATAATAAAGAAGAAAAAGAATCAAAATGAAGCAACATAAAAGTGTCCCACACCCATAGACCCCAACCTCTGCAAAGAAAGAATGTGCCTTCTTATAACTCTTCTTTGGGACCAATCTTGACCTTTATGATTTCACCCCCATTCAGTTTTGAGCTTTTTACTGTTGTTTTGTTGTTCTTTATAGTAGTATTATTCTTGTTAATATGTAAATAATTTTTTTCTCAACTCTTCTTCTTTCATCACTTCATATAGATGTTCCCATGCTTCTCTAGGTCCATCATAGCCATAATTTCTTAAAGCACCATCATATTCTACTTTATTTGTGTACCATAATACATGTTCCAGTTTTGTTCACTATTTTACAAGTGACCTTTATTTTTTCAATTACATCATCTTGCCTCCTAGGCAATGGAACTAACTTGGAATTCTAGATAATTCTAGGTAATTACAGTGACTAGTCTCCCAGAAAGTTTGTAGCAGAGATAGGATTCAAAGTTAGATTCCTCCTGGAAAGACTTATAAAAACTAATGAAAAGGGAAGTGAGAACCAGGAGATCATTGTACATACATAGTAACAGCAGTATTGTATGATTATTGACCATGAATGACAGTTATTCTCAACAAAAAATAAATGATCTATTATAATCCCAAAAGTCTCTTGATGAAAAATACTATCCATCTCCAGGGAAAGAACTTCTGGAATCTGATAACTGATCAAAGCCAACTATTTTCATTTTCTTTATTTTTTCCATGTTTCTTTTTTCTTTTTGTTCTATTTCTTCTCCCGCAACCTAGCTAATATGGAGATGTGTTTTGCCTGATTGCATATATATAACCTATACCAAATTACTTATTATATTGGGGAGGGGAAGGTGAAGGAAGAAGTGGGAAAATTTGAAACTCAAATTTTTAAACAATTGAATACTAAAATTTTTCTTTATATGTTACTGGAAATAAAATAAAATATTTTTTTAAAACTAGGAACAAATTTGAGTTCATGGCTCTGTGGAGTCATAGTCATGAAAAATAAAGAACAAAGTTCTAATTCTCCTTCTAACCTTTATTAACTGTGTAACCTTGGGCAAGTTGCTTTGCTGAGCCACAGTTTACTCATCTATAAAGTGAGTAGGATGTCTAGTGCCAAGTTGGCAACATAATGAAGGAACCTTCTGAGGCCTTTCTATATTCCCTTCCAAAAAACTTCAAAAACTGTCTCTAAACTGATTTAGGAATAAACAAGCAGTTTGCTAACTTTCCAGGAAAACTCTGTCTCATTGGAGTAGAGAGGAGCAATGTCCTAGAGCATCAACAGCCAGCTTCACAACAAAGTACCTACAGCAAGGCTCCAAGCTCAGGGGTAATCCATCAGTGAGGCCCTGTTCTCTGGTAAACCAGTACCCCAAGGCCAGACTGCAGTCTGTGCCACAAAGCAAGGTCACACCCCAGCTCCCCAATGCCATTATCAAGGTCCTACCTCCATTGCTAACCAGTAGTGAGGTTCCAACTCTAGAACTGGTCAGCAGTAAAAGCAAATCCCTGTATTCAGACAGTAGTAAAATCCCTCAGAGACCCTGTTTCCAAATAGCCCAGCAGCAAGACCCTATATCTCGGGGAGACCAACAGGGAGGCTCCACACCCTAGTACAAGTCAGCAATGAGTTTCTTCCTGCACTGTGAGCGAGGAATGAGATTCCCCCTACAAGACAAGATAACATCTAGACCCTGAGCCCCAGAACAAAAAGTCTAGGAGAGTGCAGCAGCAGAGCCCAACTCTCACATAAAAATACCAAGTCACAGAATAGGCAGAAAACATTAGCAAAAAACAACAAAAATAACTAGACAATAGAAAGGTGTTGTGATGGCAGGGAAGATTGAGACACAAACTTAGAAGAGGGCAACATTGTCAAAATGGAGACATATGAAATCTAAAACGCTATAATTTGTTCCCAGGCCCAAAAAGAGATCTTAGAAGAGCTTTAAAGGACTTTAAAAGGCAAATTAGACAAGGAGAACAAAACTAGGAAAAAAGAAATGAGAGCAGCACAAGAAAATCATGAAAAAAGTCAGCAGCATGGAAAAAGAAATACAAAAATTCACTGAAGAAAATAACTCCTTAAAGAATGGATTTGAGGTGCAGCTAGGTGGTGCAGTGGATAGAGCACTGGCCTTGGAGTCAGGAGTACCTGAGTTCAAATCCGGCCTCAGACACTTAATAATTACCTAGCCCTGTGGCCTTGGGCAAGCCACTTAACCCCATTGCCTTGCAAAAAAAAAAAAAAGAATGTATTTGGACAAAAAAAGAAATTACAAAAAGCTCACTTAAAATTGGAATTGGATAAGTGAAAGCTAATGAATTCATGAGATAGAAAGATATGACAAAATAAAAGAACAAAGAAAAAAAGAAGAAAACATGAAATTTCTCATTGGAAAAAATAAACTGATCTGGGAAATAGATCTAGAAGATATAATTTAAGAATTATTCTATTACTTGAAGACCATGATCAGAAATATATCCTAAGCAGCATCTTTAAAGAAATTGTCAAGGGAAAATTGTACTGAAGTAGAGGACAAAATAGAAATTGAAAGAATTTTCCTTGTTACCTGAGGGAGATCCCAAAATTAAAACTCCTAGGAACATCATAACCAAATTCCAGAGGTCCCAGGTCAAGGAGAAAGTATTACATGGAGCTCAATAGAAACAGCTCAAATACTATTGGATTCAGTTACAGGATATGGTAGTTTCACATTAAAGAACTGGAGATCTGATGGTGATATTCTTACAGACAAGGAATTTAGAATAACAACCAAGAATCACATATCCAGCAAAACTGGATATAATCCTTTAGGAAGGAAGAAAATGAGTATTTTTATAATTATTACTAATCAAAAATAAGAGCTGAATAAAAAAATTGATCTTCAAATATAAGACTCAAGGAAAATATAAATAGTAAATTAAAAAAGTGAAAGGTTAAACTTTTTGTATTACTATATAGCACAATAATATTCATAACTCTTAAGAATTTTATTACTATAAAGGCAATTAGAGGAAATAAACATAGACACAGGGTGTGGATATTAGGCAACTTTGATGGGTATGATAAGCAAATAAATAAAATAAAGGGTACAAAAGAAGATTGCAATAGAGAAGAGGGAAAAGGGAAAAAGAATAAAGTAAATTATGTCACATAAAAGAGGAATGAAAGCTATTGTAATGGAGGGGAAGATGGAGGGGGGAGTGTCAGACAAAACTTGAACCTTACTCTCATCAGAATTCTCTCAGAGGTCATAGCATATACAGAGTTGAATACAGAAATCTATCTTAACCTATACAGAAGTAAAAAGGGATGGAGAGAAGAAAAACAGGACTGATAGAAAAGAGAACAGATTGGGAGAGACAACGATGAGAAGGAAAACACTTGTGAGGAGAGACATACTTGTGAATGTAAGAGAAAGAGAATGATAAATGGGGGAACATAGAATAGAGAGAAATAAAATGGAAGAAGATAACAGAATGGATTAAAAATTGGAATCCTATAGCATGTTGTTTATTTGAAGCACAGAAACACAGAGAGAGTAAAGGTAAGGGGCTAGAGCAGGATCTGTTATACTTCAGTTGCAGTAAAAACTCGCAGGGGTAGCAATCATGATCTTAGATACAGCAAAAGAAAAAGTAAATCTAACCAAAAGATATAAGGGAGGAATCTATATCTTGCTGTAAGTTACCACAGACAGTGAAATGTCGATTATAAACATATGAATCAAATGGTATAACAACTAAATTATTGAAGAAGTTGGAGTTACAGTTATAGATAATAAAACTATAATAGAGAGGGACCTCAAATTTCTCCTCGTAGAACTAGATAAATCTTACCAAAAAATAAAGAAGAAAGAAAGTAAGGAGGTTAATTGAATTTTTGAAAAGTTAGATTTTATAGATCTCTGGAGGAAATTAAATGATAATAGATAGGGACATACCTTTTTCTGTACATGGTACCTACACATAAATTGACCATATATTAAAGCATACAATTCTGATAATAAATTCAGAATAGCAGAGATAGTAAATGTATCCCTTTTAGATTTAAATGCAATAAAAATTACATTCAATTTTCAGCAATGGAAAGAGAGATTCAAAATTGTTTAAAAACTAAATGATTTTATCCTAAAAAATAAATGGGTCAAAGAACCAATCATAGAAACAATCAATAATTTCATGGAAGAAAATGGCAATGATAAGACAATATAACAAAATTTATGGAGTGCAGTCAAAGCAATAGTTGGGGGAAATTAATTTTTCTAATTGCTTACATCACTAAAATAGAGAAAGAGCAGGTCAATGAATTGGGTATAAAACTAAAAGACATTAGAAAAAACATTAAAAATCCTCAATTAAATAACAAATCAAAAATCTTGAAAATCAAAGGAAACATTAATAAAACCGAAAGTAAGAATACCATGGAACTAATGAAACTAGAAGCTGGTTTTATGAAAAAACCCGACAGACTATTGGTTAATTTAATTTTTTCAAAAAGAAGCAAACTAAATTAACAGTAACAAAAATGATAGGGGTGAATTCACCTAGTGAAGAGGAAATTAAAACAATAAATAGGAGCTATTTTGCCCAATTATATGCCAATAAATTTGACTATCTAAATTAAATGGATAACTATCTACAAAATATAAATTGCTCATATTAACAAAAGAAGAAATAGAATTTCTAATTAATGCAACCTGAGAAAAAAGAAAGAGAATAAGCTATCAATGAATTTTCTAGATAAAATTCCCCATAGCCAAAGGTATTGTAAGTGAATTCTACCAAACATTTAAAGAACAATTACTCTCAATACTATAGAAACTATTTGAAAAAATAGACATAGAAAGAGACCTAAGAAATTTCTTTTATGAGAAAAATATGATACTGATACCTAAACCAGGAAAAGCAAAAGCAGAGCAAGAAAACTATAGACCAATTTTCCTTATTAATACTGATGCAAAATTTTTCAAGGATATTATAGCACTATATCATAGGGATCAAACACTATGACCAAGTGGGATTTATACCAGTTATGCAGGGGAGATTTGATATTAGGAAAACTATCAGCCTAATTGACCAAATCAATAGCAACAGAAATCTTTTAACAGATGCAGAAAATGCCTTTGACAAAATACAATATCCATTCTTGTTAAAAAAAAAAAATAAGAGAGAATAAGAGTAAATGGAACTTAATTTAAAATGAGAAATGTTTATTAAAAACCATCAGTTAACATTCTCTATAAAGGATATAAGCTAAGAATCTTCCCAAAACAATTGAGGCTAATCAAAGATTCCCATTATCACCACTATTATTCAATATTATACTGGAAATGTTAGCTATAACAATAAGAGAAGAAAAAGAAACTGAAGGAATTAGAATAGGCAGTGAGTAAATAAAACTATAACTCTTTGCAGATGATGTGATGATATACTTGAGAATTCTAGAGAATCAAGAAAAAACTATTTGAAATAATTTATAACTTTAGGAAAGTTGCAAATATAAAATAAACTCACCAAATCACTAGTATTTCTATATATTACCAGTGAAATTCACCAGCAAGAGATAGATAAAGATATTGTGTTTAAAATAACTATAGGCAATATAAAATACTTGGGAATCTGTCAAGACAAACCCAAGTAATATATGAACACAATTATAAAATACTTTTCACACAAATAACATCAGATCTAAACTATTGGAAAAATATTGATTACTCACAGATAGACCAAGTCAATATAATAAAAATTAATGTTCTTGCTAAATTAATTTACTTATTCAGTGGGATACTAATCATTTTATAAAGCTAGAAAAACAAATAACAACACTCTTCTGGAAATATAAAAGGTCATAGGTATCAAGGAAATCAGTAAATAAAATGTGAAGGAAGGTGGTCTACCTATAATAAATACCTCTGAAACTGTATTACAAAGTCATAATTGTCAGAACAATCTGTGGCTAAGAAATAGTGATGGATCAGTGGGACATTAGGCATATAATACATTATAATAAATGACTAGAGTAATCTAATATATGAAAAAGATCTAAACTTTTGGAACAAAAACTCATTATTTGACAAAAAACTATTGAGAAAACTAGAAAACAAATGGGGAAACTTAGGTATATACTAGTATCCCACACCATATACTAAGATAAAGTTAAAATGGCTACATGATTTACATGTAAAGGGTGATACCATAAGCAAATTAAGAAATTGTGGAATAGTTTATCTGTCAGTCCTATGAATGAGGGAAGAATTAGGACCAAATGAGATATAGCGAACATTACAGAATATAAAAAAGATAATTTTGATTATAGAAAATTTAAAAGGTTTTACATAAACATTGCACCAAATTTAAAAGGAAAGCAGAAAACTGAGGTATGGGGCTATTTGCAACAAGTGTCTCTGAAAAAGGTCTCATTTCTCAAATGTATAGCAAATTGAATCAAATTTATAAGAGTACAAGTTATTCCCCAATAGATAAATGATCAAAGGATACAAAGAAGCAGTTTTAAACAAAGAAATCAAAGTTATCAATAGTTACATGATACAAATGCTTTAAATCACTATTGATTGGATAAAATGGAGATTAAAATAACTTTGATGCTCCAACTTACATTTATCAGATTGGTTAATGTGACAAAAAAGGAAAATTGATAAAATTTAGGGGTATGTGGGGAAAACTGGGACAATCACACATTATTGATAGAGTTGTAAACTGACTCAACCATTTTGGAGAACAATTTGGAACTATGCCCAAAGGGCTATGAAATTGTGCATAACCTTCAATCCAACAATACCACTGCTAATTCTGTATCCAAAAAGATTAAAAAAAAAAAAAGGAGAGGGATGGGCCTGTTTATAAGAATATATTTATAACACCTCTTTTTTGTGGTGGCTAAGAATTGGAAATTGAGAAAATTCCCCATCAAATGGAGAATGACTGAATAAACTGTGGTATATGATTGTGATGAAATATTATAGTGCTACAAGAAATGACAAGCAGGATGATTTCAGGAAAACCTGGAAAGACTTACATGAACTGATTCAAAGTGCAGTGAGAAAACCAGGAAAACACTGTACACAATAGCAGCAATTTTTATGATGATAAATTGTGACTAGCTTAACTATTATTAGCAAAAAAAAAAAAAGATTGGAGTGACTAGGTGGTGCAGTGGATAGAGCACCAGCCCTGGAGTCAGGAGTACCTGAGTTCAAATATGGCCTCAGACACTTAATAATTGCCTAGCTGTGTGGCCTTGGGCAAGCCACTTAACCCCATTTGCCTTGCAAAAACCTAAAAAACAAAAAACAAAAACAAAAAAGATCCAAGTCAATCCCAAACTCTTGATGAAACTTGCTATCTGCCTCAAGAGAAAGAACTGATACGGACTGAAGCATACTATTTTTCACTTTCTTTTTATTGTTTTTGTTTGAGCCTTCTTGTACAAAATGAATAACATGGTAATAATTTACATGATAATACATGTGTAATCTTTATCAGGTTGCTTACCATCTCAGGGGAGAGGGAAGGAAGGAAAGGAGGGCTAGAATTTGGAATTCAAATCTTTTTAAAAATGTTAAAAACTGGAGGGACTTCTGGGGCAGAACCAAGATGGCAGCTTGAAGCTAACATGCCCCCTGGAGCTTTTCCCTATACAATACTAAGTGTAGCCACTACACAGACATTAAAGATAGAGATACCCCCCCCCCAAAAAAAGACCAGATTGAAATAAGTTTTCAACAATAGACATCATGGAGGATCTTCAGTGATGGTCTGTCTCTTTGGAGGGAGGTGGCAGAAAGGGAAGTAAAGTCCAGCTAAGTGGGAAAGTGGGAAAGCCCTCAGGAGGCTCTTAGTCACAGTGCAACCCAGGTCCTGGCAGTTAGACAACAGCATAAGTCTTGACAACTAGGTAGCAGGACAGCAGGGAGGGTCCCAATCCTAGACAAAGTCTGCACCCTGGGAATACTGGGCAAAAGACAAGACTGGATTGGGAGCAACCATTGCATAGGCACAGCAAAAACAAAGGAGAAAACAAACCTCTGCAAAGGTACGCCTGGGCTGCATAGGCTACATCTTGACCAGTAATAAGCCAGGGATCAGACCCCAACCCCGGCACAAAAATCTTGGGTCTATACTCCTTGTACTCCAGGAGCAGAGTTCAAACAATAAAAATGAGCAAAAAAGCCAAGAGTGCTAACCATAGAAAGCTACTGCTATGCAGACAAAGGTGATAAAAATGCCATTTCTGAAGAAGAAAGAACTGAAAATTTACTTACATTGGAAGTCTCAAAGGAGTCTATGAATTGGACTCAAATTCAAAAACTCATAAAGAGCTTTAAAAAGAATTTAAAAAACTAAAGAAGAGAGGAAGGAAAAAAATGGAAAAAAGAAAGAGAGCCATGCAGGGAAATTATGATAAACTGACCAAAGAAATCAACTTTAAAAGTAAAAATAACCTACTAGAAAATGAAAAGGGTGAACCCACCACCAATAAGGAGGAACTTAAAGAGATAATACAGACCTATTTTGCCAAACTGTATGTCAATAAATTTGATAACATAAGTAAAATGGATAACTATTTACAAAAATATAAACTGCTTAGATTAACAGAAGAAATAAAATACTTTAGTGACCCCATTTCAGAAAAAGAAATTGAAAAAAACCATTAATAAAGTCCCTAATAAAAATTTTTCATGACCAAATGAATTTATAAGTGGATTCTAACAAACATTTAAGGAAAAATTAATCCCAATTCTACATAAACTATTTTTAAAAAATAGGAGTTCTACCAGATTCCTTATATGATACCAGTATGGTGCTGATTCCAAAAACAGGAAGAATCAAAACAAACAAAAAATATTATAGACTAATCTCCCTAATGAACATTAATAAAAAGGCTCAAATAAAATTTTAACAAAGAGATTACAGCAAGCTATTATTATCAGGTAGAATTTACCAGGTAGATAAGGATGGTTCAGTATTAAGAAAACACTAAGTATAATGGAGCATATATGGTTATCTCAATAGATGCTGAAAAAGCCTGTGACAAAACACAACATCCATTTATATTAAAAAGACTAGAGAGTATAGGAATAAATGGAGTTTTCCTTATAGTAATAAGCAATATCTATCAGAAAACATTATATGTAAAGAATTTCCAATAAGATGAGGGGTGAAATAAGACTGCCCATTATAACCATTACTATTTAATAAAGTATTAGAAATGTTAGCTTTATCAATAAGAGAAGAAATTGAAGGAATCAGAATTGGTAATGAAGTAAAATTTTCACTTTTTTGAAGATGATCTGATGATATACTTAGAGAACCCAAGAAAATCATCTTAAAAAACTATTTGAAACAATGGACATCTTCTTCAAAAAGACAGGATATAAAACAAATCTGCATAAATTGTCAGTATTTCTATATTTGAACAAAGTTCTATTTAAAATAAGTGCAGACAACATAAAATAATTAGGACTCTACCTCCCAAAACAAACCCAGAAACTGTATGAAAAAAATCACAAAACACTTTTCATACAAATAAAGTCAGATTTCAACAATTGGAAAAATGGCAATTGCACATGGTTAGGTTGAGTTAATATGACAAAAATGAAAATTATACCAAAATTAAATTATTATTTATTCAGGGTCTCATCAATCAAATAGCTAATAACTATTTTCTTGAGTTAGGAAAAAATAGTAACAAAATTCATCTGGAGCAACAAAAGGTCAAGAATATCAAGAGGAATAATGAAAATAAAATGTAAAGAAAAGTGTCCTTGCTCTGCCAGATCTAAAACTATACTATAAAGCAAAAATCCTCAAAACTGCTTGGTACTGGTTAAGGAATAGTGTGTTGGACTGGTGGATTCAAATAGTTATAAAAGAAACAGTATTAAATGGCTATAGTAATCTATTGTTTAACAAATCCAAAGACATTAGCTCTGAGATAAGAACTCACTATTTGACAAAAATTGCCAGGAAAATGGGAAAATAGTATGTAATAGGCCCACATCTCACACCCTATACCAAAATAAGATCAAAATGGGTACAGGATTTAGATATACCATAGACCAGTTAACAGATCAAGAAATACTCTGTCAGATCTATGGAAAGAGCAGAAATTTATGACCAAAAAAGAAATAGAGAACATTATAAATTACAAAATGGATGCTTTTGACTACATTTATAAGGTTTTTGCACTAATAAAACCAATGCTGCCAAGATTAGAAGCAAAATAGAAAGCTGGGAAACAATTTTCACAGCTATGGATTCTGATAAAGGTCTCATTTTTAAAATATATAAAGAACTGAATCAAATTTATAAGGTTCCAAGTCATTCCCCAATTGATAATTGGTCAAAGGATATGAACAGGAAGTTTTCAAATGAAGAAATTCATTGCTGATTAGAGAAATGCAAATTAAAACAGCTATGAAATAGCTCACACTTATCAGATTGGCTAAGATGACAAAAAAGGGAAAACAAATAATGTTGGAAAAGTTGAGGGAGGACTGGGACATTAATACATTGTTGGAGGAGTTGTGAACTAATACAACCCTTCTGGAGAGCAATCTGGACCTATGCCCAAAGAGTAATAAAACTGATCATATCCTTTGATACAGTAATTCCAATACTAGGCCTATATCCAGAAGAAATTTTTAAAAATAGGAAAAGTCCCACATGTTTCAAAATATTCATAATTTTTTTTGTAGTGTCAAAGAATTGGAAATTTAGGGGAAGCCCATCAATTGAGGAATGCCTGAACAAATTATGATATATGAATGTTATGGAGTACTATTGTTCTATAAGAAACCATGAATGGTCATACTGTAGAGAAGCTTGGAAAGAATTATGGGAACTGATACTGAGTGAAGGGAGCAAAACTAAGAATTTTGTATGCATTAACAGCAAAGTTGTGAATTGATCAAATTTGATGAGTGAAGCTCTTCTCAGCATTTTGAGAATTAGGACAACTCTGTGTTATGGACAACATCAACATCCAGACAAAGAAAAACAAAACAAAGCAAAACAAAAATACAGAATCTGAATGAACATTATCTTCACTTTTCAAAAATTTCTCCTATGTTTTTTCTTCCAATCTCATTGTTTTCTTTCTTTTCCCTTATTCCTAACTTCTCATGCAAAAAATGACTATTATATAAATATGTTAAACAAAAATGTACATATACAATGTTTACTAGACTGCTGCTGAGGGCAGAGGGTGGGAAGGAAAGGTGGAAAGAAATTAGGTGACATGGATGAATGTTGCAAAACTTTCTAAATATGCAATTGAAAAACCAAAATATCAATTAGGAAAAAATGTTAAAAATTGTTTTAAAATGCAATTGGATATATATATACATATATACATATATGCATATATATGTATAGATATATTTTAAATGAGGAGGTTAAGATATAATGGCCTTTGAGAATCTTTTCTGCTCTAGATCTAAAATTCTAGGAATAGTTCTGCTTACTCAGAAGTTATTCCTTTTATTTACCCCAAATCTACTCCAGACTTTTCTTTATTGGTCTTAATCCTCCTCTTTTATCAAATAGAAGAAGTCTGTGCCCTCTGGACCACAGCAGCTTTTCAGATATAAATAATGCTATTGTCTCCTCCCTCACCTCAGTTTCTTTTTCTTAAAGTTAAACACCTTCTCCCTCACTTCCCCCCCCCCCAAATCTTCTTATAGAAAGATCTTTAGGGCTTTCAGCATCTTGTAGCTACACTTCTCTGGACATATCCAGCTTATGAATCTCCTTCCTAAAAGGGGGTATCCACTATTAAAGACAAGACTCAGATCTGTTCTGAATGTGATTGTTACTTCTCTAGTCCTAGAGATTCAATCAGACTAGCCTTATGATTGTCCCTTGTTTGTGACTTTTGATCTCTGACATCTGGAACTTTGTATAGTCTGTTTCCTACTCACCTCTATTTCATGGAATCTGTAGTTTCCTTCAAAAATCAACTCAAGGGCCAATTCCTCCAGGAAATTTCTTCTGAACTTTCAAGGTGCTGTCCTCCCCCGAAATGACTTCATGCACACACACACACACACACACACACACACACACACACACACACACACATTCTATCCTTAATGTTCTATGTAAATGCTGCTGCTTCCTAGAATATAATTTGGACTTCTTGAAGATAGGAACCATTTGTTTTTAACCTTTATAATTTGAGGTAAATGTCTGACAGAGTAAAGTACTTTATTGAATAAATAAATGAATGAATGTATTCATGAAGCCAAAAATGGAATTGGGTCTGGATTTCCATAGTACATACATTTATCACATTTCTTCATTTCTCATCAGGCTTCATCAGGACTTAACACTCTAAACACCTCCCCTGCCCCCCCTCACTCCCACACCCTCTTTTTTCAGCTTCCTTTTTTTTGATCTTCACTCCTTAGAATGAGGGCAGGGACTGTTTCCTTTTTGTTAACCCTTATATCTACATTGCTTACCATAGTGGCAGACACATAGTAGGCACTTAATAAATGCTTGGTGATTGTTTCCTGTCTCCTATTGCAGGACAAAATCAATGTTCATCTGACATCTTCATAGTTGCTATGGATGGATCTGTGTCCCTCTTCCTCCTCCTCCTTTTGGTCTTCTGCTGCTACTTCAAGAATCAGACAGGTGACAATTGATTTTCTAGGAACCCAGAAGATTCAGTGTTGGGGATGAAGTATTGTGGGGAAGAGCACAGAAGTGCTGGCGATAGAGTAACTCTTCTCACCTGTGATGATACCCTTAGCTTTTGGGAGTTGGAGGGACCAAACCTGTGATCCTGTCATGTAGGGATCTCTGAAGGAGGGCTTTCTTCTACCAAGGTGGAACAGCACCTTCTTGTTAGGGACTATTGTGTATGGGAACACTGTAAATTATTTTCAGCTGGTGTCGAACCAGAGCCTTATCTTACTAAGTGCCATGGGAGTGGGAGTGGATTAGAGACTGGGGAGGTATTTAAGCACTGGTATTTGGTTCAATAAATAGAGTCCTTGGAGTACTTGGGGAATCTTGGAGAACTTATCATCCTTGTCTTCCTTGTCTTCCTTGTCTCCTACCCCTCTAACACTTGCCTGGGGAAAGATTGAGGGAGTCCAGAAAGGGACTCAACACCTTTTCTGTAATTTATAGCCCTAGGTCCCAATTTACCTGCCCAGGGTCACACAACTAGGATGTGACAGTGACAGAATATCACACCAGGTTTTCCTAATGCAGGGGACAGCTCTGTATCCACTAAGCCTACTGGATACTTGTCATTTCATAGTTGGGGGAGTGGAAGATGCCAAATTTGGAGCTGAAAGACACGGGTTCAGAAGAAAGGAGAAAAATTTGGAACTCAAAATCTTGTAAAAATGAATTCTAAAAATTGGTCTTTTTCATAACATTAGGGGAAATTATTTTATTTTTATTGAAATTTTTTTTAAAAAAAGAGGACATGGGTTGAAAACCTAGCTCTGTCACTTACTACCTATGTGACTTTAAACAAATCTCTTAATGTCTCTACACCTCCATATACTCATCTGTAAAATGAGAGTTGTGCTAAACAATCTTGATTTCAATTTCAGCTCTAAAATATGATCTTATCTGAGCATCACAGGAGTAGAAGTTCACTCACAATAGCCCTGTGAGATAAGAATTGTGTAAGGATTATTATGCTCATTTTACAGATGAAAAAAGTGAGGACTCTTGACAGGTTACCCTGACTATGATCATCTAGATAGAACTATCAGAAATGGGACTCAAACCTAGGTCTTTTTGACTTTCAAAGCTGCCAATATTTTATCTATTCTGCCACACTAGGTCTAGATGAAGAATAAAGCATTATCTAGAACATAGAATATCAACTTGTTAGGGCACATCAAACCCAAAATGCAAGGATCAGAAGTAGTCTTTTAGATCATCCAGTCAGACTCCTTCATTTTACAAAACATGTTGGGGGGCGGGGCTGGCTAAGGCCTCACTAGCAACTGTAAAACAATCCCAGTTCTTTTGATTCTTATCTGGAGTATTCTTTCTTTTTTTCTATATGTTGCCTCTCTCAAGGAAAGCAGGTGTCTATGAGGCAGTTAGGTGGTGCAGTGGGTAAATCTTTGAATTTGGAGTCAGAAAGTCAAATTTAATATCAAACAGTTACTAGTTGTACAATTCTGGAAAGTTACTTCTCACCTCTTGGCCTCAGCTTCCTCATCCATAAAATGAGGATTATAAAAGCATCTACTTCCTAGGATATATTTGAAAATCAAATGAGATAATACTTATAAAGAGATTTGCTAGTCCTAAAAGTATTATCATGAGGGGTTTGGGCAAAATCTCATTGTGTGCTATTCCTTAATCTCCTACCTCCAGGATATATTTTTGTCTGTGAAATCAGCATCCAAGATTAATTCTGAAGTAAAAAATCAGTTATGAAGAGTAATATGACCTGGGATGGGTGGGAAAGATGTATGTGGTATAAAGAAATGAGTAAGTCCTTTATTATAGTCAGAGAATTGGCTTTAGTCCTAGATGTGGGGAATGACTTGATGAATATATGTATGGGAACCTTGGTGTATGTTTGGCTTATTTTAGTAACAACTGGAAGTACCCATGTGTAACTTCCAGGGTTCCTGCAACAAGATTCTTTCAGCAGTACCTGATCTGAGGATACTCCAAAACTTGGACCCAACATCTACTATCACATTGTATCATTCTGTAGAAGAGCTGTAAACTATATTGACACTGGCCTGGGTCAAAAGTCTAATATTGTCTCTTTCCTTTTCTCTATATGGATCCAAGTGCATGTTTGTCTAGGTTTGTATGTCCTAGTGCTGGATAATGTCCCACCCCAAAAGGGGGTTTGCTTCCTCCTTCACATGCCTGCTTTCTTCCCAGGAGAATGTTTCTATCACTGGATCCAGATAATTTCCCAATATATTTCACAAAATCCCTGATCCAACTATTGTTGCTGGTACACCTTGCTGATATGGGAGGGATACATATCCATAAGGCCAAGGACTTCCATAGCATCCAGACCTCATAATTCCTATTTCTTAGCTGGAGACAGCTTCTATTCTCAGATCTGCAACCAAAGATTCCCTGATCATCATCGATGAGTTGGGAAGAGGGACTTCAACCTGGATTTGGATTAGCTTGGGCTATTTCAGAGTACATTGACACTAAAATATGTGCCTTCTGTATGTTTTCTACTCAATTTCATGAACTGACAACCCTAGCTGACCAGGTACCAACATATTTCAGCAGTAACTACTGAGGAAATATTAAGTATGCTCAATCAGGTGAAGAAAGGTGTCTGTGATCAGAGTTTTGGGATTCATGTTGCAGAGCTTGCTAATTTTCCTAAACATGTAATAGAGAATGCCAAACAAAAGGCTCTGGAACTAGAGGAATTTCCAGCACTTTGGAAAACCTCAAGAATCTGATGAAACAGAACCAGCAGCCAAGACATGCTACCAAGAAAGAGAGCATGGTGAAAAAATAATCCAGGCACTTCTGGCCAAGATAAAGGAATTGCCCTTTGCAGAAATGTCTGAGGAAGGCATCAGAAACAAATTAAAATGACTGAAGGATGAAGTGATATCACAAAATAACAGTTCTGTGAATGAAATAATTTCACAGATAAAAGTTAATCCATGAAAAATTCCACAGTGGAATGGTACAAGTTTTGTAGATTTTTTTTAATTGGAGAAAGTCTCCACTGTCTATGTTAAATGCTTTTGTAAAGTTTTATACTTTTCCCTTGGTGTTTAGAAATGGATGCACATAGACTATGAATAAAATTTTACTATTATGTTTCTTTAAAAAAACAAGTCCTATTTCTTATCAAATTAGTTGAGGGGTGAAATAGTTCTGGAAAATGCAGTGAGAATGATGTCTTTGCCCAACACTCTGCTCATTATAATAAAACATAATGTCCTCTTAGATCATCAAGGACAAACACTATGGCCCAATACCTAAATGCCCATAACCTGGCCACATGCTCTTCCAAATTCTGTCTTCAGAAGGTCAAACCATATGTGACAAGAATGGAGAGAGGGAATTCATATCTAATCACTATGTTTCCTCATTTTGCTATGGAAAAAAAGAACAATTAAAACAAAATATCCCTATTTAAAATAGATAACATTCTTAGATCAAAGCAAAGGCAATTAGTAGTCAAAGAATTATACCAGACATTAGAAATTATGCATTCTAATCACTATAATCACTAATTTCTGACTGGTTATGTGATACTGACTCTTCTCTGAGCCTCAGGTATTTCCTTTATAAAATTAGGGTACTATCCTAGATGAGACCTTCTAGCCCTGCCATTCTATGACCTGAGCCTAAAGTTCTTTACAATTTTGACACACTATTTGTTTCTAACTTTTGTGTAGTGGTGATTATGCTCTTTTTATAGAGGAAGAAATTTTAACCTGTAGAAAATAACTGACACATTCAGTCTACTAGTGCAATTCAGTGATAGAGCTAGGACTAGAATCTAAGACTACTGAGTCTGGGGTTCTTGTCACTGTACTTTACTGTTTCACAAACTAAATGTGACAAGAAAAATTAATTTAGTTTGGACTTGGATTAATTTTCTTTCTTCTTTCCTTTAGAGTAGAATACTCAAAAAGAACCTCAGAGAGAAAGGTAAGCATTTGATTGTGTTACCCCATGAAAAGAATGAATGGAGTTCATCACTAAGCAACTACTGTACACCTGCTTTAGGAACTAGGAGACATAGTCTCTCCCCTCAGGAGTTTCTAGTCTAATTAGGAAGAAAATGAGGAACATATATTCATCTGGTAAGGTTTAGAATATATATTAAGCAACAGCATCCAGAAGTTATGAAGTTTTATTCAAGATGAAACTAGAGGTAGACAAAATATAATCAGGGAAATCTTTCTGAGGGAGATCAGAGAGAAAAAAAAAACAATTAGACTGAAGAAACATGTTCTTGAACCTACCATGAAGAAAATGAGTCATAGACCAATATGCCACAGATTAGCACTAAAAAGTCATAGATTAGAATGTCAACTAGAAGGGACCATTTAGTCCAACTATCTCATTTTTCAATTGAGAGAACTAAATCCCAGAAAGAAATGAATTATCCAAGACTCCACTGCCAAATAGATGATCTCTATAGTCCATTCAAGTTCTGATTCTATATATGACTCTATGATTTTCCTGGATACCCAATAAGATCACACACACACACACACACACACACACACATACATATATATTCATAATAATATAAGACATTTAACATTATATGTGTGAAATATATATCTTCTTCCTCACTTTTCTACTCACAAGTTTATTTCCTAATCCATCCTTATCCTTCCCCTCAAAACCCCACTGCCTCCAGAAAAACTTTCCCTGAAAATAATAATAGTGCACATTTAAGGATCTTGACCAAGTTTTGATTCTTCATGACCATTCAATTTTTCAAATGGACTTGACTATTCAACACTCAGAAACCTTTCATTGTATATAGCTGTCAATCATACTGAAAATGTCAAGCCACTGAATCAGGAATCAAGAGACCTGACTCATTCTATGTCTTTTAGTACGACTGTAAGTCTCTTTCCCTCTCTAGACCTCAATTCACTTCTCTGTAAAATTAAAATATTGGACTAGATGGTTCCCAAGATCCCTTCCAAATATAGTACTTTATATGTTTCAGCCTTAAAGTTCTAATCCTGTAAGATTAGTAGTAGCTACCTGAAGATTTGTAACAGGATAGTCAATTCCTTTTCTCTGCTCAGTCCATTGACTAGGATGGGACTGTTCTTCCCAATTGCTTTATTGTCCTCAGAGATGGCAGGGGAAGGTGATGCAATGCTCCTAGGACAAGAGAAAGGAATGGGGAGGGGAGTTGGTGGCTCAATTGGTAAGTGCCTTCTCCATATCTTCCTCAGATCATCACAGTGAAGGGTGCCATGGAAACTGGAAAGTTGGAGGAAGGCCAGGGTATCCTACAGTGGCAATTAGCAGTCTACCAATGATGGTACTGACCACCCAGGGGTCCTGCCCAGTGCTGCTCAGGGGTCAGTTCCATCATTTTTCCTATGGAACTTGCCTAATAGGCAACTGATCACATTTATTTCTCACTAGTCAGACTCAGTAATGGCAATAGAAAAAGGAAGAATCTTCCACAGGGGGGCATACTGAATTGTAAGGTAGAAGATTAAAAGAATCATAGGATACCAAAGGTGGACAGGTCCTTGGCAATAAAACATTAGAGCCAGAGGTAACCTTGCTGCTGTTTTTTCCCTTTGTTCTATCTTTGTCATATCATCTGGGCTTTTCTTGGCAAAGATCCTGGAATGGTTTGCCATTTCCTTCTCCAGATCATTTGACAGATGATGAAACTGAGACAAAAAGAGTTAAGTAACATGCCCAGGGTCATACAACTAGTACATATCTGAGGACAGATTTCAATTCAGGTCTGGTGTTCTATCCATTGTACTACCTACTTGCTTTTTGAATTAACTTTAAATACCATCTGATCTAACTCATCCTTTTATTTGTTTGTTTTATGGATAACTCACTAAGGGCAATGGCTCATCATGGGGGGGGGGGGAATGTAGAGTTAAGGATTGTCAGAAAAAGACTTGAAGATCTCTCTTCAAGGTCTCTCTTAAGAACTTCAGAAATGATTGTGTGACATGGGAGACACTGGCACAAGACTGTCCAGCATGGTGAACTTTCTTCAGAGAAGGTGCTATGCTCACTGAGCAAAGTTGAATTGTAGTATTTCAATATAAATATGAGATGTGCAGATTTAGAGAATTCACCCTTGGTCTTCACATGGACTATTTGTACCCAACTTATGGTAGAGTATTCTGAGCTTTCATTGGTCTGATTAGCCACAGTCAGATACATTGAAACCTGATTCTAACACAGTGATGCCATTTTTGTTTCTCTCAAAGAAGAACAAAACCAACCAACCAATCAATATTCCCAATATCAAGCACAGAGCTTGGCTCAAAGCAGACACATAATTATTATTTGTTGATTAATTATATATATATATATATATATAATTGTTGATTAATTATATATATAATATATAAATATATATTAATAATATTCACAAGGAGTGAATATTAATTAGTCTTTTGTACATATTAATTAATGGGTGCTATTGTGGATATTAATTAGTTCATCCTTAGAAGGGGAATATGTCATGTTAAGAAACTTATCTTTCTAGTATTAAAAAGGAAAAGGGGAGGGGGATGAAAAGGGAAACTAACAGAAGGAAGGGAAGGAAGAAGGGAAAAGGGAAAGGGGAAAGAAAGGGGGGTTGGATATGGGGGGAAAACACACTGAAGGGGGTAGTATTCAGAAACAAAATACTGGGGACTATGGATAAAGTGAAAAAAAGGGGAAAATACAAGTAGAGAGAAGATAGCATGGAGGGAAATAAAGAGTTAGTAACTATATGTGTGATGTGAATGGGATGAACTCTCCCTTAAAACATAAGTGAATAGCAGAGTGGATTAAAAACCATAATCCTACAATATGCTGATTTTAAGAAACTCATTTGAAGCAGAGAGATACATATAGATTAAAGGTAAAAGCTTGGAGCAAAATATATTTTGCTTCAGCTGAAGTGAAATCAGCAGGGGTAGCAATCCTTACCTCAGACAAAGCAGCTGCAAAAATAGATCTCATTAAAAGAGATAAGGAAGGAAACTATATCCTCCTAAAAAGTACGATAGACAATAAAGTAATCTCAATACAATATATATAATGCACTAAATGATATAGCATTCAAATTCTTAGAGGAGAAGTTGAAGGAGTTAAAGAAAGACATATTCAGCAAAACTCTACTGGTGGGAGACCTCAACCTCCCACTCTCAGATTTAGATAAATCTAACCATAAAATAAACATGAAGGAAGTTAAAGAAATAAATAGATTGATTGAAACCCTAGACATGATAGACCTATGGAGGAAATTGAATGATAGACCTATGGAGGAAGTTGAATGGGGATAGACAGGAATATACATTTTTCTCTGCAGTACATGGCATGTGCACAAAAATTGACCATGTACTATGGAATGAAAACCTAGTAATCAATTGCAGAAAGGCAGAAATAGTGACTACATCTTTCTCAGATCATATTGCAATAACAATAACATGCAATAATGAGCAAGAGAGAATTAGACCTAAAACTAATTGGAAACTAAATAGCCTCATTTTAAAGAATGAGTGGATCAAAGAACAAATTATAGAAAGAATTAATGATTTCATCCTAGATAATGATAATAATGAAACAACATACAAAAACTTATGAGATACAGCCAAGGCAACTGTCAGGGTATATATTATATCTTTAAATGCTTGCATGAATAAATTATTGAAAGAGGAAATCAATGAACTAAACAGGCAACTAAAAAAATTGGAGAAAGAACAAATTAAAACCCCCCAATTAAATATCAAATTAGAAATTCTAAAAATTAGAGGAGAAATTAATGAAATCAAAAGCAAGAAAACTATTGAACTAATAAATAAAACCAAGAGTTTGTTTTATGAAAAAACAATGAAATTGATAAACCACTGGTTAATATGATTTAAAAAAGAAAGAAGAAAACCAAATTTCTAGTATTATAAATGAAAAAGGGGAGATCACCACCAATGAGAAGGAATTTAAAGTAATAATTCAGAATTATTTTGTCTAACTCTATGCCAATAAATTTGATAATCTAAGTGAAATAGACAAATATTTACTGTTGAGTCCCTTTCTAGACTCTCTCAATCTTCCCCAGATGAGTGTTGAGGGGGCAGGAGACAAGGAAGACAAGTTCTCCCTTAGTACACCAAGGTCTCCAAGCTCTGTTTATTTGACAAAATACAAGTGCTTAAATATTCTTCCCAGTCTCTAATCCACTCCCACTCCCATGGAACTTAGTAAAACAATACTCGGGTGCTCAAAGACAGCAGGTGATGAAGGTTCCCATTTTGACCTTTTCTTGGTATCAAGTGTGAAATATTGGTTTATGCCTAGTTTTTGCCATTCTATTTTCCAATTTTCCCAGCAGTTTTCAAGCCCAGAAGCTAGAGCTTTTGGGTTTAAGAAATTTGGTCATAAAATGTTTTGCACAATAAAACCCCAATGGAATCAAGATTAGAAGGAATGAAGAAAGCTGGTAAACAATTTTCACAACTTATGTTTTTATAAAGAACTCATTTCTAAAATATATAGAGATCTAAATCAAGTTTGTAAGAACACAAGTCATTCTCCAATTGATAAATGATCAAAGGATATGAACAATTTTCAGAGAAAAAATCTAGAGCTATCTATAGAAACCATGAGACCAAACCTTATTATACACTTGATCCTGGAGATCTTTCTCTTCTCTTTATCTTAGAAATCATCATCTATAAAAATGGCCAAGTTAGGATAAATGACTTTCAACTCCACCAGGGAGATAATATTGTACAATGAAAAGAGCCTGACCTAGATTTATAAGAACCCAAGATTGAGTACTAACTCTAACCTTTACTAAATACAACTCTGGGCTAGTCAACTTCCATGAGTCTTGATTTTCTTCTTGTATTTCCTATCTTCAAGGAAAATATTTTGTAAAAACCTTAATCAATAATTCAATTCACAAGTGGTTATTAAGATCTACTATGGGGGGGGGGGAGGTGGAGCCAAGCTAGGGACAGGAGAAGAGCCTCTCCTAGGTGTTTTCTCCATAATTTTTCAAAAATCTTAAAATTATGACTCTAACTAAAATTTTGAAAGACAGAACCCACAGAAAGATCTAGTGAGGCAATTCTCCAGACAAAGGTAACCTAGAAAATACTGGAAAGGCTCCACTCCACAGGGTTAGGGTGGTGGCCTGCCAGAATGAAGAAACTTCAGCCTCCCGGAGGCAGCCCCAGGGTACCTGAGAGCTGCGACTCATGGAAGTGGGGGCAGTTTACTGAACTACACCCTGGGGAACATTGGACATGACTTGGAGGATCAGCAGGGGGACCTCTGCCAGAGCATATACTCAGGGTGGTTGCAGCAATCAGTGAGGTCAGTGCAGTGGTGGCTGCCATGGCAGCCCAGATCCAGGAAATGGAAGCAGGCTTGGAGCAGGCAGGTAACTGAGCCCTGAGTGCTCAGCCCACTGAAGGCAGGGGATACTTCCAAGGTTTGTCCTGTGTTCCTGGAACAGGACTCTGGGACTCTGACCACATTCAAATCCTGATCACAGTCTAGGCCCCCCATAGAACAGGGCCCCCCCCCCCACCTCAGCCCCATGTAAGAGGGGTGTGTTTGCAATCATTCACTGACCAGGAGGGCAGTCAAAGCTTCACACACTGAGATCCTTGGGGGGGGGGGTGTCCCAATAATACTCAGAAGCTCAGGAAGCACCCCAAAACCAGGCACAGGCTGGAAAATGAGTAAACAGAGAAAAAAGAGGAACACCATTGAGAAATACAATGTCTATGATCCCAAGAAAGATCAAAATACTCAATTTGAAGATGAGGAAGGGGGGTGGCTAGGTGGTGCAGTGGATAAAGCACCTGGGCCCTGGAGCCAGGAGTACCTGGGTTCAAATCCCGTCTCAGACACTTAATAATTACCTAGCTGTGTGGCCTTGGGCAAGCCACTTAACCCCATTTGCCTTGCAAAAACAAAACAAAAAACAAAAAAACCCTGAGGATGAGGAAGTACAAGCTCCTGCATCTAAAGACTCTAAGAAAAACAGAAGTTGGGCTCAAGCCATGACAGAGCTCAAAAAAGATTTTTGAAAATCAAGTAAGGGAGATAGAAGAAAAATTGGGAAAAGAAATGAGAGAGATGCAGGAAAAACATGAAAATGAAGTCAACAGCTTAGTCAAAGAGATCTAAAAAAAGACTGAAGAAAATAACATGTTAAAAACCAGCATAGGTCAAATGGATAAAACAGTTTAAAAAGTTATTGATGAGAAGAATGCTTTAAAAAGCAGAATTGGCCAGAAGGAAAAGGAGATATGAAAGCTCTCTGAAGAAAACAAATCCCTCAGATGTAGAATGGAGCTAAAGGAATTTGATGACTTTACAAGACATCAAGACACAGTACTTGAACACCACAAGAATGAAAAATTAGAAGAAAATGTGAAACATCTCATTGAAAACGCAACTGATCTGGAAAACAAATTCAGAAAAGATAATTTAAAAATTATTGAGATATCTGAAAGTCATGATCAGGAAAAGAGACTTGTCCTCATTTTTAAAGAATTCCTACAGGAAAATTACCCAGATAGCCTAGAAGCAGAAGGCAAAATAGAAATTGAGAGAATCCACCTATCTCCTCAGGAAAGAGATTAAAAATAACTCAACCCCCAGGAATATTATTATTATTATTATTAAATGAATGTTTTCATGCAGCCTTAAATGGAATTGGGTCTGGTTTCCAAAAGTAGCCACAGTACATACAGTTTATCTCATTTCTTCATTTCTCATCAGACTACATCAGAACATAACACTATAAAAAGACATACACACACACACACACATTCTACATCACTCTCTTTTTCAGCTTCCTTTTTGTGTAGTCTTCATTCATTAGAATGTAAGCTCCCTAAGGGTAGGGACTGGTTTTGCTAACCCTTAATTTACTTTTCTTGCCACAGTGGCAAGCATATGACATATTACAGGAAAATTGCCCAGATATCCTAGAAGCAGAAGGCAAAACAGAAATTGAGAGAATCCACCTATCTCCCCAGGAAAGAGATTCAAAACAAAAACCAACCCCCAGGAATATAATCTTGCCAACAGCCAGAAGAACACAATTCAAATATTGTGGAGTTGCAGTCAGGATCACACAGGACTTAACAGCAACTACATTAAGGGCTCATAGGACTTGGAATATAATATTCTGGAAGGCAAAAGAGCTTGGAATGCAACCGAGAATCAACTACCCAGCAAAACTGAGCATCCTCTTCCCAGGGGAAAAGATGGACTTTCAAAGAAACAGGAGAGTTTCAAATGTTCCTGTTGAAATGACCAGAGTTGAACAGAAAGTTTGACCTTCAAGTATAAGACTCAGGTGAAGCATAGAGAGTGGAGGAAAAGGGTAAAATATGAGGGACTTAATGATGATGAACTGCATAGAAAAATAATACTGATAATACTCATATGAAACCTCTCATTTAATAGAGCACTGGAGAGAGCTGAATTTGAAGATATAATATATTGAAAAATGGAGTCAATGGTTAAAAGCAAAATGTCCTGGGAGTAAGAGAAAGGAGAGGTGAAATAGGCTAAGATATTTCATATAAAAGATATTTTTTATTGCAATGAACTATTTATTGCAATGATATGGAAGGGTGGAAGGCAAGGAGGAAATGGGGGACCTTTGCTCTCATCAGAGGTGGCTCAGAGAGGAAACAGCATATACATTCAATGGGGTATAGACATCTAGAGTAAAAAAGGAGAGAAGGTGGAAAGGAGGAAGGGGGAGATGTGGGTGATGGAGAAGAGGGTAGATCATGGGGGAGAGTGGTCAGATATAACACATTTTCTTTTTTACTTCTTGCAAGGGGCTGAGATTGGGTGGCCAGTCTGGGAACCACAGGGCTGGGTGGTTGCAGGGTCTCAGGGCCAATGATCAGTCTGCTGTGCCACTTAGCTACTCTACAGAACATTTTAGAAGAGGGACAGAGTGAAAGGAGAGAGAAAATATAGTATATGGTAGTAGGGAGGTATGGATGGAGGGAGTTGCGATAAGCAACAGCAATGGTGAAAAAACATGGAAGTAGTTTTTGTGATGGACTTATGAAGAATGTGATCCACCTGAGACGGAGCTGGTAGTGGCGGAACACAGACTGAAGCACAGTTTTTCTCTTTCTTTTACTTTATTTCTCATGAAGGTCTATGCTTTTTTTAGGGGGGATATTATATTTATTCTTAAACAAGAATATTTTAGTAATATATAAAAACACTTGTACAAAAATAAAAAAAGAAATTAAAAAATTGTTGGAAAAAAAAATCTACTATGTGCCAGCACTGTGCTATACACTGATACTTCAAGGACAAAGAATGAAGTAATACCCAGTCAAAATGAGTTCAAATTATTAAGGTACTAAAAAATGTAAGCTAAGATATGAAGATTACTATGGTGTACTCAAGAGTTGATGGTGAAAAATGGTTCAAAAAAATTCAATCTACAAGCTCCTTTCATTAGATTTTATTCTTCTCACTTTTGAGGTTATTTCCTGATGATCTTCCTGAGTTTGGCCTTAATAAAGCATTAAACTAACATATGTTAAGTTCCAGAGTTTGTTCTACTAAGAGTCAAGTGAAATTGTAATAAACATGTGTTGTTAACTTCAGAATTTGGTCTTAAGAAAGAGAAAATGGAATTAAATTAACATACGTATTTATTAGATTTCTCTAAACTTACAGATTATGCATGTGTGTGAGGTTCAGCTAGAAAACTGAACCCCAAAATGGGGTTTTGGGGAATGATGTTTATACAATCCTACAATCATAAAGTAGGGTCTGATAAAGCTGCTATAGTGCTTGACCATCAAGTGAGGGACTTTCAACTAAGGATGTTCTTCATATCATTTCTCTAGGGGCAGAGGGATTGCTATCAGAAATTCTATTAGGAGTGCTACCTCCTGATTCAGGATCTTTCTGCCTTATCAGTTATGCTAATGACCTTCACAAAGCATGGGAATATTCCCCCTCCAGGACATTAGCACCATCCATTGGCTGTTCATATAATGGGGAGATTCATATTTTTTATTAAAGAGAGAGAGAAGTAGATAAAATTTATATTTGTTTTTTGAAGACATCAACAGATCCCCATTTTGGTCAAATTGATACCATGAGTCACTTGCAAACCAAGTAAGAAAGGTGTGGGCTTCTAAGGGGTTTGACAGAAGAAAATAGCAAGCTTGAAGCAAACCACAACCAAATCCAAAGCTGACAAGTTTTGGACAGGTCACATAGGGCATATAAGCAAAGATAATGTGAGAGGGAAAGGGAAAGATACATAGTGCTTTTGATAAATCAAAGGGGGGCAGTCCCCTTTGATAAGCAGACCATACAAATAAAAGGTGAAAAAGGGAACAGTAAAGTAAAATTCAGAGGCATTTTTCCTGAAACATCTGATAATGATTCAGGTGTGATCTCAAAGTAGGTCTTTTTCAACTCAGGTTACTTGTAGAGATTTACTTCTCTGCTAAAAATAATCCTATAAAATTGGTCTTACCTGAAATTTACTTTGCTAATAACCTATTCAAACCTTATGTTTCTATTATTAGAAAATGAAATTTGGAGGCTTTTAGATGAGGGAATTTATAATTTTAGGTTGGCCAATTGTTGTGCTGATATACATAGAAAACTCAGATACAAACAAAAAATAAGAACCCCATTTTTATCCTTGGCATTATTCATTTCCCCATTAGGAAGATGATATTACACTAAGAAATTAATAACAGAACACTTTTATAAGACGATGGACTCTAATACAAAAGGGAATTCATTTAAAAGTTGCCAGATTAACACAAGGTTCAGAAATGAATACTAATGCATGACATACATAAAAACATCAATTTTAAAACAAAATTTTTTGTTTTTTATAATAAAACATTTTCAACTTCTTGCCATGTTCAAATGGATAACCCCTAGTGATAGTAGATCTCTCTTCAAGGTATTTTCAAGTTTGACTATAAACCAATCTTCTGAGATAATAATTTTGCTGATATATTTTTCCTTAAAACAGATCTGAAACAGTTATGATATTCACTAAATAATAGAATGATATTCTGGTTTCACAGATCTTTATATCATCAACTTAATTATCTCCATAGCACTGTGAAAAATGAAAGAAACTTAACTAACATAGTAATATGTAACTAGTATCATGTCAAAACTAAACACATAACTAACAAGTTGTTTAAAATATAGAGAATTCCAAGCCAAATGGCCCAAATCTTATACTTGCATCTTACTATAGTTATTAGTATTAGCCTATAATAGAAGGATTTAATACTGTCTCCATCTTGATCATTTGACATGATTACAGAAATCTTCCATAAAAGAATGGGACATAAGGGAAGGTGTTCCCTTTATTTTGATGTCAATTCCAGACAAAGGTTATGTAGATGACCAATTGTATTAAGTCAGGCTTAAAGTTAACCAGGTGAGATTTTATAAATGACATGTCTTAGAAATTGAGTTAGGAGATTACTACCTCAGGACATGCTGATTGTTATTTCCTAATCTTTCTCAGGAGAACCCCACCTGCTGTATATGCTGGTTTCATGGATCATTGACTCAACAGTATTCCTTGATGATCATCCCTAGAGTTAGACTGAAAATAATATCACTTAACAGCTCCATGAGGTCTTAAATAGTAAGTTCCAATAATCAGAGATTCAAGTGAATTCAGCTCCAAGGATCAAAAAATACTAGATAGGAAGTATTGACTATAATTTCACATTGTTAACAGCAGGGGATTCACAGAAAAATCACAACTTATGGTGTCAATATTGCACAAATGATTTTGCTTTAAAATGCATAATAACAAATGTCAAAGATTTGGAATATATAAATACAATAATCCCAAATTGCATATAGTTATTTTATGAAACATTTTCTATAGTTAAACATGTTCAGTTATTAACCATGATATAAACATAGACTACTGTTCTTAGAATTCCTTTAAACAATGAGAACATTTTAGGTGACTTGAGCATTTTGCATTTATTTCTATACATGTTCTAATTCAAATTAATCAATCAAACATAAGAAAAATAATATTTCCAATTGTGATAACATGTTAGCTCATAAATGACTTTTCTTCACTAATATAACATTTCTGAACTGAAATTTTATTCCTTAGAGTAAAAACAAGCAAACAAAAAGATTATTGACTTTAACTTCACAACAGATTTATTACCTCTGTCTTTATCATTCTGAAAGAATAAGATTCTTCAGGAATTTAATCTTATATCAGGTCCTGAAAGTATCTCAAGCTTAGATCAAACACCGAGATGACTATGAGATAATGAACTGCTTGACTATTGATGCTGTTTCTTTGAAAACATCCCTTTAAGGATGGTCTGAGGGTAAATCAAACCTAAAATGAATCTTCAAAAAGAATATTCCAGGTCCCAAATCTCATTAATCAAGTAGGTTGAATATAATAGTTATCAATATCAAATTATTATTATAATAAATTAGCTTCCACATGAAAGTTTAGTAAGCCTTCTGCAAATCACACAAAAGACTTTTACAAATTTTTTCCCTAAACTTAAGCATTTCTTCCTAAAAGTATTTCTTTTTCTTAAAAACAGCTTAAAATGTTCTTGATGTTAAATGATCACTAAACCTTTATAAAGTAAATTATTTGGAAACTTCTAAAATGAGAGATTTCTTTCTCATTTAGATTTAAAACAAAAATAAACCTTTAAAATTGGAATTTAGTAAACCTAAATTGTTGTAAATTGTCTTTGTGTCATAAACAAATCCCCCAAATCTTAAAAACAAAATAAATCCCTATTTATCCAAAGTTTCTAAGTACCACATTCTTTTAGCCAAAAATGTTTACAAGAGGGAATATTCTCAGTTTTTCTAAGTCAAACAGAACATACCTTATTGAAATAACAAAGTCCTCTTTAAATGAGAATAAATATTAAATAAAAAAATAAAAAATAAAAAAAAATTATTCTCTCTCTCTCTCTCTCTCTCTCTCTCTCTCTCTCTCTCTCTCTCTCCCCAGCTCTGAATAACCCTTTTCTTCTACTTCCTCAAAGAGTTGGAAATCTCTACCTTAGAGACTTATCAGATAAAGAACTGATTTGTTTTCATCTTCCTGGAGATTTTAAACTGCAAAGATTAGGACAAGCAGTTTGAAACCACTCCTGTTTTCATCATATTAACTTAAAAGATTTTAAGTGGTACTGCTACTTTTGGTGCAAACTAAGAGATTTAGAGAATTTGATTTAGTGTTAGCAGGAAGAGTTCAGTTTCTCCAGGTAGAAACCTTCACAAGCTTTCACAGGGCAGAATTAAAATAATAATTAAATAGTATGAGGTAAAATTTAAGATTTTTGTATAATAATCAAAGATTTATCCTGAAATGATCCTCCATATTTCTCTTAGAAGTTTGGATGAGCCAGATGATATAACTCTTACTCCTAGATTAAAACTTATTGCAGACTGATTCCTACAGGATTTGTCTGTTTCCTTCTAGCCCTCTCTAACCTTTGAAAATTGACTTTCAAATTAAGACTTTTATAGCAAGTTAGCATTTTACAAATTCTACTCCCTGCCCTTGATAATACATTGACTGTGTACTTGATAGGGTTTTTCAAAATTAATAAAAAAATATGTTCACCTTTCTATCTGTTACGCAGGAAATATTAGGCAGAGAAAATGTTATGCTGGCAAACAGTTAACTTGTACCTTTCTGTGCTGACCTTGTGCTAACAAAAGACCATCTTGTTTATCCCACATAATGTTATATTAGCAAATATTGTCTTGTATCATCGCAGCAAAAGCTTGATGTCCTGTGCCTTGCTAAACTGACCTTGGACTGATGTGTATCTTGTATCTTGTATCTTGTCAGAAATGTTCCTATATATCATGTTAAAGCTATTTTCTAAGCAGTGAAACTGGTTCTGGTTTAAGGAACATCTTAGAAGGTTGGAAGATCGAGGCACATAAAGAATGTTGAGATAACAGAATGTTACCAAGTAATGAACATCTTGACATAATTACTTAAACCATGCTAGCAAAGAACCTTATCCCTTCCAGCATGTATATCATATTTTTTCCCCCTATATCAGTCAATCTATCCCTCTCCAAGTTACTGGTTCCTATTTCTGGAACTTTCTTGATAGCATAAATAAAGTTAAAACATCCCTCATATCTCAGAGTATGAGTCTGACAAATTCATTCAAATCCCCCACCATCCCCCATCTCCTCCATCCTGAGCCCAACCCTATCTTTTTAATTCGCTGACTGGGAAGAGTATTAATTATGTCTCCAGAAGGTCTGATTTTGAGATGTCTCTCCATTGTCTAATAGGTTCCTCTCATATCTAGGAAAGCTTGGGGTGTTTGGGGAGAATTCCCAGAGATATCTTGTAGAGAGAACACATTGCAAGCAGATTTCCCTCTTATACAAGGGATTCCTTGTCTTAGAAATATTGAGATTCTCTTCTCCCTCCCCCTGGATGCCAGTTAAGGAAAATAATTACAGACAATATTTTACAAAGAGACAATCTCCTCTCATGTCTTGGAACTTAACACTAGGCTGCCATTTGCAGAACTGGAAGAAACTTGACTTTGACAATCTTAAGAAAAGGAGCAACTTGAATTCATTTTGCCTGGCCTCAATACAACCTAGAGGACCAAGAAAAAAATGGATTGCTTTTGGGTCTCATAATTATAAAAATCCTGCCGGTATTTATGTGATTGAGAAGATCTAAAGCCTAGGTAGACAAGGGATTTTTCAGTGTTGTTAAATTGTCTTTCTGTAGTTTTGTTATGTCTGTCTAAGTCTTGTTAGCTAATTCAATTCCCTACTTCCTAAGGTGCTGAGGAAACTTCTTCTCTCCCCATTATCTTTCCCTCTACTGCTGATTAGAATTTCATTAAACCACCCTCACCCCTGGATTGACAGCTAGAGAATGGAAGAACCAGATTTCTCTTGATTGAGAACATACATGATTAGATGCCAACAGGTTATGTTTATTAACCTGGAAGGGAGAGTCTATTTTCTAAATCCTTGCTCCAATTTGAACCTGGTCTTATGCCTTGTTTTTACCTTCAGCTCTGCTCTGGCAATTCTCCTGTGCAGTTTCCACCTCTCCACTCTGACTTGGGGATAGCGCTGCTACCATTGCATTAACCCCACTGTTTTCATCATGAGGGCTTGGGTGCTAATGGAGATTTTATTCCTGTCCCCTTTTTTCCTTCTTAACACTTTTTCTATTTCCATGAGGAAGTTCAGCTTTAAATCCTGGGAATTGCATAAACTTTGCTTGATTTAAGGTCCTGAGGAGGGATTAGGTTTCAGCATGAGCTAGCTGCTGCTATCCCAAATCTACCCACTGTATATCTTCTCCTCCCTTCTCCCTAAAGAAGTTCAATTTTGTACTGTGCACCCATCCCATCATGAAACTTTTAGGGCTTCAGAATTATATTGGCACTTAATCATTTCCTGGTTCATGGAAAATAGGAAAATTTCTTTTGTGAACTGGGACATAAAGAAGTAATTGAGTTTGATTGGAATATCTAATTTGACATTTAAAGATATACAAATTAAAAATGAGCATTGATCAATGTAAATGTAACTTTTTGAATTGGAATGTATACTGTGAAAATTGGAAATTTTGCTATAAATTATATGAAACTCTTATTTTATTTATGGATTTCTAGGGGTGGCTAGGTGGAGCAGTGGATAGAGCACTGGCCCTGGAGTCAGGAGCACCTGAGTTCAAATCCGACCTCAGACACTTAATAATTACCTAGCTGTGTGGCCTTGGGCAAGCCACTTAGCCCCATTTTGCCTTGCAAAAAAAAGTAATTTATTTATGGATTTCTATATTTGAATCTTAAGAAATATCTTGCTCCTTACCAAATGAGATGAGTTCCAGAAAGTAACTTGAAAATGTTTTGTTGCTACTTTTGTAAATAATATACCAGAACTTTAGTATGATTTGAATGGATTAGGTTTGATAAGCTATTAAAAATTTTTGTAAGGTCAGAAACATCCTTGGAGGACTTTTGGTGCCTCTATCTTTTTAAGGAATGCTTGAATTTTGACAAATTGTGAAAGAAAGGATTGTGATATCATGAGCAAATTAGTAAAGAAGATCATTTGAGTTCTAATTTACTATATAGCTTTTACTATATTACCATATTACTATAAGATTTTAATAAATGATTGGTTTTATTTCACAACAATAGCAGCTAAAATTGTAAATGGAAATATTCAATGGAAAATTTTGTAATGACTTGAAAGCTAATATAGAAAAGATTATAGATTAGTTCAGGATCTAATACTAGGCTATGGGCTCCTTCTGAGATTGTGGAATTCAGATCTGAAATGAATTAAAATTGCTCATGAGTATAATAATTAGATTAGCTTAAATCCTAACACCAGACTGCTTCTTTGTTTTTTGTTTTTTGGGGTTTTTTTTAGGTTTTTGCAAGGCAATGGGGCTAAGTGGCTTGCCCAAGGCCACACAGCTAGGTAATTATTAAGTATCTGAGGTCGGATTTGAACCTAGGTACTCCTGATTCCAAGGCAGGTGCTCTATCCACTGTGCTACCTAGCTGCCCCTAGACTGCTTCTTTCAGCAGTTTTGTAACTGTCAATTGGGGAACTGAATATTTCCAACTTTGCCTAAAGTTTAGAGGGAATTACTACTATTTGGTTATCAGTGTAAGTTGATTGAAGTTATTGTCATAATACTGGCAACTAAAATTAGTAATTGATTACTCTATGGGGACAATTAGGGAATAAGTATCAAAGACTATAGCCCATTTTCTGGGGTTTCTGTTTAAGTTCTCTTAATCTGCAAACACATCAAGTTCTAGAAACCATCTGTGAGGGTAAGGTCAAGAACCCTGGAAAATTAACAAAGTTTGGGTTATGAAATTTCTAAACAATGAACTTGGCTTGCTAAAAAATCTGCAAGAGTCTGGGCAAATACACATGATTTCTAATGATTTGATATTTACACCAGGATAAATTTAAACTTAAAAAGAAAAGAAATAAGTGAAAAATGTTAAGTGAAATCTCTTTTGTATGTTTGGTAACCTTTTATTGCTTATTGCAACTCCATAAGGGGAAAAATAACTGCATCTAACCTTTAGGTATGATTTGTGAAATTCCATTTGAGGTAAAGTTTCTTGGGACTATAACTGGTTTTATTTTGATGTTTGAATTCAGGTTTTAGTTGTCTCATGGATCAATAAATTAGTAAAACACCATTTGAGAGAAATGCTTCGGTTATTCAAAAGGAATGTGATCCCACACTGTTATAAGTGGAGGTCTCTATCTAGGAAAGACTGGAATACTGATCTTGGCCTAAGTGCAAGGGAGATCCCTTCTGGCTCAATTTTCTTTTTGTAAAGGAATGCCTCTCATCTGCTTATTCCTGAGTCTGGCTATAAGGTGAATTGGTTACTGCATGGTTAGTTGTCAATTGTGACTCTTACCTGAAGACCATCAGAGCTAAGAATTGTTTATCCTGTCATACATGTATATCCTGTATACATGTATAAATATAAATATATATGTATATAATGTCATCAAGGACTAGTTCTATGTTGTTATAATTATGTCCCAATTTTTTCCTTTATGACAATTTTCCACAATCAGAACAAGGTCAATAAAAGATAGAGATTCATACATAATAACTCTGATATTACACAGTATTCCCCTACCTGCTGAAAAACCAACACTACCTGGATTGGGGAACTGCCACAAAATATAAGTATACATACATACATACACACATATATACTTGCATATGTACTAATATATACATATATATATATATATATATATATATATATATATATATATATATGTTAAAACATATATGTATTTGCTAGATTCAGTCTTTAATGCACTCTAGTCTTTGCCAGGGTCATGGAGTACTATTTTGCTATCAATACTTCCCTGCATGGCTATTATTCTCCTATATTTACCACCCTCCTAATCATATTTCTCTTGAACCTTTTTTGGTCTGTTTGACCTCTTGTAAGATTTGTTTCCTCTATGCTATAGGCCAAATAGTAGCTGAACCTGAATACCATCCTTTACACTCCCTGGATGCTGCCTCACCAATTTCCAGATGCATCTCAACTCCTCCTGATATAGCACATGCTAGGCAAGGATATCTTTACATCACCTTCAAACAGGAAGCAGTTATGAAAGATAAAACCTCCACTCCAATCCCTAGATGAACTTGGGTCTGAACTGTTTTTGTGGGGGAGAAATGTTGCCATGGAAATACCAGGTTTAAAGCAAATAGTTATTTTTTCCATACTAAATTTCCCTGTTACAAAGCCCATCTTATATAATGTTATGTTTTTCTACCATCTCTGGAAAAAAATTGTTGTTTTGTGCCTCTCCATGAACTGATAGAGACTATCTCACAAACTCCATATATAGTCATAAACTTAACCAAATTATGAACCCTGTATTCCCATGCCTTAGGTCAAATGTGTCATGTGTCTCATGGACCAGAACCATCTGGCCTACTGAGAGAACAAATAAGGAGCAAACTTATCCTTGAAATGATTCTCTAAACCACAATTGTGAAGAAAGCATCCCCCCCAATCCCTTTCCAATCCCTCACAGTTCATCCTCCCTTCCTTGTTTTTTCCTTTAAAAATTCGATTTATCTTTCCACATATTGCTAGTTCCTAGAATTCAACCTATTTGGAGAAACTACACTTTTGTTCCAGTATAAATAAGCTTAACTGTCCCCCATAATTCTGGGTCACTAAGAATGTTAATTCTCCACTCTGCTCAACTCAAAACTAAACTCCATCACTGGAGCATGGAGAATGTTTGTGCTTCAAAAATGTGCCTTTGAAGTTAAGATCCCATTTGTGAAAGTGAATGTGATTAAGGACTAAATGGAAACATTGTGCTAGGAACCTTTAAAGTTGGGGAAACCTAACTAATGGAGGCTTGATCCAATGGCAGAGTTTTTAAGGGCAGCAGAGATCCCCAGGGGAGGGGAAGTGCAACATGCTTGACCTTTAGAGGGGCTGAGAGTAAACATTGCTATTGACTGGACTGAATTACTTCCAGGCACTTTTCTACTCCAGAAATTACATGATTCTGTGATATCTACCTGGAGAGGACTCATGCCTCCATGCTGCTTCTGCCCTTTACCTGTAATACTCTCCCTCACCATTTCCATCTGTTGAAATAGTCCTCTTCCCTCAAGATCTAGCTCAGATACCACCCTACCAGGAAGCCATACTGATCTTATCAACTGACTAATTTATATCATTGTGACCTCAATCCCTTCCCCTTAATGGGTATGATTCTAAAAATGGTCAGAACTAGCAGCACTCACTGCTTTGATCAGCTTAACCTTGCACTGTGACTCAAATTGTGCTCCCCCTGCATCAGTGACTGGTGGCTTTGTGTTTGTCCCTGACAAAGAGTCTTGGAGACTAAGAGGAAGAACCTGTGGACACTGAGCCCAAGAGCCCAGAGCTCCTTTCCTATCAGTTATATACTATCTGGTCAATGATCAGCAAGTAGTAGCACAGGGTCAACTCCACCCCCTCTTTCTCATTACAGTAACTCAACATGAACTCTGGGGAAATATTCATCCAACAATTCATCACAAGAGAGTGAAGGCTCTGATCTGTGCTGGGGGAGGAGGTTTAGAAAGCAGAGAACTTTCAAAGTATCAAAGTAAATCATTTAACATGTGCAAAGTGCCTGGAATTCCCTCCCTCCTCATTTCCCTGTGTTGAAATGCTTTTCCTCACTCTTGGTCCAGCTCAGATACCACCTTTTCCATGAAGTTTGTCCCGATATTCTGTAGCTAAAAGTATTCTTTTCCTTTGATTTTCTTAGATGATTTTGTATATCTTCTTTGCCCATATCATATACTCTTATATATGTATAGGACACAACTGCATGTCTTTCCCCCTCCAAATAGATGATAAGATGCTTGAGGGGAGGGACTACATTTTTATCTTTGTACCTCCATCACCCAGCACAGTGCCTGGCATATACTAAATGATTAGTACATGTTTACTGACTTGTATTAAATAGAGCACTGGTTAAGTGGCTTGCCCAAGGCCACATGGCTAGGTAATTATTAAGTGTCTGAGGTTGGATTTGAACCCAGGTACTCCTGACTCCAAGACCGGTGCTCTATTTAATAATAGAAATAAGACACATACTGGAATAATCATAATACTTAATATATGCATATAAAGGTGGGAGTTGACTGAGTCAATGAATAAATTATTCCTCCCTACTTCAAGTGGAAGATGCTATTAATTGATACCTGTGTCAGTTGGACAACAATCAGAGATCAGAGAAGTGAATTCAATATGAAGAAGGCTTTTGCATCTCTATTGAATCATTTAATCAATGATAGACTTTAAACTTATTGAGGGAAAAAATCTTTGATTACTATATTTCTCCATGTATAAGATGCACCTTAATTTTGGGGTCTGAAATTTGAAAAAAATGCATTACATAAAGTTATTGAACTCAAGTTTTATTCATCATGAAATCCAGTGCCTTCTACTTCTAGCTGTCAGGCATCTTTTGGGCAAGTCTGATGCATGTACCCATGCTTAGTCCATTCCATTTCATGAACCTGAAGCACCAATTGTGTCCTCCTTTGAAATCAGTAATTTCTTTTGCATCAGCAGTTCTTGCCTCCTGCTGAACCATTTCTGTGGACACAGGAATTCCAATTGCCTTTTGCTCTTCAATCCATATCTTTAATTCCCTCTAAATCAGACCATTTTGCTGGCTTGCCACTTATGGCCTTCTTCTATGTGAGGATTTTAGTAGGATTTCTTCTTGCCAAAGCTAACCTCTGATTGTTTTCTCAGCTGGAGGAGGACCAAACTTACTTTCAGCAGCACGATTTCCATTCACTTTTTCTTTTTAGATTTTGCAAGGCAATGGGGTTAAGTGGCTTGCCCAAGGTCACATGGCTAGGTAATTATTAAGTGTCTGAGGTCGGATTTGAACCCAGGTACTCCTGACTCCAAGACTGGTGCCCTATCCACCATGCCACCTAGCTGCCCCGATTTCCACTCACTTTTGCAAACTGTATCATTTTTTACTTGAATTCAGCATCATACAAAAATCTTTTCTGAGTCATTTTTGGGCAGAATGGGGCAAAGCATAACCTAATATACCAGTAACAAATGTGAAACAATGACAAAGCAAAGACAATAAGCACAAAAAAGTGGGAAATGCAAGTAAAAAAAATCTACTACTGTATAAGAAAAACCCAGTTTTTAGACCCCAAATTTTTCAAAAGAGGGTGTGTCTTATACATGGGGAAATATGGTAATTTAGAAGTGCTTGAAAGTCATTGGTTAAAAGATAGTGATGTTGCACTAGAAGTATTTTTATTGTATTGGTTGAGAAAAATGTGTCCTATCCTGTGAGTTATCCCTAAAATAGCATGCTAATGTGTAAGTTAAATTAAATTCCTAACAACTTGGTGAAGAAGACTTATTTCTTGCTGTCAGTTATCTTCCCTGGTCCCTGATCTTAGGATCCTAATCACTCTTTTGACACTCCCTTAGATTCTTACCCATATTTATTTATATAACAACTCAGTGGATTTACAACTAAATTATTTCCCTCTTTATCTTGCCTCTAATGCATATATATAACAGACATGATTGTTGCTGAGGAGTATATTTCTCTAAAGACAAGTTAAATAAAAGATTCTTCATGGCTTCAGATATATAATTATCTCTACCTTGAACCCAGATGTTATAGTTCCTTTATTTGATCTTCTATGTTGCATGACACCCAAATGTTGACTTATTTATTGGCACTTGTTGTTCAATTGTTCAGATTCCCAAACTGAATATCAATTTCATATAAAAAGTACAGGCATCCTTCATTTTACTATTCTTTTCTTTATTGTGTTTCAGATGTTGCAATTTTTTTTCTTTTTTCTTTTAGCAAAGTGAAGATTTTTGGCAATCCTGCATTGAGCAAGTCAGTTTGCACATTTTTTCCCCCAAAAGTAAGTGCTCACATCTTGTCTTTGTGCCATATTTTGGTAATTCACTATTTATACTTTATCAACATTATTATAACTTTTATTGTGATCTGGGCTCAGTGGTCTTTCATGTTAGTTTTGCAGTTTTGGAGGGGTACCAAAAATAACAAGCATGTAAGATAGAACTTAATTGGTGTGTTGTGTGTGTCCTGTCTATTACACTAGCTAGCTCTACCTCCATCTTTTTTCCCTTCCTCTGGTCTTTCTATTCCCTGAGTTGCAATAATATTGAAATTTGGCCAATTAATAATCCCAAATGACCTCTATGTGTTGAAATAAAAAGAAGTCAATCGATGCCCAAACTTTATTGTTTTAAGAAATTGCCTGTGGCTGGCGAGGACCACGGGGATCTCCCGTGACCACTGGCAGGACCTGGGGCAGGCGCTAGCCCTACCACAAGAAGCACAAGCATGAGCTGGGCAGGTGGCCCCCAACACCAAGATCGACACTCAACACCAAGATAGACCCCCCAACACCCCGGCTACACCCACACAATTGCGAGTCCGAGGAGGCAACAAGAAGTACCCAGCGCTGAAGCTCGACATGGGCAATTTCTCCTGGAGCTCCGAAAGCTGTACCCAAAAAACACGGATTAACAATGTAGTCCATAATGCATCCAGCAATGAGCAGATCAGGACCAAGACACTGGTGAAAAATTGCATTGTGCTCATCGATAGCACCCCATACCGCCAGTGGTATGAGTCCCACTTTGCCCTGCCACTGAACCAGAAGAAGGGAGCAAAGCTGACTCCTGAGGAGGAGGAAATTTTAAATAAAAAGCTCTCAAAGAAGATCCAGAAGAAATAGGAGGAGAGGAAGAAGAATGGAAGATCAGCTCACTTCTGGAGGAACAGATCCAGCAAGGCAAGCTCCTTGTCTGCAGCTAGTGGAGGCCAGGTCAGTGTAGGTGAGCAGATGGCTAGTGCTCGAGGGCAAAGAGCTTGAATTCTATCTAAGGAAGATCAAAGCCGGAAAGGACAAATAAGCTCTTAACTTGAACATTTCACTAAATAAATTCCCAGATTATTTGAAAAAAAAAAGAAATTGCCACAGCCACTCCAACCTTCAGCAGTCACCACCATGATTAGTCACCAGTCAGCAACATTGAGGCAAGACGCTCTACCAGAAAAACATTAGGACTCATTAAAAGCTCAGGTAATGGTTAGCCTTTTTTAATGAAGTATTCATTATTCTTTGTACATTTTTTTTAAAAAAACAATATAATTGCTCACTTAATAAACTACTTTTATATGCACTGGGAAACCAAAAATTCAGGTGACTTGCTTTATTGCAGTGGTTTGAAATCAAATGCAGTCTCTTCAAGATATGCCTGTTTGAAAAAAAAAACAAACATAAATAAAAACAAAAACCAAAAAAACAAAGGGGCAGTTAGGTGGGGCAATGGATAAATAGAGCATGGGCCTTGGAGCCAGGAGAACCTGAGTTCCAATCTCAGACACTTAATAATTACCTAGCTGTGTGACCTTGGGCAAGTCACTTAACCTATTGCCTTGTAAAACAAATTTAAAAACCAAGATATGCCTGTTCTGTCCTGCACTGGCCTATCACAGACAGGCTTTTATCCAATTCAAACCTTTGCCGCTAGGAGTTTAGATACAATGGGCCCACTCCACAGGCACGATTTCAGGAGCTTCCCCGTTATTAGAAGCAGAAGCTTTCCCTTCCTTGTCTTTTCCCTCATTTTAATAAAATTCTTTGTGTAGGAACTGTTACCATGGGAGATCGACAACTGAACTGTGATCTTCCATGGTTTATATGGACCCTTTACTAAACTTCCCTGATTCTATGAAGGAAAGCACCATAGTTCTAGTCCCCCAGGTTTGCATTCTCAACATTCTCTTCCCTACAAGGTCTCCTTCAGCACTATGGAATTAGCTGAAAAATCTTGTTCTCTTTAGAGAACAATATCTCTTGTATCCATTCTCTTCTTCCTGCATGACATGGATACTACCCTAGTTCAAGGGACACCATCACTTTCATCACCTGTTGTGCAGATTATTATAATAACCTTACAATTGGTCTCTTTGCTTCAAACTTCTCTCCCTCCCCAACCCATTCTATACCCACAATGAATTTTTTCTCAAAAGCAAAGTGAGTTAAACATAGTGATAATAAGAGAATTTCCCCCCAAAAAAAGTAATATTTGAGTTGATTCAGTGGATCAGGCTTCCAGTTTCTTTGCCCTCCAGGACTAGACACACTAAGCAGCTTGCCTGGCTGGATTGTTCCACTTGAAACAAAATTATCTTGAAATCCTTCTATTTTTTGTATTCCTTTTGAATTTTCTTTGACCATTTCTTTGACCCCGGTTCCTCATCCAGTTTTACCCCCTTCTTCAAAACCAGCTCAGTCAAGAAATTCAGAATCAATGGAGAAAGAAGTCCAGTAGTTAAAAGTGGCTCCAAGGGGGAAAAAACAGGTGGCAGTTTCAGAAGCAGAAGGTTTTCCAGCTGGTATATAACTCTATAAGTTTTCCAGTCTATATTCCCCTCCAACTGTAGCATGAGAATAATTAGAAGAGTGTATCCCAGAGTATTTGGGAGGGAAGGAGAGAGGAGGTATTAGTTTTTCCTTGTAATTTGTCTTGCTACTCTCTCTAATTAAATTTCTTTGTTTGAAGTTGATGTGTCCTCTGGTTTTGTATGTTCTAAAGAAGCAACTGATGGGAACTCATGAGTACAGTGCTGAATAGATGCTTATCCAAAGAATTCTTTGAACCTGGATATAGTTTTGATTGTTAGCAGGGTGGCAGATTGAACTCACTAACAATTAGAGCTATCCAGAAGTAGAATTTTTGCCATAGTTCAGTCATCTCTCTCAATCATTTCTGACTCTTTGTGACTTCATGTGGAATTTTCTTGGCAAAAACACCAGAGTTTTTGGTCATTTTCCTCTTCAGCTAATTTAACATATAAGGAACTGAGGCAAGCAGGGTTAGTGACTTAGCTAGGGTCACACAATTAATTAGTATCTAAGACCAGAAGAGTCTTCCTGACTGCAGGCCCAGCATTCTATCCACTGTACCACTTAGCTGCCCCCAACAATAGAATATACAGTTTGGGGGTGGGGTGGAGCCAAGATGATTGCAGGAAAAGAGCCTCTCTTAGGCATTCTCCCCAAAATATTTCAAAAATCTTAAAATTATGACTCTAACTAAATTTTTGAGAGACAGAACCCACAGAAAGATCCAGTGAGGCAATTCTCCAGCTCAAGGTAACCTGGAAAATAGAGAAAAACCTCTGTTCCATGGGATTAGAGGGTTGGCTGTGCCAGAGTGAAGGAAATTCAGTCTCCCAGGAACAGTCCCAGGGTGCCTGGGAGCAGCAGCTCCTGGCAGCAGAAGCAGTTTCCTGACCTGCACCTCAGGGAGCACCGAGCACAACTTGGAAGATCAGCAGGGAGACCTCTGCCAGAGCGAGTGCAAGGCCCAGGCCCTCAGTGGTTGCAGCACTCAGCCTAGCAGCAGTGGCAGCAGCAGCAGCAGTGGCAGCCCAGACCCATGAAATGGAAGAAGGTCTGTGGAGTCGCCCAGCAGGAACTTCCAGGCAGCTTTTCCCTGAGTGCTCAGACCACAGAAGATAAGGGAGTGGAGGGAGATTGCTGAGATCTGTTCTCTGTCCCTGGTAGAGGATTCTGGGGCTCTGACCACATTCAGACTCTAGTCACAGTCTAGGTCCCCCATAGAGCAGGGACCCCCCCCCCACAGCCCCATGACAGAGGGGTGAGATTGTGGTCATTCATAGATCAGGAGAGCAGTGAGAGCCTCACACACTCACTGAGATCCTTGTGGGGGTGTCGCAATAATACTCAAAAGCAAAGGAATCACCCCTAAATCAGGCACAAACTGGGGAAATGAGTAAACAGAATTAAAAAAGGAATCTGATCATAGACAACTACTTTAGTCCCATGGAGGACCAAAATACTCAATCTGATGATGAGAAAGTCCAAGCTTCTGCATCTAAGGATTGCAAGAAATATGGAAGTTGGGCTCGGGTGATGACAGAGCTCAAAAAAGATTTTGAAAATCAAGTAAAAGAGATAGAAGAAAAACTGGGAAAAGAAATGAGAGAAATGCAGGAAAAACATGAAAACAAAGTCAGCAGCTTAGTCAAGGAGATCCAAAATAAGGCTGAAGAAAATAACATGTTAAAACCCAGCATAGGTCAAATGGATAAAACAGTTCAAAAAAGTTATTGATGAGAAGAATGCTTTAAAAAGCAGAATTGGCCAGATGGAAAAGGAGATAAGAAAGCTCTCTGAGGAAAACAAATTCCGCAGATGTAGAATGAAGCTAAAGGAAGCTGATGAATTTATGAAAAGTCAAGACATAATACTTCAACACCAAAAGAATGAAATATTAGAAGAAAATGTGAAATATCTCATTGAAAAAAACAACTGGTCTGGAAAGCAGATTAAGGAAAGATCATTTAAAAATTATTGGGATACCTGAAAGTCATGATCAGGAAAAAAGTCTTGACCTCATTTTTAAAGAATCCCTACAGGAAAATTGGCCAAATATCCTAGAAGCAGAGGGTAAAATAGAAACTGAGAGAATCCACCGATCTCCCCAGGAAAGAGATCCAAAAAAAAAAAATCAAGAAAATATGTCCCCTAGGAATATTATAGCCAAGTTCCAGAACTCCCAAGTCAAAAAGAAAATATTACAAGTAGCCAGAAGGACACAATTCAAACATGGTGGAGCTGCAGTCAGGAGCACACAGGATTTAACAGTAACTATAATAAGGGTTTGTAGGGCTTGGAATATAATATTCTGGAAGGTAAAAGATCTTGGAATGCAACTGATAATCAAGTACCCAGCAAAACTGAATATCTTCTTCCCAGGGAAAAGATGGACTTTCAGTGAAACAGGAGAATTTCAATTGTTCCTGTTAAATGACCAGAATTGAACAGAAAGTTTGACCTCCAAGTACAGGACTCAGGTGAAGCATAGAGAGTGGTGGAGAAGGGTAAATTATGAGGGACTTAATGATGATGAACTGCATGCATTCCTTCATGGAAAAATGATACTGATAATACTCATATGAACCTTCTCATTTAAAAGAGTAGGTAGAAGGAGCTTTTATGGATGAAATACAGGAGAGACTTGAATTTGAAGATATATTATAAAAATGAAGTCAATGGGTGAAAGGGAAATCTACTGGGAGTAAGAGAAAGGAGAGGTAGAGTAGAGTAAGATATTTCATATAAAAAATATTTCATGTAGCTTTTGCAGTGATATGGAAGGGGGAAGGCAAGGGGGAATGAGGGAATCTTCATTCTCATCAGAAATGGCTCAGAGAGGAAACAGAATACACACTCAATAGGGTATAGACATCTAGAGGAAAAAGGAGAGAAGGGGGACAAGGGGAAGGGAGGAGGGATGTGGGTGATAGAGAAAAGGGTAGATCATAGGAGAGGGTAGTCAGATATTACATTTTCTTTTTTACTTTTTGATGGTGCTGGGATTGGGTGGCCTGTCTGGAACCATGGGGCCAGGTGGTTGCCTGGTCTCTGGGGTGGGATGTGGGCTTGGGGCCTCCTGGCTCCAGGGCTGGTGCTCTGTCTGCTTTGCCACTTGGCTGCCCCACAGTATATTTTTAAAGAGGGACAGAATGAAAGGAGAGAGAAAATATAATAGATGGTAATGGGGAGGATTGGATGGAAGGAGTTACAATCAGCAATTGTGGAAAAATATGGAAGTAACTTCCATAATGGACTTATGATAAAGAACATGATCCACCGGAGACAGAGCTGACAGACTGAAACACATTTTTTCTCTTTCTTTTACTTTATTTCTCATGAGGTTTTATATTTTTATGGGGGAAGGGGTATTATGTTTACTCTTAAACAAGAATATTTTAGTAATGTGTAAATAAAAATAAATAAAAATCTTTTAAAAAATAAAAATATTACCTAGTTGTGTGGCCTTAGGCAAGACACTTAACCCCATTGCCTTGCAAAAATCTAAAATAAATAAATAAATAAACAGATAAATAAATAAATTAATAAATACAATTGAAAAGATAAAATGTAAAAAAAAAAGAATATACAGTTAAAAGAAATCAAGTCAAGAAACATTTATTAGGCATTTGTTATATGTCAGGTCTCATGCTAAGACCTGTGGTTACAAATACAATAAAAAGAAACACCCTTTACCTTCAAGGGACCTACATTACAATAAGAGAAGACAATGCATAGAAAGGAATTGAAAGGAAAGGTAGAGGAGAAGATGAGAAACCTACACAGAGATCTGCTGAAAATGTCCAGAGAGACAGAAGCGGAGCCAGGAGAGATGAAAGTTGACTAAGTTGAGCCTTTCCACAAAATAGAGGAGCTCATCAATGGAAGAGAGTGACTGTAGAACAGAGGGATGGTCCAAGGTGAAGGCACAAAGAATACAAGGTCATAGGCACTAAGGAAACCTCCATTGTGAGAAAGTAGTTTAGGCATGATGGTCAGGAACAGAAAGTCAGAAGTAAAGGTGGGAGAGGAAATGAAGGATTAATAATTATAGACCCTATCACATGATGTCTCTAAGCAGAATAAATATAAACTCTTGGTGGTATTTCTGAGGGGACTCCTGTTCAGGTGGAGGTTGACTAAGTTCTTAATAAATCTTTGTGGCTTCCTAGGTAGGAAATGACTAAATGAATTTTGTTAAGAAACAAATGGGGGGGCCAGCTAGGTGACTCAGTGGATAGAGCACCAGCCCTGGAGTTAGGAGTACCTGAGTTCAAATCTAGCCTTAGACTTAATAATTACCAGCTGTGTGGCCTTGGGCAAGCCACTTAATCCCACTGCCTGGAAAAAAAAATCTAAAAAAAAAAGAAAGAAACAGGGGTTTAAATGAGTGACTTCTCCTCCAACCTTGTAAAAATCCTCTTTCATTACCCTATTAGCATTAAAAGACTGAGCCCATGAAGACCAGCTTTCATCTCTCACAGAGCCTGGGCAAAAGCAATTCTTATCTAGGTCCCCCTATGCTGCATTGACCATATGCCCTCTCATTGTCACATTTTTGTACTGAGCCTGTGATAAATCTAGAGTTTTTTTACTCTCAATTCCTAATTTTCTCATGAACCCATCCTGGGGACATTCTCTCTTTGAAACAATACAGTAGGAAATTTCCAGCACTTTAATTTTCCAGTGCTAGAATCAGGGCTCCTTGACTGGGAGGGTAGAAGTTAGTTTATGTCTGAATACAGCTCTAACCAATAAGCCACTTCTGATTTTACCTTCAAGACCTTAGGTAAATCACTTGCCTCTCTGAATCTCAGTTTCCAATTTGTAAAATGGGATGCATAGATTAGATGGCCCCTGAGGTCTCAGTTTGAGGATCTCTGATTCTATGATCATAACACTGACAATCTCTCTCTGGGCATAGTTTCCTTAACTGTAAAACAAGGGCTATGGATCATGTGAGTTTTAAAGTCTCTTTTAGTTTAAACCCTGATTCTGCTAATGAAATTTATCTACTTTCCAATTTTTCCTAAGTTCCTCCCACTTCTTAGTTAAACTATCCTGAGGTCTTTATGAGTGAAGGTTGGAGCTGGAATGGATCTGAAAACACAAAATATTTTATAGTTGGGCTTGGGAGGGCTTTGGAAAGCAACACCTTTGAGAGAAAGAATTGAGTGTTTTCTACAGGAATGAGAGAGGATATTGCAAGGATCTCACAAATATCTGTGAGAATAATACATCACAAAAGCCAGTATGTCTGTTCTTTGTATAAGCCAAAAGATGCAAGCCTGTTTACAGGAAGGAGAAATTTAGCAACTAGTCAGGGGTTGACCTAGGGTCTATGTCCTTGTCCTTTGCACCTCCTTAACAAGCATGCATATACTGTTCACTCCCCTGTGCTGATCAGTATAAGGATCAGAGTGGGGAAAACGTACAGCAATGAATGTATCGATTAGGTTGCAACCCCAGTCAATGAAGGGCATTAAGGGAAGGAACAAGTCTTTCAAACAGCATATAAAACTGGACATTATTGTAATTTTGGGCCTTCTTTCATCAGGAGAGGAGATCCTGCTCTGCAAAGAAGAATTAATAAAAAAAGAATTTTAATCACTCTGGACTAAGTATTTATAATGATGAGCCAGTGATAACAACCTTCATATTATAGAGAAGGAACTAAGGTCCAGAAAGGTTAAGTGATTATCCACTTAGCTTTGTGGAAAGAAGAGGAGATAGAAGAACTTATCACATATCACTTGTTGTTCATGAAGCCCCTGAACCAAGAAAGAGGAATGATCTGGTGAGTCATTGAAAATTAAGCCTATTGAAGTCTTTGTAGTCATCTTCCTTCTCCTGGAGATATAATTAAAAGTAAAGTTCAGTTTTTCTTCACTTCCTTTTCCTGTTTCTTCAGCCAACCTAAGCCTGGAGTTTCAAACAAGAGGGGAGAGACACAGTAGGTTTGTCTCAATTTCTGGGCTTCAGCTGTACTGACTATACAGTGGAACTTGGATTGTTGAGTCCTAGGGAACTAAGCTGTGACAGAGGCCAGGATAGAGGATGAAGTTCAGGAGAAAAGAAAAGGAAGGAACATGAAGGACTTGGGGCTCTTAGCCTAGGTCTGAACAATTTACATCTAATCTTTGAAAGCACTGAATATTTTCTTTCTATCTCTTCCTGATGGATTTTGTTGGTGATATATAGAAAAGATGATTGTTAATATGGGCTTATTTTGTAGCCTGCAACTTAACTAAAGTTGTTAATTAATTCAAATAGTTTGTTCCTTGATTCTCTAGGATTCTTTAACTATACCATCATATCATGAGTGTTAGTTTTTTTTTCCTGATTGCTTCAATTTCTTTTTCTTCTAATATTGTTAAAGCTAATATTTCTGGGACAATATTGAATAATAGTGTACATCCTTGTGTCACCTCTGATCTTATTGGGAAAGTTTCTGGCTTATCTTCAAGACATATAATGCTTAATGATGATTTTAGACAGATAACTACTTATCATTTTATGGAAAACATCCATTTATTCCTATTCTCCCTAGTGTTTTAATAGGAATTGGTGCTATATATTGGCATAAACTTTTCCTTCATCTATTGAGATAATCAACTGATTTCTGTTGATTTTGTTATTGAAATGATCAATCATGGTGTTATTTTTCCTACTATTGATCTAGTCTGCATTCCTGGTATAAATACTACTTGGTTATAATGTATTATCCTCATTATAAATTGCTGTAATCTTTTTGTTAATATTTTATTTAAAATTTTTGTATCATTATTCATCAAGGAAATTGGTCCATAGTTTTCTTTCTCTGTTTTTGCTCTTTATATTTAAGAATCAGTGTCATATTTGTGTCATAAAAGAAATTTGGTAGAACTCCTTCTTTGTCCATTTTTACAGATCATTTCTGTAGTATTAGAATTAATTGTTCTTTGCTTGTGAAAACATCTGCTTATGAGAATTTTTTTCTTAACTCATTGATGGTTTATTTGATTTATTTTTCTTAAATAGGGTTTTATTTAAGGATTCTATTTCCTCTTCTGCTAATTTGGACAATTTATACTTTTTAAAGATTCATTCAATTCATTTAGATAGTGAAATTTATTGGCATGTAATTAAGCAAAATATTTCCTAAAAATTGCTGTAATTTTCTCTTCAATGGTGATCTTTCAAAGTAGTTTTCCTTCATGGTGTTGTGGTATATAAATAGTTCTCCTGGTTCTGATCCTGTGTATCAATTCATATAAATCTTCTAAGGTTTCTCTGAATCTGTTCCTTTGATCCTTTGCTCATTTTGTACATGCAATAATAGTCCATAACATTTTTCTACCATGATTTATTCAGTCATTGTTCATTTGATAGGCACTCACTTTGTTTCTAATTCTTTGCTACAATAAAAAGTGCTGCTCTCATTTTTTATACATATGTATCTTTTTCTTCTGTCATTAATCTCTTTTGGGGTATGTGTTTAAGAGTTCTATCACTAAATCAAAATTTATGCACAGTTTAATGACTTTTTGGGAATAGTTACAAATTGTTTTCCAAAATGACTGAGCTGTTTCATAGCTCCACCAACAGTGCATTATAGCTAATCTGTGAGTTAGAATCTCAACAATATTTTAATTTGCATTCCTTTTATTATTACTGATTTGTAATTTTATGCATGGTTTTTAATAACTTAGCTTTTTTTCTCTAGAAACCTCCCTGTTACTATCTTATAATCATTTACCTATTAGAGAATGAATATTGTCCTTATATACTTGTGTTACTTCTCTATATATCTTGACCATCAAGTAATTATCAGAAAAAATTTTGCGGTAAAAATCCTTTTACTACTAACAGTGCCATTCATGCAGAAAAAAATAATAACAAAAGTCATTTGGAAGAACATAAGGTCAGGAAATGCCAATAAAAAATTGTGAAGGACATTGGTCTAACAAACAGATCTCAAATTATATTACAAAAGGATAATCATCAAATCATCTGGAACCAGGAAATAGAGTGGTAGAGCACTGGAATTGATTAGATACACAATATAAAGTATTAATGAACATAATAATCTTGTATTTCTTAAACTCAAAGATCCCAGTTTTAGGGCAAGAACTCACTATTTGAAAAAAAGTGCTGGGGAAAATGGAAAAGTTTGGCAGAAACTAGGCATAGACCATCATCTGACACCATATACCAAGTTAAAGTCAAAATGGGAATATGATTTAAACCCAAAGGGTATTAACCATAAGCAATTTAGAGGACCATGGAAAAAAATCTGTGTATAAAGGAAGAAATCTGACCAAAAAAAGAGAGAAAGAAATGATCATAGGACATAAAATGGATGATTTTAATTACACAAAATTGAAAAGTTTTTGCTCAAAGAAAACCAAAAAAGTCAAAATTAGAAGGAAAGTAGGAAACTGGGGAGAAAATTTTTTCAGCAAAGTTTTTTTTAAATTATGATCTAGGGTTTATTTCTCAATTACATAGGGAACTGAGCCAAATTTATGAAAATAAAAACTATACACCAATTGATAAATGTTAAAGGATATGAATAGTTTTCAGAAGAAGAAATCAAAGCCTTTAATAGTCATATAAAATGCTCTAAATCACTATTGATTAGAGAAATACAATTCTGGAGTACCACCTCACTTGTATCAAATTGGCAATTACATCAGAAAAGGAAAATACTAAATGTTGGAGGGGATGTGAGAAAATTGGGACACAAATGCACTGTTGTTGAAACTGTGAAATAATCCAAACATTTTATAGAATAATTTGAAACTATGCCCAAAGAGCTATAAAAATATGCATACTTTTTGTTGTGATAATAGAAATACTATGTCTGTATCCCAGAGAAATAAAAAAGCAAAAAGGAAAAGAACTTATTTGTACAAAAATATCTATAGGAGCTTTTAAGGTAGTTCTGAAGAATTAGAAATTGAGGAGATGTGGAACTAGGGAATGATTGAACAAATAGAGTATATGATTGTGATAAAATTCTATTTTCTTATAAGAAATGATAAGAAAGGGGTGACTAGATGGCATAGTGGATAGAACACTGGCCCTGGAGTCAGGAGTACCTGCGTTCAAATCTGGCCTTAAACACTTAGTAATTACCTAGCTGTGTAGCCTTGGGCAAGTCACTTAACTCCATTTGCCTTGCAAAAACCTAAAAAGAAAAAAGAGCAAAGAAAAATGATAAGAAACATGATTTTAGAAAAAAACCTGGTAAGATTTACCTGACCTGATTCAAAGTGAAATGAACAGAACCAAAAGAACATTGAACACAGTTACAGCAGTATTAAAGCAAGGATCAATTTTGAAAGATTTAGATACTTTGACCAATACAAAGATTCAGTGCAATTCCAAAGAATTCATGACGAAAAATACTGCCTCCCACTAGAGAGAGAACCAGTAAACTCTTAGTACAGACTGAAGCATATTTTCTTTCATTTTCTTTCTTTTTCTTGCTATTTTTTCTGGTCTCATGGCTAATATGGAAATATGTTTTGTATGACTCCACAGGTATAATGAGTAACATATAATTTGACTTCTCAATGGGTGGGGAAGAGGAGAGAGGAAAGGAGAGAATTTGGAAGTGAAAAATTTTTTTAATGAATGTTAAAAATAAAAAAAAGAAATACTTGCTTACTTCCTTTTCTCCTTTTATTATAACTCCAATAACTGACTATAAGATAGCTTGGAGACTTTAATGGGAGCTCCTCAGTTTGATCCTCCTAGCTATGGATAAGTCATTTCCCTTCTCTGGTCTCAGTTTTACCATGTGTAGATTGAGGCTAATAATAAACTCCCTACCTCATATGAGTGATGAGAGGAAAGTCCCTTTGTAAATCTTAAAGCAACATAGAATGTGAGCTAAAAGTAGATTCTAATTCCTACTCTTTAGAGGTAGCTTGGAGTATGCTGAAAATGGAGTCAGGAACATAAGGATTAAAATTCTGCCTCTAATATTTATTAGCACTGCAAAGCAATGTTAGTCATTCCTATCTTCATGTGTTTCAGGCAATTCCTTAGATTTTATCAAACTGCTAAATAATTGTCTACTAAGTTGCAGGTTGATTACTAGAAGGAGTTTACACACCAGAACTCTTTTTTTCTGTAACTGATTTTTCCTGTATGTTTGTTAAGACCCTGACAGTTATGAAATTCTATGACTCTATAATGCTCTGTGCTATAAATGGAAGGATAGATTTGTAGATTGGGCAGTCTAGTATAAGTCTAACCCAGGCATTAACTTTCTGTGTGATCTTGATCAAGTCATTGTCTCAGTGGGCCTTAAAAAAGTAAGGGAATCAGAATTATATAATATCTTTCAGTTCTAGATTATTTTCTAGAGAAATTTCCAGGTCTGATATTCCATTCCTCTTCCAGGGTGACATTCCATATTCTAAGTCTCCATCCAGTTCTGATATTATGTCCTAAGAATCCTCCCAAAACTGACATTCTGTGTTCTATGGCCTCTTCCAGGGCAGATATTCTGTATTCCAAGGACTCTCCAAATCTGTGACACTCTGTGGCTCAGGTATTTTACCATTATGAAGGATTAGTAAGTATCCTTTGTTTATTTAACAGTGACTTGACTTTCCAGACCATCAGAAAACATTGTCAAAACCATCTGGTCCAACTATAGAAAGAAACAGAAAGCAGGGGAAACCAAGAGTTAGATTGCCAGAGGTCTTTCCAGTTTAGAGTAAAAAAAATCATCTCTACAGAAGTCATTTCCTTCTTCTGGTTGTTCTATCTACAGACCCAAACCAGGACAAGTTTTTCAACTTTTCATCATTCATCATAGCAGGGGAGCTTATGCCCTGCCTCCAAGGCAGATCCAAACCCAGGACTCAAAGAATCATCAAAATTTTCTCTCCTTAAGGGGTTTTATATTAACACTCACAACGTCTCTGGGATAGAACTGACAAGTTGGATGGACCTGCCATAGAAGCACAAAATCTTAGGTTCATTTTAAGCTCTTAGAACTATAGTATTACAGCTAGAAAGCATATTAGAGCACAGAATGTCAGAGCTAGCAAGGACTTTAGAACATAGGACACAGAAAGTCAGTGACAGACAGGAATTTAAGATCACCCAATCCAAAGGAATCCAGTTGATAGATGAAAAAAAAAGCCTATAGGGGTGTCCTTGGTAAAGGGTGAGGGGGCAGGCAACAAATAGCTAAGAAGGTCCTACCATGTGCTCACAACAACCTAGGAGATGGGTACAATTATTACTCTCATTTTTGAGATGAAGAAACTGAGGCAGACAAAAGTTAAGGGACTTACCCAGGGTCACACAACAGGTAAATCTCAAGTTAGATTGAATTTAGGTCCTCAAGACTTCAGGCCCAGCACTTTATCATTGTGCCCACTCCCTATTATAGTGGATAATGAGTATTAAAAATGGAATAAGAAAACATGAATTTGAATTCTGCCTCTGACACTTATTAGCTATAGGACCCTAGGCAAATCACTCTACCTTCATGTGCTTCAGGTAATTCTCTAGGACTTGTCAGACTAGTAAATCTTGGTCTAGTAAGTTAAAGACTGGTTGGGGGAGGGGCTTCCACACTCTATGAATCCCCTATATTGACACGGGTCCTTCCTAATTTCTAGCTAGAACTCTTCCAGGCCTGAAGTTCTGTGACTCTAAGACATTTAATCCACTGTGGTCCTCAGTTTGCAGATCTGTAAAATGAAGGGGTACACTAGGTCACTTATAAAATTCCTCACAACTTTAAATCTTATATTCTCTTATGATCTATGAATTCTCTGCTCCACAGGCTTCATATTCTAGAGGATTCTTCCTCCTGCAGTTATGAAACATTGTCTACAATACATGTAAAATACACTGAGGATGCTTTGAAAAACAAAACTATCAGCCCCTACCCACAAGAAGTTCACATTTTAATGGGGGGGGAGGGAGAGCATTAGGAGCAATTGTGTCTATACAAGATCCATCTAAATAAGAAAAATGGGAAGTAAACCAGAAAGAAGACTTGAGCAGTAGAAAGATAAGCAAAGATCTGAAGAAGGTGGGATTTGAGCTTAGTCTTCAAGGAATTCCTGCATGGTTCTGCTAGGAAGCACTCTACTTGTACCATCTACTCTGAGTGGAATTGACTTCCCATCCCCTCAGGTTAAGAAACAATTCTAGATATTTATTTTTTCTTTCTTAATAGTATTTTATTTATTTCTAATTACAAACAAAGATAGTTTTCAACATCCATTTCTGTAAAGTTTTCTCAAAGCCTCCCCAAGACAGCAAGCAATCCAATATAGGTTATACATGTCCAATCCTGTTACACATTTTTCACGTATTAGTCATGCTGTAAAAGAAGATTCAGAACAAATGGAAAAATCATTAGAAAAAAAAGCATAAAAAAATAAAGACAGTATTATTTGTTCTGCATTCAGACTCCATAGTTCTTTCTCTGGATGTGGTTGGTATTTTCCATCACATCTTTAAAAATTATTTTTGATCACTGAGTTGTTAAAAACAGTTGAGTTTAACATAATTGATAGTCACACAATGTTGCTATTGTGTACAATGTTCTCCTGGTTCTGCTCACTTCACTCATCATCAATTCAGACAATTCCAAACTTTTCTGAAATATACCTCCTCCTCATTTCTTTTTTCTTTTTAAATTTAACTTTCTTTTATTTTTTCCAGTTACATGCAAAAACAAGTTTCACCACTCACTTCCAAAATCTTGAGTTCCAAATTTTCTCCCTTCCTTCCACCCCACTCCTCCTCATTGATAAAGCAAGTTACTTGGTACAGGTTAAAAATGTGTAGTCATGGAAAATATTACTACAAAAATTATTTAGTAAAAGTAAAATAATCCCTCCTCCCCACAAAAAAGAGAGAAATCTCAAGAAAAATGAAGTGAAAAAAACATGCTTCAGTCTATATTCACCATCAGCTCTATCTTCAGGATGGATAATATTCTTTATCATGAGTGCTTCAAAGTTCTCTTGGGTCATAGCATTGCTGAGAAAGGTAGATCATTCACAGCTGATCATCCTGCAATATTGCTGTTACTTAGTATAATGAACATTTTCATTGCATCTGCTTATGTAAGTTTTTACTGAGAGCATCATCCTGTGCTTCATTTCTCATAACAGAACAGTATTTCATCTCAATCATATAACTTGTTCATCCATTCCCCAACCACTGGACTTCCCCTCAATATCTAGCTCCTCACCAGAAAAGAGCTCCTATAAAATATCCCTATACATATAGATTCTTTTCTTCCTGTATTTCATTACTATGAGAAATGAAGTCTTTATCAGAGAAACTTGTTTCATATTTTTTCTCACAGTTGCTATTGCTAATTGTATTTCCTTCCATCCTTTTCTCCCTACCCTCATTTATTCTATTCTTTCTCTCCTTTCATCCTGTCCCTCCTCAAAAGTGTGTTGTGTCTGACCACTCTCTCCCATGATCTTCCCTCCCTTTTATCATCTATACCACCCTCCACTCCCCCTCTCCCCTTTCTTCCATCCCTTTCCTCTTCTATTTTCCTTTAGGCTAAGACAGATTTCTATAGCTAATTCAGAATGTACATTATACCCTCTCTGAGCCACTTCTTTTTTTTTTAATTTTATTTAAGGCAATGGGGTTAAGTGACTTGCCGAAGGACACACAACTAGGCAATTATTATGTTCCTGAGGTCACATTTGAACTCAGGATTTGAGCCCCTGACTACAGGGCCATTGGTCTCTCTATCCACTGTGCCACCTAGCTGCCCCCTTAGTCATTTCTGATGAGAGTAGGCTCACTTACTTTCCTCACCATCCTCTTCCACTCCATTGAAAAGGCTTGTTCTTCCCTCTTTTATGAGAAATAATTATCCCATTCTACCTCTCCTTTCCCTTTCTCCCAGTATATTCCTTTCTCCCCAATTAACTCCATCTTTTTAATATATTATGCCTCCAAATTCAACTCCCTCCTGTACCTTGTTTATATATGCTCCTTCTAACTGCCCTAATAAATGAAGTTCATATATTTTATGAATATCATCTTCTTATGCAGGAATTTAAGCAATTTAACATCATTAAGTCCTTTAAGATTTGTCCTTCCTGGCCACCCTTTCTATGCTTTACCTGAATTCTGTATTTTAAGATCAAACTTTCTGTTCAGCTCTGATCATTTCATCAGGAAAGTTTGAAAGTCCCCTATTTCATTTAATGTCCATCTTTCCCCCAAAAGAGTATGTTCCATTTTCCTGGGTAGTTGATTCTTGGTTGTAATCCAAGCTCTTTTGCCTTCTGGAATATGATATTCCAAGTTCTATGAGCCCTTAATGGAGATGATGCTAAATCTTATATAATCCTGACTGTGGCTCCACGATATTTGAATTGTTTCTTTCTGACTGCTTGTAATAGTTTCTCCTTGACTTGGGGGTTCTGAAATTTGCTATAATATTCCTGACAATTTTTATTTTGGGATCTCTTTCAAGAGGTGATCAACGGATTCTTTCAATTTCTATTTTACTTCTAGGATATCAGGGCAGTTTTCCTGGAGAATTTCTTGAACTATGATGTCGATGCTCTCTTTTTGATAATAACTTTCAGGTAGTCCAAAAAATTTTTAATTATCTCTTCTGGATCTGTTTTCCAGGTCACTTGATTTTCCAGTAAAATTTCCCATTTTCTTCTAGTTTTTAATCCTTTTGGTTTGTTTCTTGACTTCTCACAAAGTCATCAATTTTGCTTAGCTCCATTCTACATTCTAAGCATTTATTTTCTTCAGAGAGCTTTTGTATCTCCTTTTCCATCTGTCCAACTCTGCTTTTAAAGACATTCTTTTCCTCACTGACCTTTTGGTCAATGTTTTTTTTTTTTAATTTTCCCCCAACTGGTTTGAAAATTTATTTTCTCAATTTTTTTGTATCTCTTTCACTAAGCTGCTGACTCAGTTTTCATTATTTTCCTTCAGTACTCTCATTTCTCTTCCCATTTTTCCTCACCTCACTTACTTGATTTTCAAAATCTTTTTTAAGCTCTTCTATAGTCTGAGACTAATTCATATTTTGCTGGGGGAGGGGGCTGGATGTAGGAACTTTGACTGTGCTATCTTCTGAGTGTGCATTTTGATCCTCCATAGGACCAAAGTAATTGTCTATGGTCAGATTTTTTTTTTCTTCTGTTGTTTGCTCATTTCCCCAGTCTGTGATGAGCTTTTACCCTGTTTTAAAGGTGAGGCTCTACTTCCAGAGTGAAAGATGCACTTTCCCAAGCTTTTGATGGTTTTTAGAGCTGTTTTCACTTTCTTCAAGGTCTTATGAGAGTCTATGACTGCTATTCTGGTCTGTGCTGTACTTTGTGTGTGACCACAAGCATTACTTTCTGCCCTGAAACCAGGAGGGTAATTCCTGTTCCACTGCAGGTTGTTGTGCTTCTGCTTCTTTCTCTGACACTGGGGCCCCAGATTGCAACCCAGATCTGAGTAAGGGAAAAGCAACAGAGTCCTGCCTCAGGCATAGCAAAGAGACCTCTTCAATCTCCCCCAACCCCCTTGCCATCCATGGGCTGAAAACTCTGGAAGAAGCTTCCAGGTAGCTCCCTGCCAGGGGCTCCCCAGGTCTGCTTCTGGTCCCCAGGGGCTGGACTGTTCTGAGGCCTGTGCTGGACTGGATTCTGTTCTCACTCTGGTGTGCCAGAGTTTTCCTTTTGATCTTCCCAATTGTCCTTGGCAATCCCTGGGCTGAGAGGTCTGGAAACTGCTACCACTGCCATGGACCCAGGGACCCAGGCACCCTGTGGTATATTCCTGACTTACAAGTTGCTTGGGTTGGAAAATTGTTTTACACAGTCTTTTTGTGTATTCTGCCATTCCTAGAATTTGGTTAGAGTGGTTATTTAAAGGTATTTGTAGTGATTGGGAGAGAGCTCTGGCAAGTCCTTGCCTTTACTTGCCATATTGGCTCACTGAGTTAATTCTAATGATAATAAGGTTCACTCACCTCTCCTTACCTTCCTCCTCTTCCACTCCACTGCAAAAGCTTTTCTTGCCTCCTTTTTGTGAAATTTATATTCAACTCCCATTCCTATGAGTTTTCAGTATCATCTTCCCCTTCAGGAATATAAGCAGTTCAGTTCAACATTATTAAATCCCTTAGGATTTACCTTTGCTGTTTGCTTTTTTATGCTTCACTTGTGTCATGTATTTGAAGATCAAATTTTCTGTTCAGCTCTGATTGTTTCCTTGATTGTTCATCTTTTCCCCTGAATGGGTATGTTTAGTTTTTCTGTAGTTGATTCTTGGTTGTAATCCAAGCTCTTTTGCCTTCCAGAATATCATATTCCAAACCCTATGAGCCCTTAATGTAGAAGCTGTTAAATCTTGTGTTATCTTGAATGTGGCTCCATGATATTTGAATTATTTCTTTCTGACTGCTGATAATATTTTCTCCTTGACTTGGGAGTTCTGAAATTTGGCTATAACTTTTTTTTAGGTTTTTGCAAGGCAAATGGGGTTAAGTGGCTTGCCCAAGGCCACACAGCTAGGTAATTATTAAGCGTCTGAGACCAGATTTGAACCCAGGTACTCCTGACTCCAGGGCTGGTGCTTTATCCATTGCACCACCTAGCCGCCCCTAATATTTTTTAATGTTGGGATCACTTTCAGAAGATGATCAGTGTTTTTGTTCAAATTCTATTTTGCCCGCTGCTTCTAGGATATCAGGGCAGTTTTCCTGGAGAATTTCTTGAAGAATGATATCTAGGCTCTTAAAATTATTTCTCTTGGATCTGTTTTCCAGGGCAGCTGATTTTCCAATTAGATATTTCACATTTTCTTCTAGTTTGTCATACTTTTGATATTATTTTAATGTTCTTGACTTCTCACAAAGTCATCAATTTCCCACAGTTCTAGTCTATATTTTAAGGAATTATTTCTTCAGTGAGCTTCTATATCCCCTTTTCCATTTGGTCAATTCTGCTTTTTAAGACATTCTTCTCCTCCTTGATCTTTTGAACCTCTTTTCCCATTTGACGCAAGCTTGTTTTTTTTTTTTTTGGCAAGACAATGGGGTTAAGTGACTTGCCCAAGGCCACACAGCCAGGTAATTATTAAGTGTCTGAGGCTGGATTTGAACTCAGGTTCTCCTGACTTCAGGGCCAGTGCTCTATCCACTGCACCACCTAGCTACCCCTCAAACTCGTTTTTAAGATATTATTTTCTTCAGTATTTCTTTGTATCTCCAGAAAATATATGACTCAGTTTTCATGATTTTCCCACTCATTTCTCTTCCCAATTTTTCCTTTACCTCCCCTACTTGATTTTCAAAATCTTTTTTGAACTCTTCTATGGTCTGAGAACAATTCATATTTTTCTTGGAAGTTTTGGATGCAGAAATGTTGACTTTGTATCTTTTTCTGAGTGTGTATTTTGATTCTCCATACAACTAAAGTAATTGTCTATGGTAGGATTTTTTTCCTTCTGTTATTTACTCATTTCCCCAGCCTAGGACTTCATTTAATTCTTTGTTAAGGTGGGACTCTACATCCAGGGTGGAGGATACACTGTTCCAAGCTTTTCAGGGCATTTGTAGCTGTTTTCAGAGATACCCCAGAGACCTGCAAATTCTCAGTTCTTCCAAGGTCTTATAGATGCCTGCTCTCCTGCCTTGTGCTCTGCTCTGTGAATGACCACAAGCACTCCTTTTTTGCCCTAGAACCATGAGGAGAGTCCCTGCTCTGTTGCAGGTAGTAAGTTCTGTTGTGCTTCTGCTCCTTTTCCTGAGATTGGAGCAAAAACTTAGATTGAAATCTAGATCTGAGAATGGGCAAAATAAATGAGTCCTGCCTCAGGGATAGCAAAGAGACCTCTGTAATCTCCCCTGACCCTCCCATACTGTTTGTAGGCTGAATTCTCTGGAAGCATCCAGGTGGTCTGTTCCTGGTTCCCTGGGGTGGAGTATGTGCTGAGCTTTGTGCTAGACTGGGCTTTGCTCTCACTCTGGTGTAGCAGACTTTTTCTGCAGAACTTCCAATTTGACCTTGGCAATCTCTGGGCTGAGAGATCTGGAAAACGTCCCTGCTGCCATGGACCCAAATGACCCAAGATCTGTTTCTGGATGGTTGTAGCTGATTTACTCCTGTGCAGCTTGGGCTACACTGTGGGTCCTTTCTAGTCCAGGTGAAACAAACCCTTCCTGTGGATATTCCCAGTTGTCTTGGGTTGGAAAATGTTTTGCTCATTCTTTTTGTGGTTCTGCCACTCTAGAATTTGGTTGGAATCATTATTTAAAGGTATTGGTTTGGAGGAGGAGAGCTCTACTACCTTGACTCTGTCCCTCCTTATGGTTTCTTATAAAACAATAGTATTCCATTACATTCATATTCCACCACAACTTACTCTCCCATTTTTCTTAAAATAATCAAAATTACTCACTTTGTATTTCATAATGTTCTTATTTGGTCAAAAATTCTTCCCCTCCCCAAAGATCTGAAAGGTATACTATTTCTTGTACCCCTTATTATTTTATATTGTCTCCCTCTACTCATTATTACCTTGTACCCATTTCAATCTTATCTTGGTATAGTGTGTGAGATGTTGGTCTGTGTCTAGCTTTAACGTACTGTTTTCCAGTTTTTTCCAGTAACTTTTGTCAAATAGTGAGTTCTTAAGCCAGAAGCTGAAGTCCTTGGGTTTATCAAACAATGGATTGCGATAGTCAATACTGTCTTGTATACCTATTTTTTTCCAGTGATCCACCACTCAGTTTCTTAGAAAGGATCAAGTAACAATCATAAAAGCTATTTGGATGGGGTGGCTAGGTGGTGTAGTGGACAAAGCACCGGCCCTGGAGTCAGGAGTATCTGGGTTCAAATCCGGTCTCAGACACTTAATAATTACCTAGCTGTGTGGCCTTAGGCAAGCCAGTTAACCCCGTTTGCCTTACAAAAAAAAAATCCTAAAAAAAAAGCTATTTGGTACTTTCTAAGAAATTCATTAATTCTCTTGAAATTCTTGCAGATGAGTTTTGTTATTATTTTTTTCTAGCTCTACAAAATAATTTTTGGTAGTTTGATTGGTACAACACTGAATAAGTAGATCAATTTTGGTAGAATTGTCATTTTTAATAATTAGCCTACCTTGAGTAATTGATATTTTTACAATTTCTTTTACTTGACTTTATTTGTGTGAAAAGTGTTTTGCAATTATGTTCATAGAATCCTGGGTTTGCCTTGGCAGGTAGGCTTCCAAATATTTTATATGTCTACTGTGATTTTAAATGGAATTTCTCTTTCTATCTCTTCCTGCTGGGCTTTGTGGGTGAGACATAGACATGCTAATGGTTTATGTGGGTTTATTTTATATAGGGCAACTTGACTAAAGTTGTTAATTATTTCAAATAGTTTTTTCTTTGATTCTTTAGGATTCTCTAACTATGTCATCTTATCATCTATAGAGTGCTAGTTTTATTTTCTCATTCTATTTTCACTTTTGTTAATTTGGACAATTTGTGCTTTTCAAAATATCCATTCATTTCATTTAGTTTGTAAAATTTATTGACATGTAATTGAACAAAATAGTTTCTAAAAATTACTTTAATTTCATCTTCATTGGTAGTGAGAGTTCTAAGTCTTTCAAAATTGTTTTCTTTCACAATGTTGTGGTATATAAATAGTTCTTCTGATTCTAATCACTTGCATCAATTCATATAAGTCTTGTCAAATTTATCTGAATCTGTCCCTTTGGACATTTCTTACATGGAATAATAACCCTTTACATTCATATGGTTTATTCAGTCATTGTTCATTAAATAGGTACTCACTGTTTCTTTGTTACAACAAAAGTTGCTACTATAATTTTTTTATACTTATGGATCTTTTCCTTCTTTCTTTGATCTCTTTTGGGGTATATGTCTAGCAGTCCTATCACTCGTTGAAAAGGCATGCACAGTAACATTTTGGGGAATAGTTCCAAATTGTTTTCCAAAATGATTAAACTATTTCAGTTCCACCAGTACTGCATTAATGTCTTGTTCTTCCACAGGTCACCTGAAAATTGTCATAGCTAACCTGATGAATGTGATTTAGATGTCAGTGATGTTTTAATTTGCATTTATTTTATTATTAGTGATTTTAACTTTATAGGTTTTAATAGTTAGATTTCTTCCTTTGAGAACTGCCTGATCCTATATTTATGATCATTTAACTATTGGGGAATGGCTAGTTTTCTCATATATTTGTGTTACTTCTCTCAAGCCATTCTAATATAGAATCTAAAAAAAAAAACCATCTCTGTGGAAATCATTTCCCTCCTGTAGCTGTGCTATCTACAGACACAAACCAGAATAATTTTTTTCAACTTTTCCTCATTCATCATAACAAGTCCAGACTCAGAGGTAGATCCAAACCCAGGTCTCAAAGAATTATCAAACCCTTTTCTCCTTAAGGGATTTTATATTAACATTGATAAAATCTCTAAGATAGAAATGAAAAGTCAAATGGATTTATCATAGAAGCATATAATCCTGGGTTTATCTTAGACTCTTGGAATTACAGTGTTATAATTAGAAAATACATTAGAGCATAGAATGCCAGACCCAAAAGGGATATTAGAATTGTTGACTCTAATTCCCCCAGGCTAAAAATGAATAAAAAATACATTAGCTAAAATTGAAGGTTTATTTTCTATCTTATCTAGAAAACCATAGGGTGAAGATATCATTAAAGATACCAACCAAGAGCTTAATGAGGAAGAAGTATTTATAGAAATCACACTAAGAATCATAAAATTTTGGTGGCCAACCAATCAGGTTACACAGTAGCACATAAGGTGACTTTGATTACTTTCTGATACTCTTATCCATTCATGAAACCTGTTCTATGTCAGAACTGACAAAGACTCAGTTAGAGCAGGACTATTGTCTCCTATTCTGACTTGATATTTTAGGTTGTTACTAGAGGAAACAGACATTTAAAAACATTGGAATGTCTCCATTTTTAAAATGTTATAAGCATACAAATTTATTTAAGTCTTTTACTGAGATAACCAGTCCAGTTTCCTGCCTTCTCAGGATGGTTTTTGTCTAATGGTTGACACAACTGTCAAACTTGTAGATGCAATTAGAGGGGGACCAGGTTGTTTCAACCATAGAGTCTGTCTTCATATTTATAGCTAGAGAAATATAGACCTTAAGGAGGGCAGAGGTAACATTCAAATTTATAACCCCCAATTAGAGTTTTAGAAACCCATTTTTGATCAGAAATAAAAGATTAAAGAAATCTAACTTCGATATAACATATGACATAGAAGGTTGGTAATAAATAGGAATTTGAGATGGCCAAATTCAAATGAATCCTTTTGTTGGTGAAAAAAAAAAACCTAGATGGGTTCCTTTCCCAAAATATAAGATCCTAGATTCAGAGCTGGGAGGGACATATCTAATCCAATCTTCTCCAAAGGAGGAACTTGGCCTAAAAGCCTAAATAGGGATGGTGATTTGACTCAGGTCAACTTGCTAGTAAATGGCAGAGCAGAAACTAAAATTCAGTAGCCTTTCCACTGCACCAAACTATTTCATTGGTCAGAGTAGTAAAACCCAGATTCTAACCAAAGTCTCCTGAGTCCTCAGTTAAAGCTCTTGTCAATATACTACAGACACCTCTAAAGTGGAATAGAAAATCTCACTCCTCTTCTTCCCTGCCTTCTGCTCCCTAAACTAATTTCCCTTGATTATTTTCTTTCTCAGATGCTCAAGATCTGATCATTTAGCAACCCTCAAGTCTTGTGACAGCGACCATTAGAGGTTCAGTAATATTGCCTTGCAGAACAAAGCCTAGCCAGCCTGGGCCAGTGAGGTGGTTTAAGGGGATTGGGCCTAACAGGAAGCTCATCTACAGTGATATAGGGTCATAACCCCGGATCCAAAAGGTGAATAACACAAATGAAATATTGGACATAGTTATAAGCAACATTTCAAGCCAGGATGAAGGTGTGTACTACTGTATCAAGTTCATGAAAAACCCTGAGAGAGAGCTCAGCTCTGGGCGTGGTATTTGCCTCATTGTAAGTAAGTCCAAACCTGAGAAAAACAAAGATGTACAGGAGAAAGAGCAACAGATTTGGACTGTAGACCTATTTTCCAAACCCTGCTCTGCTCTTTCCTATCTGTATGACTTGTGGAAAGGGTGGGGGGTAGGGCACACATATCTTAAAAGGGCCTGCTTTGTACTCAGTGCTTTATCAAAATTATCTCATTTTATTCTCACAGTCCTGGGAGATAATTACTATAATTACTCTCATTTTAGAGATGAGGAAACTGAGCCAGAAAAAAAGGTTAAGTGTCTTACCCAGGATCAAGCAGATAAATAAATCTCAAGTTGGATTTGAATTTAGGTGGTCTTGACTCCTTACCCAGTATTTGTCCATTGTGCCACTTAGAGGTGGAGCCAAGATAGTGTATAGAAGCCTGGAATTTTCTTAAACTCTCCCAGGTTTCCCTCAGAAACATTAATCAAGCCTCTAAATGGAATTTAGAGCTACAGAACCCACAAAAAAATAGAGTGGAGCATCTTCTAGCAAGGTCTGTCTTGGGTGGGTCATGAGTGTACTCGGGACAAACTAGTAGGCTGGTGGGGTGAGGGAAGGACAAACCAAAGATTCTCATCTACAGGAGAGATCCACAGAGCAGGCCCCAGAAGTCTGGGCTCAACAGGTCAACAACACAAGTCAGTTGGGAGAGCTCCAACTACCTCAGACCCCCCATTCAACAGGAGTGATTGGACTGAACAACCCAGGCAATACAGCAAGAAACTAATATTCCCAATATAGAAACCCTAATTCAGTAAACAAACCACTGGTGTTCCAAAACACAGATGATCCAGACAGCAAGTCACTAACATTCCCAATGCAGATGGCTAGTGAGCAGGCCTCTAGGTTTCTTGACTCCAGCTGTCTGGGAGAGTGTCCCCTCTCTCAACACAAAATCCTTAGGATAGTACTCAGTAACAAAACTCAACATGAGTAAGAAAGGTCACAGAAAAGTAGAGTCTATAGAAAGTTATCTTGGAGGGGGCAACCAGGTAGATAGACCACTGGCCCTGGAGTCAGGGGACCTGAGTTCAAATCCAACCTCAGACACTTAATAATTGCTTAGCTTGTGGCAATTCACTTAACCTTGGGAAAGTCACTTAACCCCATTGCCTTAAATAAATAAAATTTTTAAAAAAGAGAGTTACCTTGGAGATAAGAGCAAGCCATCTCAAAAGAGGATGACAGAAAAAGCACTACATGTCAAGAGGTAGAGGAGAATATGAACTGCTCTCCATTCCAAAAAGACTTCTTGGAAGAGTTCAAAAAGGATTTTCAAGATCAAATAGAAAAACTGGAAAAAGAAATGCAAGAGAAATTCAAAATCTTGCAAAAGGAAGCACAGAAATTGACACAGGAAAACAAATTCTATAAAAATCCAATTGGGTGAATGGAAAAAAATGTAAGAAGATGACAGTTCGTTTAAAAATAAAATTGATCAAATGGAAAAGCAAAAGCTAAGTTAAGAAATAATTACTTGAAGAATAAACTGAAGCAAGTGGAGGCTAATGACTCTAGGAGACATAAAGAATCAGTTAAGCAAAATCAAAACAATGAAAAAAAGAAGAAAATTAAAATACCACATTGGAAAAATAATTGGAAAATAGATGCAAACACATAATTGAAGAATTATTGGACTACTTGAAAGCCATGATTATAAAAAGAGCCTGGATGACATCTTTCTAGAAATCATAAAGGAAAAGTGAAATCCTAGAACCAGAGGGCAAATAGTGATTGAAAGAATCCACCAATCAACTGCTGAAAGGGATACCAAAATGAAAACATCAAGGAATATTGTAGTCAAATTCCAGAATTATCAGATTACAGGGAAAATCCTTCAGGTGGCCAGAAAGAACAATTCAAATACCAAAGAACCACAGTTGATGGCAGCATCAACATTAAAAGATTGAATAACTTGGAATATGATATTCTTGAGGGAAAAGTAACTTGGATTATAAATAGAATCAACTACCCAGAAAAACTCAGCTAGGCAGTACAGTGGATAGAGTACTGACCCTAGAGTAAGGAGGACCTGAGTTCAAATTCAGCCTCAGACAATAAATAATAATAATAATAATAATAATAGTAATAATAATAAATTTTAAAACACACTCTTTCAAAGGACATTTAACATATCAGGTCACTTTCAAATTTTCCTGATGAAAAGACCAGAGCTGAATAGATAATTTGATCTTCAAAAAGGAGAGACAAGAGATACAAAAAAAAAAGATAAATGGGGAAAAGAAATAGAATGTTATTCAATAAGATTAAACTGGTTACATCCCTACATGGGAGGAAGATTCTTATAACCCTTGAAATTTGTGACTCTATTAGAGAAAGTATAATTAGACTGAAGGTATAGACATAAGTGGATTTTTATGAGATGATTTAATTGTAATGAGACAGGAGGAAGGAGGAAGCAGAGTAGGATAAATTACATGAAGAAGTGAAAATGATAGAGGGTAAGAAAGAAGGATCTGAGAATTGCTTTAATCTTATTCTCTTCAGATTTTACTCAAAGAGGGAATAGCAAATACACTCAGTTGGGTTCAGAAATTTGTCTTACCCTCCAGGCATTGGAGAAGAACCCTGGGGAAGGGAAGGAGGGAAGAGAAGAGAAGAAGGGGAAAACAACTGAAAGGGGAAAGAAAAGGGAAGGGGACAGATAGAAAGGGAACAGTCTGAGGGAGGTAATATTCAGGAGCAAAACACTGGTGAAGAGGGTTAGGATAAAAGGAAAAGGAAAATACAAATGAAGGGGAGATAAGATGGAGGATAATACAGAATTAATAATTATAACAGTGAATGTGAATGGGATAAACTCTTCCATAAAACAGAAACAGAGAGCAGAGTGGATTAAAAACCAGAATCCTACAGTATGCTGCTTACAAGAAACATATCTGAAGCAGAGTGATACAGATATAGTTATGATAAAAGGTTGGAGAAAAATATATTATGCTTCATCTGAAGTGAAAAAAAAAACAGGGGTAGCAATTCTTATCTCAGAAAAACAAAAGCAAAAAGAGATTCATTAAATGGGATAAGGAAGGAAACTATATCTTCCTAAAAGGTACAATAGACAATGAAGTAATTTCAATTAAACATATATGCACCAAATAGAATAGCATCCAAATTCTTAGAGGAGAAACTGAATGAGTTACAGGAAGATATGGACAGCAAAAGTTTACTGATGGGTGACTTCGACCTCCCTCTCTCAGAATTAGATTAATCTAACCATAAAATAAACAAGAAAATAATTAAGGGGGGGGGTGAACATAAGATTAGAAAAGTTAGATATGGTAGACATCTGGAGGAAACGAATAGGGAGAGAAAGGTGTATATCTTTTTTCAGTGGTACATGGCACCTACATAAAAATTCACTATGTATTAGGGTATAAAATTCTCACAATCAAATGCAGAAAGGTAGAAATGTTAAATGTAAAATGTTCAGATGCAATAAAAATCAGATCTAAAATTAATTGGAGACTAAATAACCTAATTTTAAAGAATGAGTGTAACAAAAAATAAATCATAGAAATAATTAATAACTTCATCTAAAGCAATGGTAATAAGGAACAACATAATATTTATGGGATACAGTCAAAGTAGTTATTAGGGGAAATTTTATGTTTTTAAAAGTTTACATGAGGGGTGGCTAGGTGGCACAGTAGATAAAGCACTGGCCCTAGAGTCAGGAGTACCTGGGTTCAAATCTGGTCTCAGACACTTAATAATTACCTAGCTGTATGGCCTTGGGCAAGCCACTTAACCCTGTTTGCCTTGCAAAAAAAAAAAAAAAACCCTAAAAAAAGAAAAAAAAGTTTAATGGAATAAAATAGAGATCAATAAATTAGGAATGCAACTAAAAATCAAGGAAAAGAACAAATTAAAATTCTTCAATTAAATATCAAATTAGAAATTCTGAAAATCAAAGGAAGGATCAGTAAAACTGGAAGTAAAAAATTGTGAAGTAATAAATAAAGCTAAGAGTTGGTTTTATAGGGAAAAAAACTGTAAAATAGATAAACCTTTAGTTAATTTGATTTAAAAGAGAAAGAAGAAAACCAAATTAGCAAGATCAAAAATGAAAAAAAGCTAATTCACTATCATTTAAGAAGAAATTAAAGTAATAATTTAGAGTCATTTTGCTCAACTGTATGCCAATAAATTTGACAATCTGAGTAAAAGGGATGAATATTTGCAAAAATATAAATAGTAAAGAATAACAAAAGAAATTAAACACTTAAATAATATCACTCCAGAAAAAGAAATTGAACAAGTCATCAATGAAATGCCTAAGAAAAAAATCTTCAGGATCTGATTGATTCATAGACATTTAATTCCAATTCTCTATAAACTATTTGATAAAATAGATAAAGAAGTTCTACCAAGTTCCTACTATGACACCAATATGGTTCTGATACCTAAATCAGAAACAGTCAAAACAGAAAGAAAATTATAGACCAATTTTCCTAATGAAAATTGATGCAAACATTTTAAATAAAATATTAGCATAATGATTACAGCATATCACTATGATAATACACTATGATCAGGTAATATTTATACCAGGAACACAAGTTTGATTCAAAATTGGGAACACTATCAGCATAATTGACCATAGCAAAAAAACAAACAGAAATAATATGATTATTTCAATAGATGCTTTAAAAAAACTCAACAAATACAGCACCCATTCCTATCAAAAACATTAGAAAGCATAGGAATAAATGGAATTTTGCTTAAAAGCATAGACAGTATCTATCTAAAGTATTATACATAATGAGGATAAACTAGAAGCATTTCCCAATAAGAACAGGTATGAAACAAGGATGCTATTTTCAGTACTACTATTCAATAGTGTACTAGAAATGTTAGCTTTAGCAATAAGAGAAGAAAAAGAAATTGAAGGAATTAGAAAAGGCAATGAAGAAATAAAACTCTCCCTCTTGGCAGTTTATATGATGGTATACTTAGAGAATCCTAGAAAATCAACTAAAAAACTATTTGAAATAATTAGCAACTATAATAAAGTTGAAGGCTATACCATAAATCTATATAAATCATTAGTATTTCTAAGTATATCCAACAAAGTCCAGCAAGAGATAGAAAGATAAATTCCATTAAAAATAATTTTAAACCATGTTTTGCCCACTTAACAGGTATAGTGAATAATGAATGTTGCAAAAGGAGTCAGGAACTAGATTTGGATTCTGTTTCTGACACTTATTGGCTTTGGGATCCTAGGCAAGTCACTCTACCTTCATGTGCTTCAGATAATTTTCTAGGACTTGCAAGACTAGTAAATCTTGGTCTAATAATAAGTTAAAGGATGGTTGGGCATGAGGGTTCCCTATCCTGACACAGGTCCTTCCTAGTTTCTGACTAGAACCCTTCCAGAACTGAAGTTCTGTGACTCTAAGAAATTTAATACTTGTGCGCCTCAGTTTTCTGATCTGTAAAATGAATGGGCACACTTGATCATTTGGATTCCTCACAACTCTGAATCTTATGGCCTCTTAAGATCTATGAGTTCTCCTGCTCCACAGGGTCCAGATGCTAGCTTCCTTCTCTGGAGATCTTTCCTTCTGCATTTATGAAACACTTGCTGTCTACAAGGCATGCAGTATGCATGGAATACTTTGAGAAATAAAGCCATCAGACTCTAGGCTCAGTGAGTTCACATTCTTTTAAAAAAATTTTATTTATGTATTTATTTATTTTTCCAATTGATATTTCATTTTTCCAATTACATGTTATGGAAGTTTTTCAATATTCATCCATGTGCATATACATATTTATAAGATACAAAATTTTTTTCCACCCTCCCTTCCCACCCCCATCCTCTCAGCAGCAGTCTAGACTACATTGTACACATACATTTGTGTTTAACATGTTTATAGATTAATCAGTTTCTATATGAGAAATTGGAACTAAGGGAAAAAGAAAGAAAACCATGAGATAGGAAGGAAAAACATAAGAGAAATTTTTATAAACTGAACATAGTACTCATTCAGATTCTGTAGTTTGTTGGTATTTTGTTTTGTTATGTTTTGTTTTTCTTCATCTGGATGTGGATGGCATTGTCCAGAACAGGTCTCCCAGGGTTTTCCTAGATCTCTGAGCTGAAGTGAGATGCTGCATTCATCAAAGTTGATTGACTCAAAGTTCTGTTGTCAATTTATACAATGTTCTCTTGGTTCTGCTCCCCTTCACTCAGCATCAGTGCCTATAATTCTTTCCATGCCTTTCTAGAGTCTGACCATTCATGGTTTCTTATAGAACAATAGTATTCCATAACATTCATATACCATAGTTTGTTCAGCCATTTCCCGCTTGATTGGCATTCCCTCAAATTCTAGTTCTTTACCACTATAAAAAAAAGAGTTACTATGAATATTTTGGAACATGTGGGACTTGTCTCATTTTTGTGATTTCTTCTGGATATAGGTGCTTGGTGACTGTTTCCTGTCTATCATTGCAGAACAAAGCCAAAGCTGAAGTTCACCTGATGTCCTCATAGCTGCCATGGTTGGATCCCTGTCCTTCATTATCCTCATCTTCATAATTTTCTTCTTCTACTTCAAGAGACAGAAAGATGACATCTGATTTTCTAGGGGCCCATAAGGTTCAGTTTTGGAGATAAAACATTGTGAATCGAGGTAAAGGGGGAGGGAATGTGAGAGCACAGTACTGCTGATGACAGAGCAACCCCTCTCACCCATGCTGATACCCTGGCTTTGGGGGGGGGGTGGAGGGACCAAAACTGTGGTCCTGTCCATGTAGGGAGTTCTTAGGAGGGCTTTCTTCTATCAAGGTGGAGCAGCACCTTCTTTGCAATTTACAGCCCTGGGGCTTGATTTACTTGCCCAGGATTACATAACTAGCATGTGGCACAGGCAGGATGCTAGCCCAGAATTTCCTAATGCTGAGTACAACTCTTTATCCCCTACACCATCAGAACACCTATCATTCCATAATGGGCAATGGAAGATGCTAGATTTGAAGTCAGAAGACATGGATTAAGAGAAAGGAAGAAAAATTTGAAACTCAAAATCTTAATAGAAATGAATGCTAAAAATTTCATATAATGGGGAAAATACTGCTAAAAAAAGAAGAATATATAGGTGGAAAGAACACTTACTGTGTGATCTTGAACAAATCTTTGAAGCTCTCTGTGCTTCCCTACCCTTAACTGTAAAAATGAGAGGGTTGAACTAAACAATCTTAAAGTTTCCTTCTAGCTGTAAACTATGATCTCATCTGAACATCACAGGTGGCCAAAGCTAACTTACAACACAACTGTGAGATGAGAATTGTACAAGAATTATTATCCTCAATTCACATATAAGAAAAATGAGATCTCTTGACAGTTTATCTTTACATGATCACTAGATAGTAAGTGTCCAGGATTTGATATGAACAAAACATTACCTAGAACTTACAATGTCAACTTGCCAGAACACATAGAACATAAAATACAAGAATCAGAAGAAGCCTTATAGATCATCCAGTCAAACTCCCTCATTTCACGAAAAGGTGAGGGGAAGGTAAGACCTCACTAGCAGTTCCAAAATTTAACCCCAGTTCTTTTGATTCCCATCTGTAATGTTCTTTCTTTTCTTCTACATACTACCTCACTAAAGGAAGCAACTGAATGGTTAAGTGGATAGATCTCTCTGAATTTGGAGTCAGAAAATCCTGAGTTCAAATTCAGCATCAGTCCCTAGTTGTGTAACCCTGGGCAAGTCACTTAAAACTCTTGACCTCAGTTTCCTCATTTGTAAAATGGGAATTATAAAAACATTCATTTCCCAGGGTAGGTTGTGAGAATCAAATGAGATATTACTTATGAAGTCATTTCAAGCCTTAAAGTATTATTATCATGTGGAGGTTTGGAGAAAATTCCATCATGTGTTCTTTCTTATTCTCCCACCCCCAGGATGTATTTTGCCCAGGAATCAGCACGTAAGAATAATTCTGAAGTGGAAAAATAGTTATGGAAAGTAGTATGGTCTGGGATGGGTGGGAAGGAAGTATGTGGTTCAAAGAAATGAGTAAGTCTTTATTATAGGCAGAGAACTAGCCCTAGTCCTGCACATGGGGGATGACTAGAGGAATAAATACATGAGAGCCTTTGTGTATATATGGCTTTTTTTTTAGTACCAGCTGCCCATGTGCAGGGACCCAGGGTCCCTGTCCAAGATTCTCTTTAGCAGTTTCTGGAGCTGGGAATGCTTCAAAGTTTGGGCCCAATGTCTATAATCACACTATACTATTTCCTAGAAGGGATATAAACTATACTGACACTGGACTGGGCCAAAAGTCTAACTCTCATTTTCTTTTCTCCATCTAGGTCCAAGTCCATGTTTATGCAGGTTTGTATGTCCTAGTTGTTGAATGATGCCCCACCCCAAAAAGGAGTTTGCTTCCTCCTTCATATGCTTTCCTTCTTCCTACTAGGCCCACATAATTTCCCAATACATTTTCCCAAATTCTTGACCCAAGGTCTCACCACTCCTAGCTTGGACATGTGTTCCTCCACACTCTGTCCTCATAATGCCCAAGTCTGTCTGACAACAGTGGAGAGGAATTCATATCTTATCATTATGTGTCCTCATTTTCAAGATAAGATATCAAGTTTTCATCTTTTTTACTCAAGTCATAGAGGGAATTTATCTGACTCTGGGAACAAAAGAGCAAAAATATAACACATGCCCTTTTTAAAATAGGCAACATTCTGAAATATTAGAAAATGACAAACAGTAGTCAAAGAATTATACTAGACTGGTTATGTGACCCTGATCCTTCTCTGAACTTCAATTTCTTCCTCTATAAAATTAGAGTATTATCTTGACATTCTATAACCTGTACCTTAAGTTTCTTACAACTCTGACAGCCTATGTGTAGTTTCTAACCTTTTGTGTAGTGAAGATTATGCCCTTTTTATAGAGGAAGAAATTTTGAACTAGAGAAATTAAGTGACATATTCAAGTTATCAGAGCTATTTAATGACAGAACTGGGACCTGAACCCAGGTCTCCTGAGTCTGGGGCTTTTGTCACTGTACTTTACTGTTTAACAATTACAAGTTGGTGTAATACCCTTCCCTGATACCCCCTCAGTTAAGAAAAATTAGTATTATTTTGGATTTGTCTTAATTTTTTTCTTCTCTCCTTTAGATCAAAAGCCTCAAAGAGAACCTTGCAGAGAGAGGTAAGGGCTTGATTAGGTTGCCCCATTAAAAGCACTAATTGAGTCAGTCACTAAGCAATTATTTCACACCTACTTTTAACACAGTCTTCTGTGAAATATTCTTAGGGGAGAGGATAGAGAGAATTTGGAGAACTTCTAGTTCTAATCAGGAAGAAAAAGAGAAACATAAATGCATATCCATCAGGTAAGGTTTAGAATATTTATTAAGGAAGAGGACCCAGAAGTTATGAAGTTTAACTCATGATATAACTCTAGTTATCAACTCTAATTGATAAGGTGTAATTAGAAAAATCTTCCTGGAGGAAGCAGAGTTCCAGAGAGAAAGATACAGTGGACTGAAGGAATATGTTCTTAAGTATACTATGATGAAGAATGTGTTATAGATCAGTATGTCACAGATTAGACTAAAATGTCATGAACCAATGACACTGTGAGAAGGAGCTTTAGTGATCACTTAGTCCACCTATCATTTTTCAGATGAGAGAACTAAGTAATAATGACTTGCCCAAAGTTCTGCCAGCATCTAGATGATCTCTATAGTCCCTTCTAGCCCTGCTTCTATGAGTCTATGAGTCTATGAGTCTACTTCAATATTAAATGAGTTCATATGTATGCATATATATGTGCATATATATTCATAATAATAGAATGCATATAATATGTGATAATATATATTTATATGAATATATATGTATATTTTCTTCTCTACTTTTCTACCAACAAGTTTATCTTTCCAAAGATGGAAATATCCATATCCTTCCCTTCAAACCCTACTGCCTCCAGAAAAACCTTCCCTAAAAATAGTAATAGTTCATATTTAAGGATTAATTGATTCTGATCAGATCTTTATACTGCATGACCACTCAGTTGTTCAAATGGAAAGTAACCTGTCATTGTATAAAGTTATTGATCATACTGGAAATTTTGAGGCACTAGTCAGAAGACCAAATATTAAATCTCAGATCTGCCTCTGACTCACTATATATCTTTAGTTAAGTCTCTTCTGCTCTCTGGGCTTTCATTCACCTTTCTGTGAAATTGAAGTATTGAACTAGATGGACCCCATGGTCCCTCCCAGATATGATATTCTACATGTTTCAACCCTAAATGCTCTAATCCTGTAAGACTCAGTAGCAGCTATCCAAAGATAGGCAGTTACTCCCCTTCCCCTGCTCAGTTCATTGACTAGAATGGGACTGTTTCTCCCAACTGCTTTACCATCCTCAAAATTAGGGGGGAGGGCACAGGGGGAGGTTGGGGAGTCATGTGGAGGTAGGGTGATGCAATGCTCCAGCAGAATAGAAGGGAATGGGGAAGGGGGAGTGGCAGCTCTGTTGGTGAGTGACTTCTCCATCTCTTCCCTTGGACTGAAGATATCATGGTGATGGGCTCCATGGAAATTGGAAAGCTGAAGAGAGTCCAGGGCACCCCACAGTGACAATTAGCAGTCCCATACAATGGTGCTGACCTCCCAGTGGTCCTGTCTAGAGCCCTTGGGTCTGCTTGGGGCAGGGCCCATCACTTTTTCTTTGGTTCTTGTCAAATAGGGATCCTTTGACAATTGATCACATTTATTTCTCACTGATCAGACACAGCCTTAGGTGTAGAAAAGGGAAGAAACTTTCCCAGGGGTATTGCTGAGTTGGGAGTTAGAAGATTAAAGGAATCACAGAATGCCAAAGGTCAGAGAATACTTAAAGCATAAAATATCAGAGCCAGAAATAATCTTATTGTTATTTTGTCCCTTAGTCCTTTCAGACTCTTTGTGATTCTATTTATGGTTTTCTTGCCAAAGTTCTTGGAGTAGTTTGCCATTGCCTTCTCCAGTTCAATTTTCAGATAAACTGAGACAAACAAAATTAAGTGATTTGACTGGGTTCACACAGTTATTAAGTATCTGAGGTCAAATTTGAACTCAGATCTGGTACTCTATCCACTCTGCCATCTAGTTACCTGTTGCAGTCTACTCTGGGCAGCCAGGCATCAGCCTAATTTACACAGCTCTTCAGGGCGTGTGCCGGACATGTCCTGCATGTTCAATAATGAAAGTCAGCCAGTGAGAGATAAGCAAGGTGTTTATTGCAGGTATATGCTACATCTCTGACTCACATAGTTGAAATAAGGATATATATAAGCCTAGTCCCCCTGTATCAGCATTCGTCATCTCCAGGCATTGTGAAAGTCTAAAGGGCATGCCACAAAAGGTGTGTATCCTGGAATATGTGGAATCTTCAACAAGATAAGGATGAAAGGTGGGAGAACAAAGAGAGAGAAGGGCCAGAGCTCCTTCCTGAGTTCAGAGCACTCTGGTATAGACATTCCTGTTGTCTCAGGTCTCAATGACTCTCAGGATGAACTCCTCATGGCCACGTACTTTGTCTTTTAACCCCTTACAGTTACCCTTAGAGGCAGCTTCAAAGACTATCTATTCTAGCTATTCCTCATTCATTCATTGATTCATTCATCTATTTATTTATTCATTCACATATTTATTCATCAAATTATCTATCTAGTGAGGATTTACTAATTTATTTATTTTTATGGGTGAGAAAATTAGGTCCTAGAGAGGAAAGTGACTGTCCAAGTTTATACAATTTAGCAGTGGCAGAATTAGGACTTGAACTCAGATCTCTAGACTTACCAGTCCAAATTTTATTTTATTCTGCCAAGAAGTCCAATACTTATTCAGTCTGTTCCCTCCCCTCTTTCTTCCTCCTTCCTCCCTGTTTCCTTGGGCAGATTGTTTAATTAATCCTTGTGTCCCCACATAGATCTCTTCAGGGCAGAGTTCAGATAGAAATAAAGACAACCTAGTGACCAAAGTTGCTACCATGACCCCAGTTAACACTTAGCAGGTATAAATGAGAATTCGATGTTTACCTCTCCATAAAAGCCCTACATGGTAGGACTGATGAATAAATACAGTTCAAAGGTCTGAAAAGGTACCCACCCTGGTCTCTGTATCAATAAAACTCATGAATTCACTGGTCTCTGATTCAGTGTGAGGGTACCACCCATGACTACAGAGAAATTCCACTCCATTCACTGAAGTGGAAGCTTCCATATTGTATTCAGTGACATCCTCCAGTAATCTCAATAGGATCTTTGAATAGTCACCTGGGTAGTCTGGTATTGGGAATGGCTTTTACACAGTCACTATCATTGGGCTCTGAAGTCCTGGAGCATCATTGTTCATAGAATTTAGAATTAGAAGGGACCCTAGATCACCAATTCCACTGTCTCACTTTCCAAAAGAAGAAATTGAAACTGAGAACAAAAGAAATTCCTAATTCATGGTCATACAGGTAGAGAAATAGCTATTACAATCTTTTACAGTCTGATCTCTACTTGACCTCTCATTAGAAGTGACTCAGTCTTACATTCTATGGAGTAGCTAAACTGACCTTCTTGTTCCACCCATCTCTATGCCTTTGCACTGACCATATCACATGATTGGAATGCGCTCTTTCATCACCCTCCACTATGTAGAAATTCTTCCAGACTTTAAGAGATTCTATTCAAGCACTATCTTATAAACTAAGGTTTTCTTGATCCCCCCCATCCTCCTTCCCTAATTAATTTTGAATTTATTTTGCATTTTTCATATATATTTGTGTGATGATATATTTACATATTATCTTCCTTAATAGAATGTAAGCTTATTAAGAACAGGGACTGCTTCCTTTCAATCTTTCTATCCCCAAAGACTTTGATACAATTAGTTATGAGGGCTCATGAAAAATTATGTCAAAATTTGTTTGTTGAGAGAAATTTATCAGTTTTTTACATCAATTTCATGATGGCAAACTTTTCTGGGTTCTGGATAATAGATGAAAATTTTCTTAGTCACTGATAGAATAAAACAAGGCTGTTACCCTGCTCTCATGCTTTTCAACATGATGTTTTCAGCCATGTTGTCAAACACCTTCAATAAGAGTGAACATAGCATCAAGGTCAGCTATCAACTAAGATAAATTTTTCAACTTGAAAAGGCTATAAGTCAAGATTAAAGTGGAGGGAGTGTTGGTTCTTCATTTTTTGTTATCAGATGGCTGTGCAAAAAAATGCAGCCTCTGAAGTTGAGATATAGCAAAATATGGATCAGTTCTCTTCTGCTTGTGCTAACACCAAGAAAATACAGGTGCTCCATCAGCCAATACCACAACATTCATATGTGGAATTATTGGTTACAGGGCAGGAGTAATTTTGAATATTATGGACAAATTCACTTACCTTGGTAGTATATTTTCCAGGGAATGTAAACACTGAAAATAAGGTTGACAACACACATTGCCAGAGTTAAATCGGTATTTGGGAAGCTCCAAAGAAAAGTGTGGTAGAAAAGAAGAACTGAACTAACTACCAAACAAAAGGTCTACACAGCTGTTGGACAGACCTCACTGATATATGCCTGTGAAACCTGGACATTGTACTAGTACCATGCCAAGAAACTGAATAATTTTCATTTGAATTGTCTCCGGAAGATTCTGAAGGTCACCTGGCAGATAAGATACCAGACACAGGTCCTTTGTTGAACTAAACTGCTAAGCATTCAAACTACTGCAGAGAGTGCAGCTCTACTGGGTTGGACACATTAGTCAAATGCCTAATATATGCTTGCCTAAAAGACTATTTCATGGAGAATTCAAACAGCACAATTGCTCACAGGCAGGGTTAGAAAAAAGTAATATAAGAACACTCTCAAGGATTATTTTAAGAGCTTGGGAACTGATTGTGCAGCATGGGAGACACTGGCACAGGACAGTCTAGAATGACAAGCTCTCTTCAGAGAAGGTGTTGTGCTCTATGAACAAAGGAGGATTGTCATAGGTCAAAATAAATCTGAGATGCACAAATTTAAGGAATCCACCCTAGGTGTTCACAAGGACCATTTGTGCCCAATCTGTGGTAAAGCATTCTGAACTTGTCTTGGTCTGATCAGACAAAGTCAGACACACCAGAATCTGTTTCTAACATAATGATGCCATTTTTGTTCCTCTTCAAGAAAGGACAACAACCATTCAACCAAACAACCAATATTCCCAATACCAAGCACAGAGCTTGGCACAAAGCAAGCACTTAATAATTGCTTATTAATTGATTATATAGTGCCTCAAGGAGTGAATAGTACTTTTATGCATGTTAATTAATTGATATTATTTTGAATATTAGTGTATTCAATCTTAGAAGGGGGACATGGCTCCTGTCATATCCCATATTCCATAGAATGAGAACCTAAAAAAGTTGTGGCTTGTGACCACTTCCATGCAATCTGCTTAGGGTCCTAGTCCTAGCTTTCCTAAGGACCAAATAAGTACCTGCCCTAGGATTTAGCATTGACATTGGGTGGAGCCGGTCTTCTAGTTAAAAGCAGAAAAGTCTGGGTCCCTGACAGTGATAGAATGGGGGATGGGAAGGAGAAGAATAGCAAAGGTCCAGAAGAATAGGTCAAAGGGTCAGCTAGTGGTGTAGTGGATAGAGCACCAGATCCTAGAGACAGGAGGACCTGACTCTAGTTCAAATTCGTTCAAATCTGGTCTCAGACACTTAATAATTGCCTAGCTGTGTGACCTTGTGCAAGTCACTCTTAATCCCATTGCCTTAAATAAAAAAAAAAGAATAAGTCAAGAAGGAGAAGTTGTAAGAGAAAGATGTGACTTGACCAAAGGAGTAGAGGAGATTCAAGGGATTTCCAGATCTTCTATGATAACTTTCTCTGACTGAAAGAATTATGGGTTGAGAGGTAAATATGACTGCATAACCATCCTTGCAAAATTGCAAATGTTGCAACAAAAAAGAGTCAGGAAAAGAGACAGTTTTCTTTTGTGGTTCTTCTGAAATAGGGACTCCTTTGGCTCTTTTCACCCTGTCCCACAGGCTTATGGGACATAAAACCTTAATTGTCCAGAACCAGAAGATATATAAAACAGCAGCAAAGTAGAAAGAACATTGACTTTGGGTTAATGGACCTGGGTTCAAATTCTACTTTTGACACTCAATACCCATGTGATCTTGAACAAGTATTTTAAACTCTTTCAGTCAAGACCATCTCTTTAAAGATCTTTGAATAAGGCAGTCCTGAGAGGAATGAATCATGTTTTGTTTTGTTTTTAATATATACTTTCATACTTTATCTATATAGATTTTTGGTTTCACCAAAATGATGTATCTGATTCCTCCTTCCCTTCTCAAACTACCTTGCTAAAACCTTTTTTATTTACCTTTCCAGCCAACAGGGAACAATGAATCTATTTATACTGATCTCCAACCCACTGGGAAAGATCATGCGTCTGATTATGCCACTCTTCATATCAGCAGAATTAGCTCTGAGGAGGATGGACAGACCAATTTCTAGGGAAGCCTTCCAGTTCCAATCAGAAAGAGGGATTTTTCCAGGATCTAAAAATAAAGCCATGGTTATCAAGGAGTAGTAAGACATTCATTGGAATAGGCTATGTTGTATTAGACAAATTCCTTCCCTTTTCTGGTCCAAATTTCCTCATCTGTAAAATGGAGACAAAAACCCCCAATGTCTTATCTCCCAAAGCTCAAATGAGAAAATTTGCAAAAATAAAATCCTATATCATTATAGATTTTTCCCTTCTGGGGAAAAAAAAACTGCAGGAAGTAGTTATGGAAAATGAAATCTCCATCCCAACCTCAAAATGAATTTGGGCCCAAACTGTTTTTTTTTGGGGGGGGGGAATGATGCCATGGAAATACTGGGTAGAAAACTAATAGTTAACTTTTTCACCCTGATTCTCCCCCACAAAGCTCATCTTTTGTAACACTGTTTTTCTACAACCTCTGGAAAAACTTGCTATTTTGTGCCTCATCTTGAGTTGTTCTCTCACAAACTCTGCAACTTGTCAGAAACTTCCCTATTATCATATACTCTGTATCCAGTAAATATCTTCCCATATTAAAGTTGCTGTGCCCTAGTCATGGAGCAGAACTATCTTTCCCACTGAGGAATACAAAGAATATTGAACAAATAATGAGTAAATTCTCCTTGACATGATTTCCTAAACCACACTTGCTCAGAAAGCAACCCTCTAGGCCCTCATAATTCACTCTCCCATCCTTTCCTTTCCCTTTAAAAGTTGTTTCTCTTTCCACATGTCATTAGTTCCTAGAATTGTCTATTTGGAGATGCTATACCTTGTTCAAGGATAAATAAATGCATTTGTCCCTCATAACTCTAGGTCATTGATTCTATGAATTCTTCACTTTGCTCATCTCAAAACTAAACTCCATCATTGGGGAGGGAGAATGTTTATGTGTTTGTTCATGCTTACCCTTGAAATTAATACCCCTTTGTGAAAGTGAATCTAATTAAGTGACTAAATGGAACCATGACACTAGGGTCCCTTAAGGTTGGGGAATCCAATTAATGGAGGCTTAAGTCAATGGCAGAAAATTTTTAACATTACCACTGAATCCTGGGAAGGGACAAATTAACAAACTTGGTCTTTAGAGGGGCTGAGGGAAAACACCACTGTGCTACTATTGGCTGGATTGAATTACTTCCAAGCACGCTTACCCCTCTGAAATCCTGTGATTCCACCTGGAGAGGACTCATGCCTCCATACTGCCCATTCCCCTTACTTGTAATACTCTTCCTCCTCATTTTCATATGTAGAAATGCTCCTCTTTCCTCAAGGTCTAACTCGGGTATCACTCCCCAGGAAGTTTTTTCTAATCCTTCAGTTGATTATTTTATTTTTCATGGTTTCAGATGTGTAGTGATCTCTTCCTGAATCTAGATCCCAGACTCCCTTTACTTGATCTCATGGGTTGCATAACATCCAAGTGCTAAACCATTTTGTGGTACCTGTTCTTAAAAGTCTAGTTGTTGAGATTGTTCTCAAATTCAGGGATCAATTTCAAAATGCACTTCACTGATATTGCAGTTTTTGTTTTTTTACAAATTGAAGGTTTGTGACAAGCAAATCTGTCAGTGTCATTTCTCTTGCAGCATGTTCTCACATCATGTCTCTGTGATATTTTCATAATTCTTTCAATATAGCAAACATTTTCATTATTAGCATATATGTTATGGTGATCTGTGATTAGTGATCTTTAATGTTGTTATTATAATTAATTGGGGCACTGAAAATAGAACACACATAGGACAGAGAACTTTATTGATAAGTAGTTGTGTATGCTTTGCCTACTCCACTGACTGGTTGTTTCTCCATCTTTCTCCTTCTCCTCTGGCCTTTCTATTCCTAAAATATTGAAATTAGGAGTTTTAATATAATAGGTTCACTCTATAGTCATATTTTCAAGGGTTCCTCCTGTTGTTAGAAGTACAAGCTTCCCCCTCCCTTATGTTTTCCATCATTTTAAATATCTTTCTGTGGCCAGCATTATCCTGGATTCAATAACTGAACTTAGGTCCTCTGTGGTTTATACTACTCCTTTTCTAAACTTCTCTGTTTCTATGAAGGGAACTACCACAGTTCTAGTTTCTCAGGTTTGCATCCTCCTCCCTCCAAAATCTCCCTTATCATATCTAATCAACTGCACAATCTTGCTTTCTACCTCTACATTTCTTGAATACAACCCCTTCTTCCTACCCAACAAGGACATCATCACTCTTATCACTTCTCAGTCAGACTATTACAATAGCCTCATAATTGGTCTCCCTGTCTCAGTTCTCTCTCCTCTCAAATACATTCTCACAAAGATTTTTCTCAAAAGCAAAGTGAGTCAAATATAGTGATAGGAAGAAAATTTTTTCCCCAAAAAAACAATCTTTTGATTTGATTTGAATTGATTCAGTAGATCTCAAGGCTAGAATGTATTTGATTTTTCAGGTTTTGATCTCCCTTATTACTTAGGCCTATGGTTTCCTTGGCCTCCAGGTCTAGGAGTTTCTACATTGTCTCCACCTCAAGGTGATATCAGTAAGCAACTTGCCTTAGGAAAGTAGCTTGCCCTACTAGAATAGTTTCTCCAGAAATGAAATGATCTTGGCATTCTTCTTCTGGTTCTTGTACTTCTTATGAGTTTTCTTTGACCATTTCTTGTTTAATATTTCCTCTTCTTCCTCCTCTCCCTCTTCCCCCACCCCTTCTCCATCCTACCTATCCTTTCCCTCCCCACTGTGATAAGTGATTAGTTTTCATTTCTACATTAGTTATGGGTAACTAAGGAAAGTAGTTTATATCTTACTGAGAAACAGCTTGGGAAGATGAGGAAAGAGCTAAAGTGGTAGAATCAGAGGAATATTGGCTTATAGATATAAATCAAGCTAATTTACATCTTAGTGGGAACAAGGGGAATCTCTCTCTATAGAGAGGAAGGAGATAGACAGGTAACAGGAAAGCAAGGGTGCATAGAATTAGATGGTTGATTTAATAAATGAACTGGCATCAGTCTAAGTGTCAGATTAACATATCTGTGTTATACCTTTCAAGGGCCCGTCTACCAAATTGTAGGGAAGGGGAGGTTTGATAACGAATATGAGCCCATGTGGGGAGAGAACTGGGTATTTCAAATAGACCTCTGACCTTGGCAATACCCAACCAACTGGGGACATGGGAGGGATTTGTGTTTCTAAGCCAGAGATAAAAGGCCATGACTTCATGTGCAATGGGTACCCATTTCTATTTGGAACACCTGTTCTTAAGGACATTTCAATAAAGGATCCTATTTGCTTCAATAATGGAAGTTCTGAGTTTCTGGTACAGTATTTGTTTTTTACACTCGCCCTTTCTCCCCTCCTGTTCCTGCTCTTCTTCCTCTTCTTCCTCTTTCTCCTCTTCTTCCTCCATATTCCAATCTTGGGGCAGAGTGTGGTGGGACTTGCCCTCCTGCCCATAAGTGGCTTGGGTTTTGAGACCAAAACATATTTTCACCAGTCTTTCTCTGGACCAGTTCATTGTTGAACATTGTTCACCATATGAAGAATTTTAATTTTCTCAGGTTTTTCTTTGAATCCTAAAAGAAGCAACCCACATTCAGGGCTGTGAGAAAGTATAATAAGTATTTCAAACTATATTCCTGGTAAAAAGTCTGATTTCTTTCTGTTATTAGAAATAAGAATGTTTTGTCTCTTTATGTTAAACTACAAACTCAGGAAGACAGTTGATCAGGAAGCAGGAAAACTTGTCCTTCCTTCATTATACTTCAAATTAAGGAAGTGATAACAATTCATCAGATAGCATTGCATAACAATGATTTTCTTAAACAATTGTACAACCTCATTGACAGGCCTCCAGACTGGTTAATGATTTCCTTTATCCTCTGTTTTTGGATAAATATTCCCTCTCTCTTCTGGTTCAGTGTGGTCATTACCATAATGATCTCTACCTAAAGGTTTCCTGGTAAATCTTAGATAATAAAACTTCATGTTGTCAAAGAAGAAGAAGAATTATACGTTTTTATAACTATTCCTCATCAAAGGTTGATGTTTCTTAGCTAATGTGAAGAATAGGTATCCTCCTTAGATTTTTGAAAGAAAGACTTGTTCTGCCCTCTTTAATCCAGAAAAAAAATTGCATCCTTTATAATTTGAAAGGAGATCTTGTCCTACCCTTCTCAATTCAAGAAAGAATTTGGTCCTCCCTTAGACTTCAAACACAAGTTCTCATCCTGCCCTCCTAGTACTTAAACTCAAAAGAATGTTATCTGCCTCAGGGAAAAATAGCATTGTAGAAGAATGGTTTGCTGATATCAAATAATAGAAGGTCTCCAGGCAAGTTTAAGGTTTTGTGTACTCTAGTTATAAATATTCTGTTTCCTTCCCCTTGTTGCTGTATATATTTTCTGATCTCCTTCAGCTTGGGGAGGTCATTCTTAGATGCTTTCCATTACCTGGTAGTGGTGGGTAAATCACAGAGAATAAACTTCATATCTAATCTATTTTTTGTTTTTGTTGTTGTTATATTATTTTAACTCTGTGTTTTAAGTTTCTAAATTTAGGATAATAACATCTAACTTATATTTTCTGTCATTTTCTTTTAACTCCAGATTTTTAAGCTTTATAGCTGACCCCTCAGATTCCCACTACATCTATTTGATTCAGGATACAGGAAGACAAGTGCATAGATTGTCACCCATGTGCAATGAGTACTGTCTTGGCCATTCCTTGGAGGGCTGCCCATGTGGCATGCATTAAAGAGTACCTGAAGCCAGGTGTTAAACCACTCTCCAAGAGTCACCCTTGTCCAACCCACTATGGAAACACATTTAAGTAAGGGATCTCAGAAGAGAAAGTCTCTTCTTCCTTCTTTCCTTCCCTTTGCAAGATGACCACTTTCTCTCTCTAAGTCAGAACCACTTGCTCCCATCCTAGACCTGGAGAACTATGGCCTCTATTCTCTTATGGCTATTTTTCCTTTCACTCTTTCCCTCAGGCACCTTGCCCAAACCTCTATTATTTACCTGTCCTCAAGCCCCTTAAAAGCAGTTTATCTCTTCCATAAAAAGTTTTAATTTAAAGTGAATTTTGCAGGTTTATGAAATAAATCCTGAACAATTTCAACTCCCAGGCTAGTTGTGAATTCTTTCACTTTCACAAGAGCTCTCAATCTTTATTTCTCCGCAACATATTCCGGACAGAGTTACAAAGAGTGGAGGGACATGGATAAAGCATCCACAAAACACAAAAATCCTGTTTCTGATATTTACTACCTGTGTGACCTTGGGCAAGTCTCTTAACACCCTAAAATCTCAGTTTCCTCATGTATAAAATGGATGTGTTTGACAAGAATCCTTCTGATGTTCCTTCTAGCTTGGGATCTTTGATCCTACAATTTTCAATTTAAGTCTTCATTGCCCAGCAATGTCTAAAACATAAAGGGAATTCAATAAATGCATTTATATTGATTATAACATGTGCTTAAATAAATTTTCCACCTTTGTTTCTTAGCCAGAGGTAAGCATAAGCATGGAACAGACCATAGGGACTTTTTAAAGCAAATATCTATATCTAGAAAATCAGCAAAACTGACCAAAAAAAGTTAATGCTGGTGCTGATAGGGAATGACAGACACATGGTGGAGCTGTGGGCTGAGTCAACCATTCTGGAAAACAATTCAGAATTATGCTAAGAAAGAAATTATGCTAAGACCAAAATGTCCACCCTTGATCTAGCAATCTCATTGATCGACATAAAGCCCAAAGTCAAAAATAGATAGAAAGGTTCTTTATTCTCTGAAACATTTTCAAAGTACTTTTTTTTTTGGTAGAAGAAAAGAATTAGAAAGTTGATGCCTATTGAGGGAGGAATAAAAAAAAATTGTGGTACATGAATATAATAAAGCATTACTTCTAAAAAACTATTACTCATAACATGAATATGAGCACATAGAAGCAGGATAAAATTTATGTAAATTGAGTTAAAATGAAACAAGAACCAAGAAAACTATACGTTTGTCTACAACAATGTAAATAATAATAAAAGTCAGATTTACGTCATGCTATAAGGCTAGTAAAGCACTTTGCACATTACTCATTTGATTCTCACAACTCTGAGAGATAGGTATTGTTTATCCATTGAATAAATGAGAAAACTGAGGCACAGAGGGATTAAGTGATTTGCCCAGTTATATAGCTAGTATCTGAGATAGAATTCAAACTTAGAATTGGGCATCTCATTCCCTCCTTGATGTTACAAAATAAAACTTGATTGCCCTCCCTTATTTGTCTATGAAATGACTCCATTTTGCTAAACTGTATTTCTTTCTTTTTCTTTTAAAATTTTTGTTAAAAGGTATGGTTTCCTGACTAGGAACAGAGAGGGGATATTTTCAGTAATTAAAGTGATATTGATGCAGGGGAAAGATGAAGAGAATTGTGAATGTAGAAATTGGATGGAGATGTAAATTGACTCCCACCTACTCTTGAGATGTAAATTGACTAGAAGTAGAGAATTATAATTGTAACAGAAATAATTCGTAATCTTAAAGGTTGCTTGGATGGAGGACCCCCCCCCATTCTTGATGTATCATTGATTGTTTAATGTAAAATTTGGCTTCACCCTCTACCTAATTCTTGGTCCAGTAAGAAAAAGGGAGCTTACCTTTTGCCCTCTGGATGAGAGGAAAGACATAAAAATTTGGGTTGGACTCCAGCTCAGGCCATGACCTAGCCAATGCTGCTTGGCTGTTCTTTTATCTCTCTCTCTCTCTCTCTCTCTCTCTCTCTCTCTCTCTCTCTCTCTCTCTCTCCCTTCCTATGTCTTGTAACTTTTTTAAATAAAATATTGCTTTATTTCCACCCTTGCTTTCCTGAGTCTAAATAATGATTCCTCATAGGCAAAACTAAATTCAAGTAGCCAGCAGTTACATAATGGCAAGCCAAGTAGGAGAAAATTCTCTGCCCAGACTGGGAAACTGGACTGAGCTCCATAGGTGAGAAACACACTCCTTTTTTTTTTTTTTTGCATCCTAGATTTTTAGAAAAGTAGGAAAAATCATTGGACCTCTAGCCCTCCTTCTGTGTTTCTCTTTTCTGGAAAACAGAAAAAGGTTGAGTTTTGTGGGGCGTCAGCTAAGCTGATCCCATATGGTGTTTTGTAGTAGCCCTGGTGTAGGCCTGCCCTGTTTTCAGACTGACCAGAGAAAAGTCAGTTCTGAGGTGTCTTTGGTTTATGCCCAATGTAGAGTGAGGGTTGTTAAGGAAGGACATTTGGCATATGTCCAATTGACATGTTTGCCTACCTATAAATTGAGAGAGAATTAAAATATGGGGGAAAACTTGGTACCAATATTCTTCCCCCAGCTATGTGCTTGCTCCTTGGAAGGAATTAGATTTGACAAAAACAAAACACCTGAGCTCCTGGAAATTATCTTTGGGTGGAACTCTCTCTCTTTGAAATGCTCTCTCTCATTCTCTGCTGCCTCACTCTGCAGGGAGGGAGGGAGAAGGGAAATCTTCCTTTTATAGAACTTCAAAACTTGAACCTTTATCTCAGATGGAATGCATGCTTCACTGCAGGAAGGGTAAGACCCCCCTCCAAAAAAACTTTATTTTGGGAAACAAGGGATCCCCATGCCTTCTTCCTGGTTTGGGGAAGGGGTGGGGTTGGGCAATGACCATGTTTTCAATTCTAAGCCCCATTCCCTAAAGATATTAGCTGGGCTGAGAAAGCCTTACCTTGAAAAGGGGGAGAGGAAATGGGCAGATTGATTGAGAAGCCTCTTGGTCAATTAGTTAAAGAAAAGGGGAAGATAACTTTTTCTGGGACTAGGAAATTCAGATTTCATCTTTAAATTAAGCCTGTGCTAATAACTAATATTTCTTTAATAAAAAACTGGAGTTGAACTTTGTAAAGTTATTTAAGAATGCATTCAATTTCAACTATTGGTTGACTTTATCAAAATCTTAATGAATATAGAAGAGGTTCCTCAGGAAATTCTGATTGATTCTAATAATTATTTTCTGACTGGTCTTAATTGGTAATTAAAAAAATAATATAAATATATGTATGTATATGTGTGTACATGTGTATTTAAACATCAGTGGGATGTTTTCACATCTCTCCACTGGCCTGGAGAGGTGGGAAAATGTTTCTATATTCTAAGATTGGGAGCCAGGTAAGGGTTTCCAATGTCACCTTGGTAAATTTGAAATCTTAATACAAAAGAGTTGTTTCTGTTGTTTGTGCCTGTGTCTCTGTCTCTGTCTCTGTCTCTGTGTGTGTGTGTGTGTGTGTGTGTGTGTGTGTGTGTGTGTGTGTAATTCAGATCTGAAATAGTTACACTTACCTGAGTTAAATGTTACTCTTTTTAGTTTGGGTTTTGAATTTATTAATTGCTTAAAAAAGGTCTAATTTAAAATTAAGTAATTAATGAAGTTGGAATCTGAGCCTATCTACTTATACCATTTGAAAGTTTGTAAATAGCAAAGTTTGAAATGATTTCAGCTATGAGCTATTTTGTTAACCTAATATTGATTGAAGTCTATATTCAACTTGGGTTAATTAAGCTTTAAGGTTTAGTAAATATAGACTCCCTGCCCTCAAGAGGCTTTGAAAAGAGGATGGGAAGGCCCTAATAGGAAAAGGTCACTACCTTGTGTTCAAAAAAAAAAAAAGGAAACTGTGGGGTGTCTAGGTGGTACAGTGGATAGAGCACCAGCCCTGGAGTCAAGAGTACCCAAGTTCAAATCTGGCCTCAGACACTTAATAATTACCTAGCTGTGTGACTTTGAGCAAGGCACTTAACCCATTTGCCTTATAAAAACCTAAAAAAAAAAAAAGCAAATTATCTGAGAGCTAAATGAGAGTAATTTAGTCACCTTTGAAAGTTTTGTAACAAGTCTTGAGAATTTATGTGTTATTAAGAAGAAAAATATAAATTCTCAAGACTTGTTACAAAACTTTCAAAGGTGACTAAATTACTCTCAAATTATGTCAAGGAATTTGGGAATACTGAATCATATAATTACTGATTTCTTTTGGGAGAGAGAAATATTGTATTAAATTTTGTAATCTGATTTGTTCTGATGTTAAATCAATATTGATAATTGTGTCTTTTGTTGGTAAAGGAAGGAAGTTTGTTATCTTGGTCTCATCTATCATAGCAACACATATATATATATATATATATATATATATATATATATATATATATTTATCAGTTATATGATATTCTTTTGTAACTCCAAAGAAATTATGTTAACAATGCTAGGTTCTCTTGTGAACATGTAAGCTATTTGAATACTGTAATGTAATACTGGAATTAACATGGGATTGCTTTGAAGGGGTGGTAAGGGAAATATCACGAATTATGGCCCCCTTCTGGGATACATCTATGGATTTATGCATAATATAATGGAAATATTATTTTCTAAAATTTAATAACTCATGTTAATTGACTCGAATGCCTGGTTGGTTTTACGATGGTTTTTATTGCTTTGGAATCAATAACACATGTTAGAAATTTAAAGTTACCTAAGGTGTTCTAATGGTTTTTAAAGAACACTGAAAGTCATAATTTGTATTTTTGAAGTTGGCTAGTAGTTAAAAGTTTAAGTATATATATATATATATATATATATATATATATATATATATATATATATATATATATGTAAACTGGGACTAAACTGTGGTTATTTGCTTTGAGGGAAAAACACCTATGTAACATGAAGAAGATAAGAGAATGGTGATGATTTGAAATTTCTCTGTGGCAATCTCTAGTCAACTGTTATGTGAGAAGTATGGAGATGATGGGCAACCTCCTAGCCAGAAGGAGATGTTTAGTTACTTTAAACATTTTATAAAAAAATATGAATTAGGATTACTTGTTTTTACATCTCAAAATCTGTTTATTGCATTTCATTTACAGCACTGTCCTTAGTATGTGGGCAACAATTGAATAATGAGTTTTTTCCCCCTGGATCTCTTATACCAAATTACAACCTGGCACACTCTTGGCTCACTTTAGTACTCAAGTCACCTGAAGCTCTGGTTTTAAGTAATTGATCTGCCTGACATCAGGTATGAAAAAATAGAAAGACAGTGGATAAAGCACAGGCCTTGGAGTCAGGAGTACCTGGGTTCAAATCCGGTCTCAGATAGTAATTACCTAGCTGTGTGGCCTTGGGCAAGCCACTTAACCTCATTTGCCTTGCAAAAACCTAAAAAAAAAATAGACAATATGCCAATGAAGCCATTTAGCCCTATGGGGTTTGATGTTAAATGCTGCAGATGGAGTAAGTAACCTTTGAAAAAATGATCATAGCCTCAACTGGGGTAGGATTCTCTTAAAAGTTCCCTCACCTGGCTCTTTGAAAAAATATTGTCTGTATGACTTCATAAGGGAACATGTCCTCATGTCCCTCTCTGCTCTGTAATAGCAAATTGCCATGATCATTCCAGGTGCATTATAATTAAGTATGAGAGTGAACCAGTGGATCAGGATAATGCCTACTGGTATATTTTTTTAACTGGTTTAAAGAGAAATCCATTCCTCAACTGGAATTTTTGTTCATTTAAACATGGCCAAAGCAAAATAGAAAATTTTGTTGCAAATTACTTTTTGGACATATGCAGTTTTAAAATGTTTTTCCAGGACATTTGTTTATACTATTTTTGAGCTTTTGTTTACAACTTATGCGGCATCCATCAATGAATTTGTGTTGTATAGGAACCCATGTTATCATAAAAAGTATTTTGATACTGGCTTAGGATCATAAAGTATAATTCTTGCCCCTTATAAACCTTCTAGTTTTTTCTTAATCAATGGACCTCTGTTAGCCTTCTCTGTTACAATGTCACTGGGGTTTTGCTTGCTCAATTTTTTCCCTTGAGTTTTGTTTCTCTTAGCTGTATAGACCCAAGACCAGCCTCTGCATGATGTCAACCAGATGTGTCAGCCTCACTGATGCATTCATCTCCAAATGGACTCTGAAAAGCCCAGAAGAATCTGGGTCCCTAATAATTTTGAGGAGGTAATGATACAAGGGAAAAGATGAAGAAAATTGTGAATGTAGAAATTGGATGGAGATGTAAATTGACTACCACTTACCCTTGAGATGTAAATTGACTAGAAGTAGAGAATTAAAATTGTAATGGATACAATTTGTAATCTTAAAGGCTGCTTGCATAGAGACCCCCCCCCCAATTCTTGATGTATCATTGATTGTTTAATGTAAAATTTGACTTCACCCTCTTCCTAATTCCTGATCAAGTAAGAGAAAAGCAGTTCACCTTTTGCCCTCTGGATGAGAGGTAAGACATAAAAACCTGGGTTGGACTCTAGCTCAGGTCCACCAGTTTTCTCTGACCTGTGACCTAGCCAATGCAATGCTTGGCTGTTCTTTTATCTCTCTCTCTCTCTCTCTCTCTCTCTCTCCCCCCTCCCCCCTTCCTATGTCTTGTAACCCTTTAAATAAATTTTTGTTGTATTTCCACCCCTGCTTTCCAGAGTCTGAATGATTCCTCATATACAGAACCAAACTCAATTGGCTATAGCTACAATATAAACAAAAGATATGAATAACACTTTTTAAAACAAAAAATACATAGAATGGGTTGGATAGAGTGGTCTAGGTGGATAGAATACTGTCTTCCTGACTTCAGATCTGGTTTCTGACACTTACTGTGTGAACTTGGGAAAGTCACTTAATCCTTTTTTGCCTTAGTTTCTTCCTTTGTAAAATGAACTGGAGAAGGACATGGCAAACCACTTTATTATCTTTGCCCAGAAAATGCCAAAAGGGGTCATGACTTGAAAAATGACTGTATAACAAATGGGAGGGGAGATGAAAGAGGCAATTAGAACAAAATTGTTTTTGTGTACCTGTCTTTCAACTACCTTATCAGATCCAGGTACAGGTGGGAAATACAAGACTGATAAGGAACAGAGAGTAATCAAGAGCCTATGTTGAGAGTCAGAGGTTTCCAGATTGCAAAGATACTGTACCTTTTGCAATGAAGATGCCAGAGGGACCCCCAAACCCTAGTGTACTCGATCCTTCTTTATCTATTCATAGAGGTAAGGAAAGAATAAGAATCTTCTTATTAGATGATTCTTGATTTGGAATATTAAAATTTAGGATTGTGTGAATGAATGAAAGTGTTGATGCTAACTCTAACTGATCTTTCATTTTACAGTGATTTTATTATGTTGTTTAAAATTCAATTCTAACTACCTTGGGAGGTCTGAATAATTAGGAAAAAATCAAGGATTTAAAGGGAGAAATTTTCCAATATAGGCTGGGGGGAGGTGATATGGGGGGCAGAGATGAAGGCCCTAGGGTGCACTTGGATCAGCTCCTCTACTTTCTAGTTGATTTTTAGTTTGAGAATTAGCAGCCTTTAAAAGGATACCTAATTAGAACAGTCAGGAAGACTCATCTTCCTGAATTCAAATCCAGCCCCAAGATATTTGCTAGAGGTATGATGACAGTCAAGCAACTTAACCTTTTTTCCCTCAGTTTCCTTATCTGCACAATGAACTGGAAAAGGAAATGTCAAACTACTCTAGGCTCTTTGTCAAGAAAACCTCAAATGGGTCATGGAGAGTCAGATATGACAGAACAACAATTATACCTTGAAAATCAGCAAATGGTGGAAATCAGGGCTTGATTTATTATTTTACTGATTTCCAAACTTAAGAAAATGTGAATAATGTAAACTCAAAAAAAATTGTATATTTGGGAGGACTGTGGAGAAGATGGTTGTTAGCCTTTTACCAGCACACCTCTGGGCAAGACACATTCCAGAAAGTCCCATGTGGGAAATAAAGCATCACCAGGTAGCTCCAAAGATAAAAAGCCAAACTGTGGGAGCAGATAGCCTTAACTGTTAGCAGGTTGTCAACCACAATCAAGTTTCTTTGTAGCCTGGGACGGTTTGATTTCCTCTGCAGTACTTATTCATGCCACTAGGGGTCAGGAGGGAAGCATAACCAAAAAGCCTTCACAGGTTACTGTAGGCAAAGGCAAACCTCCCAAGGAAGTTACAAAACTAACATTTCCTCCTGTTTCTAACAATCCTTCTTAAACATGATGAATTAGCCTCTCTGATTCTCTAGCACCCTGGAAGGTCTTCTTACCTGCATTTTTGGTATAGTGGAAACAAGACTAACACTGAAGTCAGAGGGATGGATTCAAAGGCAGCTTCTGATGCTTAATATACACAAGATCATAACAGAGCCATGTAACTACCCTAGGCCTCAGTTTCTTCATCTGTAAAACAAGAAAAGTGGATCATTAGATAATCCATAATGTTCCTTCCAGTCCTATAATTCTCTTATTTTTTGTTTTAAAGCAAAGATTCAGAGGGGTTTAGAGAACCCAGGATTCTTCACTAATCATTTTTGTTTATATTGCTGCTGTTTTAAAGGCAATAGGGTGAAGTGACTTGCTCAGGGTCACACAGCTAATAAGTATCTGCAGAGCTGAGACTGATTCTGAGTCTTCCTGACTTCAAGGTCCATGGTCTAGCCACTGTACCACCTAGCTGCCCCAGTAATTCTAGATTTTGGATCCTTTGATGTTAATCCCCTATCATTGGGAAGAAGTTTTATCATGATATGTGTGCAGGTTGCCTGGCTGAAGAAAAGCCCCATATCTATGATAGGGGAGTCTCTGCTTATTTTAAGATCAAGGATGGGTTCTATTTCCTGGAAATTCCATCTGAACAAAAGGTAGTCAGCATGGATACCTCAGACTAGGAAGCTCAAATTCTAATCAATAACAAGACAATAAATGATCTACTTCATTTCATCCAATAGAAAACAGAACTGTGGGACCATATCTCTATTCTCATATCTAATAATAAGAACAACTCATATTTCTATAGTGACTAAAGTTTTATGGGTGACTTTCTTCATAGCAACCTGTAAGATAGGTAGTACAAATATAGCCTTCATTTTATAGAAAGGGAAACTGAGATCCAAAGAAAGGAAGTATAGGGTCATAGCCCAGAGTCCTATGGCTAGTAAGCAGCATAAGTAGGACTCAAACTCAAGTTTTCTCATGATCAAATCTTCCTTTCCTTCAGACTTCTTCCCACCCTTTATAGTGTGCTAGGTTCAGAGTCAGAAATACCTGAGTTCAAATCCAGCCTTTGATACTAGCTGTAGGACCCTAGGCAAATAACTTAACCCCTGTTTGCCTCAGGTTCTTCTTCTGAAAAATGGAGAGAATAACAGTGCCTAAATCCCAGGTTACTGTGGGTATTAAATGAGATCATATTTATAAAGTACTTAGTCACAATATCTAGCACATAAAAGATGCTACATTAATGTTAGTTATTATTATTATTACAGAGTGGGAAATAGAGCAACTTCTGCTCAACGGTTTCTTTGAAAAAGTCGTTGAATCTTATTGTAATTGAATCTGTGACACATTCAGAGAGGGATTCAGATGGTGTCATCCCAAGTGAAGATGGTGCAGAGCCTCCTTCATACATCTTAAAAAGGTGTGAGGATATGGAATGGAAGTGCTTGGGAGAATCTGTGGAGTATGCAGGGACATTCTGTAACAAAATCTGGTCGACTATGATGAAGATTGGAGCTGTCAGTTCACATCAATTTCTCTTCACCTTAATACTCTTAATACACTTCACCTGTGTCACCAGGGAAGGAAATAGAACCTACAGGGGAGGCTGCCTGAAAGAGGTGGCAGAGGTATGTAGCAGATCAATTGGGAAAGGAAAGCTAGTCCCACTTCTGGAACACTGTGAGCCAAGGATGGTAAGGTTGAAAAGTTGAGGCAATGCCTTAAAGGGAATGCTGTAAATACTGAGCCAAGTAATTTGCACTTAGCAAACAATAAGGAGGGGTGCAATGAAAATATTTGAAGAGGGGAATAATGCCGAGATGTCTATGCTCAAGAAAGGTTGACATGGCAGCAGTATAAAGGTGAATTGGAGGAGAAAGAGAGCAGAAAGACCTTCACTTGTAGTTCTATCAGATGCTTATGAGGGTCTGCACTTGAGTGGTTGCCATGGGAATAGAGAGATGAGGATGGATTAGAAAGGTATTAAGGAGATGGAATTTACAGGACTAGGCAAAAGATTGTATATGAGAGATGAGACTCAAAGATAATCCAAAAGTTGTGAACCTGAGAGGGTCATGGTTCCTGAGGACAAGTTTCCTAAGAAGTGGTACAGTTATAAAGAAGTTTAAGTTTATAGAGGGAAGTGGAATGCATTTCCTCCTTATCTCTGCCTCTTCCTTCAAAGATCAATTCAAACATCTTCATAAGGATTTCCCTGATTCTCCTCCCCTGGCTGCTAGCAACTTCCTCTCCTCCTCTAGAAGAAGTTACCTGGCACTTCTTTTGTATGTGGCAAGTCCTTTCCCCTCTGCACCTTCTCTTCCACACAACATCCCCCCACCAAACATGCACAGAAAGTCTTTGCTTGGCTTTAGGCTACCACATAGAAGCTTAAGGGAGGGGAATCTACTTCTGGCCATGTGCAGGGGCTTGCATTGTCTGATGATGAAGAGCCCCCTAATTGGAAGCTGAGCTGAAATAGCTGATGACTATAAGGCTATACAAAAGCAAACTAATGGATTCTTAAGAATTTCTCTTCCTTTCTGGCTGTGAAGCATGACAACTCCTTCAAGCTGCACCCAGATAGGTGGGGGAAGGGGAAGCTTCCCTGTCTCCCACTCAGCCTCTATGTAGTCCTATACATGCAGCTGCCTCTGTCTCTGTGTTTATTCTTTCCTGCCTTAGGTTAGCATCTTGAGATGGAAGTATCCAGGCAACCTAGTGAGTTTCTAAAGGTCTGGAGGTATGCTGCTATAGCAGTGGTGACAGCAGTACAGTGTTCACCAGAGCATCAGTGGATAACATTAGGGGAAGCTTCTGCATCAAAGAGTTCATCCATCTCCAGGGGAGGGGTTAGCTTGGCCCATTTCACCAACATAGATGATCAGACTGGGCCAAGGTGAAATGTGAAATGACTGCCTTCCAGACTGTTTAATACATTGATGAGGTTTAACCATCAGCCTCCCAGAAGATTGTAACAAGAGTTTTGTTACTGAATTCTGTTCTAATCATTCTGTTAATTCATGCAAGTATTCTCTTAGGCTTAGTATTCCTTTTGTGAATATATATAAACAATCTGACCCACACATGATAAATGGTAATAAAATTGGGTACCTCATTTTTCCCCTTTGAAGAGACCTAGGCACACACCATAAATAAAACTATAATTATCATTGTCCCTTGGAAGGAGTTTGTTAATGAGATAGTGAGTATGGTCATAGGGAAGAAAATTTCCTTATATCAGAATTTTTTAACCCAAGGTCCATGACCTTGTTTGTGAAAATATTTTGATAATTATATTTTAGTATAATTTGTTTTCTTGATAATCCTATATATTTTAGTTTATACATTTAAAAACCATTATTTTGAGCAAGAGTCCATAGGCTTCATCAGATGGTCAAAGAGGCCTAGAACCCCTCCCCCAAAAAAGGTTAATTTTCCTTTCCCTAATTAAAGATGAGGTTTTTCTAGCACTGAAACAGATGTAGGATCACAAACAAGTCCAGATATAGGACAGGGAGGTCTAGTTACTCCAGAGTTCTATGTGAAGTAGAAATTCCTCAATATTGGGGGTATATGTGGTGTTCAAGGAGGACTAGGGCCTCCAGTGTGAGGGCTGTTGAAGCTTTATCTCTGATGCTTATCTACCTTTGATGTCTACCTGGCAGTTTCTCACCTGTGGTTCCAAGAAATTGCAACACAGTGGTCACCCCACTCCCCTGGTAAACCCTGGTAAACTATCTTGGCAGATGAGTTAAATCAGTTTGAAAGTAATCGATGGACCACAAATCTGTCAGTGAGTTGGGGGAGGAATGTGTGTGTGTGTGTGTGTGTGTGTGTGTGTGTGTGTGTGTGTGTGTGTATCTATACCAAATATGTGAAGACTTTCCTCAGTGGAATGAATAGATGAGAAAAATTTTTTCCAATGGCCTTAAAGGTAGCTGAAGCAGGGCTCAGGTCAGTCATCAAAGATGCCTTCCAGGCCAATGCATTCCAGGCCATTGCATTACCTTGACTTTTGTCTTGACATTAGACTGTAATTACTCTGGGAGAGAGAGGTTGATCACTTTGTACAACTCTGCTTCACTTAAATCCAATTCACTTATGAGTCAAAACTTAAACCCATGATATTAGTGATACTCTTCAAAAACAAAGGATGAGGGGGTGGCTAGGTGGTGCAGTGGATAGAGCACCGGCCCTGGAGTCAGGAGTACCTGAGTTCAAATCTGGCCTCAGACAATAATTACCTAGCCGTGTGGCCTTGGGCAAGCAACTTAACCATTGCCTTGCAAAAACTAAAATAAAATTAAAAAAAAAAAAAGATGAACAATATTTTGTATAAACTAAGAGGCATGCTTGTCGTTGCCCCCTTAGACTAAAGGGTTCTTGAAAGCAATGGACAGCTTCATGTTCTTTTATTTTCACTTCCTAACACATAGCAGATACTTAACAAATGTTTCAAATGTTTGATGAATGATTAAGAAATGTGGCAATGGGGGGGGGCAGAGCCAAGATGGCAACAAGAGCGGATCATGTCTTAGGCGCTCTCTCATAAATCTTCGAAACCAAGAACTCTAACTAAATTTTCGAGACACAGAACCCACAGAGGGACCCAGTGAGGCAGTTCTCCTACTCAAGATAACCTGGAAAAGAGCAAAAAGGCTCTGCTCCCCAAGGTTGGAGGGGTGGCCCATCAGAGGGGTGGCCTGCCAGAGCAAAAGAACTTCAGCCTCCCAGAGGCAGCCCCAGGGTGCTGGGAGCCACAGCTCACAGCAGTGGGGGAGTTTCCTGAGCTATGCCCCAGGAGCACCGGGCACAACTGGGGGGAACAGTGGGGGACCGCTGTGTGAAGCCCAGCCCTCAGGGCACACAGCAAGCAACCCAGATCCAGGAAACAGAAGCAGGTGGAGCCGGTAAGCAGGAGCCCCCAGGGCATGAGCCCATTGAACCTAGGGAGGGGAGTGAAGAGAGTGAGACTGCCAAGTTCTGTCATCTGCCCCTGGAACAGGACTCTGGGGTTCTGACCACATTCAGATCCTGAGCGCAGTTTAGGCCCCCCCATAGAACAGCAGGGCCCCCCCACCTCAGCCCCGTGGGGGAGAGGGGCACATAAGGTCATTCACAGACCAGGAGGGAGGACAGAGCCTCACACACTGAGATCCTTGTGGGAGTGTCCCAAAAGCTCAGGAAACACCCCCAAAACAGGCTTAGGCTGGGAAAATGAGCAAGCAGAGAAAAAAGAGGAACACCATTGAGAAATATCTTGCATATGACCCCAAGAAGGATCAAAACACTCAGTCTGAAGATGAGGAAGCACAAGCTCCTGCATCTAAAGACTCCAAGAAAAACAGAAATTGGGCTCAGGCTATGACAGAGCTCAAAAAAGACTTTGAAAATCAAATGAGGGAGTTAGAAGAAAAACTAGGAAAAGAAATGTGAGAGATGAAGGAAAAACATGAAAATGACGACAGCAGCTTAGTCAAGGAAATCCAAAAAAATGCTGAAGAAAATAGCATGCTAAAAACCAGCTTAGGTCAAATGGATAAAACAGTTCAAAAAGTTATTGAAGAGAAGAATGCTTTAAAAAGCAAAATTGGCCAGATGGCAAAAAGAGATAAGATAACTCTCTGAGGAAAACAAATCCTTCAGACAAAGAATAGAACACAGGGAGATTTATGAATTTATGAGAAATCAGGACTCAACATTTCAAAACCAAAAAAAATGAAAAATTAGAAGAAAATGTGAAACATCTCATTGAAAAAACAACCGATATGGAAAACAGATTTAGGAAAGATAATTTAAAAATTATTGGAATACCTGAAAGTCATGATCAGGAAAAGAGCCTTGACTTCATTTTCAAAGAAATACTACAGGAAAATTGGCCTGATATTCTAGAAGCAGAGGGCAAAATAGAAATGGAGAGAATACACCGATCCCCTGAGAAAGAGATCCCCCAAATCCAACCCCTAGGAATATTATAGCCAAGTTCCAGAACTCCCAAGTCAAAGAGAAAATATTACAAACAGCCAGGAGGACACAGTTCAAATATCATGGAGCTGCAGTCAGGATCTCACAGGACTTAGCAGCAACTACATTAAAAGCTTGTAGGGCTTGGAATATAACATACCAGAAGGCAAAAGAGCTTGGAATGCAACCTAGAATAAACTACCTAGCAAAAATCAATATCCTCTTCCAGGGAAAAAGATGGACTTTCAATGAATCAATGAACTAAGGGAATTTCAAATGTTCCTGTTGGAATGGCCAGAGCTGAACAAAAGGTTTGATCTTCAAATACAGGACTCAGGTGAAGCATAGAGATTGGAGGAGAAGGAGAAAATATGAGGGATTTAATGATGATGAACCACATGTATTCCTGCATAGAAAAATGACACTGATAATACTCATATGAACCTTCTCAGTTAATAGAGCAGGTAGAGGGAGCTTTTATAGTTGAAGCACAGGAGAAAGCTGAATTTGAAGATAAAATGTGGTGTAAAAATGGAGTCAATAGAAAAAAGGGAAATGTAATGGGAGAAAGAAAAAGGAAAGGGGGAATAGGCCAAGATATTTCATATAATAAGATTTTTCTTTATTACAATGAGCTATTGCAATGATATAGAAGGGAGGAAGGCAAGGGGGAATGAGAGAATCTTCACTCTCATCAGAGGTGGCTAGGAAAGGAAACAGCATATATACACAATGGGGTATAGGCATTTGGAGTAAGAAGTGGGGGTCAGGGGGAAGGGGGGGATGTGAGTGATGGAGGAGAGGACGGACCATGGGAGGAGAGTGGTCAGATATAACACATTTTCTTTTTTACTTCTTGCAAGGGGCTGGGATTGGATGACCTGTCTGGGACCATAGGGCCAGGTGGATGCTGGGCCTAAGGGGTGGTATGGGGGCTTGGGGCCTCTTGTCCCCAGGGCCAGGGATATGTCTGCTGCGCCACTCAGCTACCCTACAGCAGAGTCAGAGTGAAAGGAGAGAGAAAATATAGTACATGGTAGTGGAGAAATACGAAAGGAGGGAGTTGCGATCAGCAATGGCAAGAGTGGAAAAATATGGAAGTAACTTTTGTGATGGACTTATCATAAACAATGTGATCCACCCATGACAGAGTTGTTGGTGTTGGAACAAAGACTGAAGCACATTTTTTATTATTATTATTTTGGGGTGGGGTGCAGGGCAAATGGGGCTGGGTGGCTTGCCTAGGGCCACATAGCAGTGTGATCATTGGGTGTCTGAGGCTGGATTTGGACCCGGGTGCTCCTGGCTCAAGAGCCAATGATCTGTCCGCCACCCAGCCACCCCTACTATTATTACTATTTTATTTTATTTTGGGTCTTTTTTCTCTTTTTTTTGGTTTTTGTAAGGCAGTGGGGTTGGGGTGGCTTACATGTAACACAGCTGGTGATTGTTGGGTGTCCAGGGCCGGATATGGGCTCGGGTGCTCCTGGCTCCAGGTCTGGTGCTCCGTCCATTGTGCCACCTGGCCATACCTACAATTACTACTATTATTTTTTTTAATTTTAATTTTTTTCTCTCCCCTTTACTTTATCACTAATGCGAGTCTATATTTTTGGGGGGAGTGGGTATTTTGTTTACGTTTAAATAAGAATATTTTATTAATGTATAAAATAAACATCATTTGTACAAAATGAGAATAAATAAATATTAAATATATTAAAAAAAAAAAAAGAAATGTGGCAACAGCCTGGAGAGTCCTGCCCTAGGGTCTTCTCTTCCTTGTATGGTGATTGTATGAGTTGTTCTTCATGATGGTGTCAGTCTGGGTCATGTCTCCAGCGACTGCCAAGCTCCACAGAGTGTATAACCACTCATGAAACAATAGCGATATCCAAGTCAGTGCCACTTCTCTGATTCTTATTAGCTGAAAATGCAACCACTTCTTTCCAGAAACATTTCAGCTTGAACTTTAATGAGGGGTGGGAAAGGAGGGGGTACAGTTTCTGCCACTAAACATTGGGCTGCTCCTCCATTTTTTTCTTCTCCCTTCCAAGTCTAATCTCTCAAGAAGGGTCAGGTCAGGGAAGAAGATGACTAGGTTACTTTTGTTTCAATATCAGTGGAATTTTCTCCCAGAGACATCAACTTGATGTAATTTAGGAATGGGAATGAAAATACAATGTCCACAAGATTATAAAGATAAAAAAAAAGGAAATGGAGCACAGTGTAAATATAATGAGCAAGCATGGGCAGTAATCCTAGAGAAGACTTGAGGAAATATACCTCTCTCTTCTTTGCAGAGGTGGAGGAATCATAGGTGTAGCACATTGTATTATATTGTCTGGAATTGCTGATATATTGATGGAATTTTGCCAATTTAGTTTTTTCATTAGCTAGATGGGGCAATGGCTAGAGCTTAGAATGAGAATTAGGAAGACATGAGTTCAAATCCAATCTCAGACACTTGCTAGCTCTGTGATCCTAAGTAAGTCACTGGACCTCTTTGTTTCCTCATTTGTATAATAGAGATAATGATTGTACCCATCACCCAGGGATGTTGTGAGATAAAAATGGTATAATGTTTGCAAAATATTTTGCAAACCTTAAAGTACTTTACAAATGCTAATCATCATTATTTTTTTTGGTTTTTTAGGTTTTTGCAAGGCAAATGGGGTTAAGTGGCTTGCCCAAGGCCACACAGCTACATAATTATTAAGTGTCTGAGACCGGATTTGAACCCAGGTACTCCTGACTCCAAGGCCGGTGCTTTGTCCACTATGCCACCTAGCCGCCCCAATCATCATTAGGATCAATCACTGCTTAGAAATAGGAAGAAAAAAAAAAATATATATATATATATATATATGTATATATACATATATATATGTACACACATATACATGTTATATAAATATGTGTCAAAATGAAGGTAATATAAAAATAAAACAAATAACAATAAGATTTTTTTTAAAGAACAGGAACAGTAGAGTCCTGAAATAGTGTTTTGAGTTATAACATATTCAGGAAGAATTAGAGATCTAAAACTATCTCTCTATAGATTGGCCAACAATTAGTATCCTGACCACTATGGAAAGATGCTGAGCAGCACTACTCCCTGGACAGGAATAGAACAGCATTTAAAAGCAATGGATGCACATGTACAAAACTATTTATAGCAATTCTTTTTGTGGTGTCAAAAAATTGTAAATTGAGGGAATCTTCCCATCAATTTGGGAATAAATGAACAAGTTGTGATATATGAATGCAATGGAATACGATTGTTCCAAATGAAATGACAAACAGACCAATTTCAGGAAAACCTGAACTGATGCTCAGTGTAGTAGTGAGCAGAACCCGGAGAACATTGTACAAAGCATCAGAAACAATGTGCATTGATCAACTATGATAGACTTAGCTCTTCTCAGCAATACAGTAACCAAAGATAATTCTTTTTTAAAAAAATATTTATTTATTTTTTCAACTGATATTTTATTTTTCTAATTACATGTTATGAAAGCTTTTCAACATTCATCCACATGCATTTGCATATTTATGTTACATAATTTCTTTCCATCCTCTCTTCCCACCCTCCTCCCCTTAACAGCAAATAGTCTGGTGAACACTGTATATATTCCTTTTGTGTTTAACATGTTTACAGATTGATGTTTTTTGTATTTCATTCTCGAAGAAGACTATGATATCAGGAGATAATGTCATGACAAGCATGTGAATTGAATTTCAGTGAGGGGGCTGTGCTAAGTCACCACCCTCACTTTCTCCTCCAGACTCATCTGGGTTCAGAGGTCAGATATGAATCAGGAGGACTGGAGATGACCTTGGATGTGGGGCAATCAGGGTTAAGTGACTTGCCCAAGATCACACAGCTATTAAGTATCAAGTATCTGAGGTTGGATTCAAACTCCCATCCTACTGACTCCAAGGTCAATGGTCTCATCACTGGGCAACCTAGCTGCCCCTTATTAGATTAGTCATTTTCTGTATGAAGAATTTGGACTGAGGGAAGAGAAAGAAAACAATATAGAAAAGAAAAACAGAGAAATTTTTAAAAGGTAAATGTAATATTCATTCAGATTCTGTGGGGTTTTCTTTTTTTATTTTGTTTTGTTTTTCTTTCTCTAAATGTGAAAGTATTGTCCATGACATGTCTCCCAGGGTTGTCCTAGGTCTCTGAGCTACTGAGAGGAGATGCATCCATCAAGACTGATCAACTCACAATGTTGTTGTTAATGTATACAGTGTTCTTTTGTGTTGCTACCTTCACTCAGCATCAGTTCCTGTAATTCATTCCTTGATTCTCTAGAGTATGACATTCATGGTTTCTTATAGAACAATATTATTCCATGACATTCATATACCATAACTTGTTCAGTCATTCCCCAATTGATGGACATCCCCTCAATTTCCAATTCTTTGCTACGACAAAAAGACCTGCTATGAATATTTTGGAACATGTGGGACTTTTAACATGTTTTTTATGATTTCTTCTAGATATAGACCTAATATTGATATTATTGGGTCAAAACTGATTTCATTGCTCTTTGGGCATAGCTCCATATTACTCTCCAGAATGGTTGGATTAGTTCACAACTACATCAATAGTGCATTAACATCCCTATCCTCCCACAACCTCTCCAACATTGATTCTTTTCCCTTTTTGTCTTCTTAACCAATCTGATTGATATGAGATGGTACCTCATGATTGTTTTAATTTGCATTCTCTAATCAGTAGTGATTTGGAGTATTTTTTTATATGATTATATATAGCTTTAATTTCTTCATTTGAAAGCAGCCTGTTCATATTCCCAAAGACAATTCTAAAAGATTTGTGGTGGAAAATAACCATCCACGTCCAGAGAAAGAGCTATGGAGTCTGAATGCAGGTCAAAGCATACTATTTTCAACTTTTAAAATGTTGCTTCCTTTCTCATGGATTCTCCTTTTTGTTCTGATTCTTCTTTCATAGCATGACTAAAATTGAAAATTGTATAATATTATTGTGCATGCATAACCCATATTACTTGATATCTTAGGATGGGGGGAGGGAAAGTTGGGAGGGAGAAAACTTTGCAAAGTGAATATTGAAAACTACCTCTACATGTAATTAAAAAACCTATAAAAATTTTTAACAAAAGAAAGACATTAGAGGCAAAACTAGAAGTAAACTATGAGAGGTAGTGGATTGCCAACCAAACCTATAGGGAGTCGGGAGAGAAAGGAAGACGAAATATGAAAGAGTAGTGATTTGAGAATTAGAACCATTGTTCAAATCCTAACGCTTCCATTCACTACCTGTTTGATTTTAGATGGCTAATTAATCTCTCTGGACATCAGTATATACATCTATAAAATCTCTAAGGTTCCTTCCAGATTTAAGATCATGATCCTGGGTTGACCACTGATTGAGTTGCTCAGGGAAGAACAAATCTGCCTTTGTTGGACCCATCCAAGAACAGTTCTCTAAGGCATAGAGACTTTAAGGCTTAGAGGTCTATTAGCAGACTCAGTTTCACTGAAGAAAGGATTGGAGAAGGACTTCTTGGCTCTCCAACATCTCAAATATGAGGGCTTTCTTCTACAACTAATCATTTATAAAAAAAAAAAAATTGAAAAAGAAAAGGGGAAAAAAAAAGAAGAAAGCCTGGGAATGAATTCTCCAGACCAGTTGCCAGACTAGCATTCCCTCTTATGGAGACAGTATCTTATATGATGGCAGCAGAGATATATTTAGTGCTGTTTACTATGGAGGACTTCCCCTCAAGGCTATTTCTGAGGTAAAGCAGAACATCACAGGACCACAGCTCTCCCTTACCCCTGCCTCCACCTTTGCCAATGGGGAAAGAGTTATTTTCTCATAACCTCAAGAAAAAGAGGAACAAAGTCTGAACTTTGATCCTATTTCTGAACACTAGATTCTTGCATCAATAGGAAAGTAAGATCAATTTCAAATCCACTCTAGGTTCCCCATCATTATGCTTTCCCCAAGCAAAGTTTGGAGAACTTCTAATTTCCTGCTACCCCTTCTTATCAGAGACCTGCCAGAAAGTTGAACCCTGCTTTATAGGGAGACAAGAGGTAATGCACTGGAAACATTAAGGCTGAAGTTGTGTTTTTGTTTGGGTTTGGGTTTTTTGCTGTTGACAGAATATATGACAAGGGCAGGACTGTGGGCCAGTAAGGTAGAAGACAACGACCTTATAGTCTTCTATTAATATTTGTGCTTGCTCAGATTCATTTCCATGCCAATCCAAAAAGGAGTTAGGGTGAATGGTGGGGTGGGAAGTGGGTCCATCTAGCTCCTATGGGGTATCTTTGGTAGAGCCTTCTAAAATGAATATTGAGTCCCAGGATCCCCCCTTAGGGAGTTGAGTAGTTTTAAGGAATTTCTAATGCTGTGATGCAGGCTTACTTAAAGTGTTTGCCTTTGTCATGGGAGAGATCTGGCAAAGAATCCAAATTGAAGAGGTTTTCCTAATTGACAGTAAAGTCCACCAGAGTTTCCTATTTGTGGATAATGTGTTGATTACATCGTTGCAGTTTCCTTAATGTTATCAGTCATCATATGGCCTAACCATTCATCTAGGGAAAAGCCAAGTGGCCAAGGAATAACTAACAGACTGAAATATGCAGGAGGGTGGATGACTTACAGCATTTATCCTCTCTTTCTTTGGATATTTATAGATACATGGGGCAGACACTTCAAGTGATCACAAGATCCTAGATCTAAAGCTGAAAGAGACCTTAAAGGTCATTGATTTTTACACTTTCCTTTTATAGAAAGAGGAAACTGAGGCAGAGAGAGGTCAGGACATTTGTCATGAGTCACACAGCTAGTATGTGTCTAAGGGAGGATTTGAACCCAGGTCTTCTTGACTTTAAGTTCAGTGTTCTATTGTTTAGATCACTATGCCTTAAGATGAGTTGGGGCTGGAATTACACATTAGAGAAAGGTTTTGGAAAATTACAAATAATCCCAAGCTTTTCCCTGAAACAGAGGTCCATTTAAAAAATACCATTATCGGGGGTAGCTAGGTGGCACAGTAGATAGAGCACTGGCCCTGGAGTCAGGAGTACCTGAGTTCAAATCTGGCCTCAGACACTTAATAATTACCTAGCTGTGTGGCCTTGGGCAAGCCACTTAACTCCCCATTGCCTTGCAAAAAAAAAAACTTAAAAAAATACCATTATCCTTCTGGTGCTGAGTCAGTAAATATAAGGCTGTCCAAAGGGTTGAAGTTATTATGGCTTACCCAGCGGGCAATGGAAAGGCCCATAAGTGAACATGAGTAGGCTGCCACATGTGAAAAAAGAAACAACATAAGTACAATGACGTGTGAGATTTTAAAAGGGATCATACTGAAGGGCAAGAGTAAAGAATAACTGTGGGACATCTGAGGGCTCCAGGAGTATCCTTAATCTATCAGAAGAACTAACAGATCTCCTTGGGCTTTGGACAGATTAGTCCAATAAAGTCATAGAGGGTGGGCAGTATTGATTGAGGTTGGCATGATTGGTAGTGGTACTCACATTGATCTCTCAGATGTTCTGGAGTGTTTGGATCCAATTTAAGAAGCATAGATTATATACCTACTATGGGTCATCTCTATACTTAGTACTGCAGATACAAAGTCAAATAGGAAAACAGTCCCTGTCTTTCAGAAGTTTAAAGTTTTCTGGGAGATAGCAACATGTACATGAATATGCAAAATATAGGGTGTAGGAGCTGGACAGGGCAGTCTCAGATAAGCAAATGCCTTATCCATGTAGGTTGTAAGCTTCTTTGGTACTTAATAGTTTTAGAGAATTACCTAGAATACTAAGAGATTAACTAACACCCAGGGTCACTCAGCCAGAATGTGGCAGGAGGTACTAAACCCAACTCTTCCTGAATTTAAGTCTTGAAATGCTATACCAATGCACGACTAAGAATTGGAAATTGAGGGAATGCCCATCAGCTGAGGAATAGCTGAATAAGTTGTGGTTTATGGTTCTAATGGAATATTATTATGCCATAAGACATGATGAGCAGGCAGATTTCAGAAAAATCTGGAAAGACTTACATGAACTGATACTGAATGAAATGACAGAACCAGGAGAACACTGCAAACAATAACAGCAACATTGTACAGTAATCAAATATGAATGATTTAATTATTATCAGCAATACAATGATCTAGGACAATCCCAAAGGTTTTAGGATTGAAAAATTCTATCTTCCTCTAGAGAAGGAACTGATGTTTTCCTCCTCCCTCCCTTCTTCTTTTCTTCCTTCCTTCCTTCCCTCCTCCCTTCTTCCTTCCTTCCTCCTTCCCTTCCTCTTTCCCTCCTTCCCTCCCTACCTCCTTCTCTCTTTTCCCTTTCTTTCTTTCCTTCTCCCTTCCCTGCCTCGCCTCCCTTCCTTCCTGCCTTCTTCCTTCCTCTCTCTCTTCTTTCTTCTTTCCTTTTTTCCCCCTTTCTTTCTTCTTTACTTCTTTCTTCCAAGTCCTCTTGCACAGAATGACTAATGTGGAAATATTTTACATGATTGTACATGTATATTCTAAATCAAATTATTTACTATCTCAAGGATGGGGAGGGATAGAATTTGGAATTTAAAACTTGAAAAATAAGAATGTTAAAAATTATTTTTACATGTAATTTGGAGAAAATAAAATATTATACCATGTTATAGTATATGCATATAGGTAATTTTAGGTTAAGGGGATGTTATTAACTAGGAATACCAAAAAAAGTCTCTTGTTGGAGGTAGCATCTAAGATGTTGTCAAGGGTTCAAGGAAGAAGAGGAGACTACTTTGGAGGGATATAGGACAGCTTCAGGAGAGACACGAAGGAGGAAATGAAATGCCATGTCCAGGGAACAGCAAGTAGTCCAATTTGCCTAGAACATAGCATATATGATTTAGAATAATGGGAGATCAGTCTGGAAAAAATAAGTTGGAGCCAGATTGCTGAGGGTTTTAAATGCCAAGCAGATGAGTTTCTATTTTATCCTAGAGTCAAGAGGGAGCAAATGAAGCTTCTTGTGCAAAGGATCAACAAGCAGACTCAGCTTTATGAATATTAATTTGGCAGCTCTGTGGAGGATGGAAGGGGAAGAGATACAGGCCAGGAGATCAATGAAGAGGCAAGTGCTATAGTCTAGGTAAGAGGGAATAAGGACCTAAACAAGGGTGATTGTAGGAGGAGCAGAAAGAAGGGGATAAATGGTGACATATGTTCTGGAATAGAAAGGACCAGCCTGGACTGGAATTGAACCTTACCTGAGTGAGGGAAAGAGAAAAGTCACAGTTAATGCCATTTGACCAGTTGGCTGACAAGGGGTAGGAGGGGGAATACTGAGACCATCAAGGGATACGGATTGACTTTCTAGAGGAAGATAAGATAACTCTTATCTTCGTGGAACATGTTGTGTTTGAGATAACTCTTATCTTCATGGTACTTGGTGTGTTTGAGATAATCATGGTATGTTTAGGTGGAGATGACTAGAAGTTAGTTGGTGACATTACTTGGTGAGGCAGGATTGAAGAGGAGACAGATGAGGTATGGATGTACCAAGATGAAAGTCATTTGCATAGAGATAATAATTAAATCCATGGGCGCTGATAAGAAAGAGAAAAACAACAACTACAAAAATATGGTATAGGAGGGAACCCTGTGGTACACCCATGCAAAGGTGGGAGGGAGGGCAAATGGATACTAGTTCAGCAAAGGATATTGAGAATGATAAGTTTGGCAGGTCAGAGGAAAAACTAGGATAGCTGCAGGTCTCAAAAACCCAAGAAAGACTGTGCTAAAAGTTGCAAAGAATTCAAGCTGAGGACTAGGGGAAAAGATATTGGTGAATTAATTGACAGGAGAACATCATTAAGTTTGAAAAGGAAAGAAAGCAGTAGCAGTTGAATTGGAAGATCTGAAAGAACATTGGAAGGATGGGAAGTGCAGAAATGAAGGCAAGGCTTTTTGTGGGAGTTTAATAGTGAAAGGAGAAATAAAAGGTCGATCCCATGAGACAATGGCAGCATCCCTTGAAAGTTTGTGGTGTGTGTGTGTGTGTGTGTGTGTGTGTGTGTATGTGTGTGTGTTTAAGAATAAAAAGATCTGGACATGTTTGTAAGAAGCTAGGTTGTGCAATATATAGAAGTCTGGGCCCAGAGTCAGGAAAACCTGTGTGACCCTGGACAAGTCACTTAACCTCTATCTATCTCATTTTTACCAGCTGTAAAATAAGGCTAATAATAGTACTTAACTCCTAGGTTGCTGTGAGGATCAAAGAAAATAATATTTGTAAAGCAATAAACAATATCTGGGATATAGTAGGCACTTCCTTCCTCCCTTTTTCCTTCCTTTCTTTCTTTTTTCTTCCCTCTTTCCATACAAAGGGATTAACCTTAGCATGGAAAAAGACCTCTTCTTCTTCTGAATTCAGAGTAAAAGAAGAAAAAATAGAGGAAGACATTGAAAAGATTTAAGATACAGAAGTGGGAGGAATAGGAAGCCTGATGGCTTCAATTTTCTTGGTAAAGTATAAGGCATATTGTCTGAGATGAGGGTAGAAGGCTTAGAGGAGGTATAGAAGACTTAAGAAAAGAAGAGAAGGTTTAGAATAGTTACTGTGGAGTATACAATAAAGAATCATTCAGGGAAGAGTGGAAGGCTTTCATGAACTGCATTGAGGGCCAAATTGAGAGGAGATACCATAAATTTGTAGCAGACCTAGTCAATAATGTTCGTGACTTCATCCAGGAAGTGTTTATCAACTTGTGAACAGCAACAGAGGAGGATGGTAGGAATAAACTGAACAGAGTCCAAAAAGATGGGCTGAAACCTAATGGTTGAAGACCTTATTTGCCAGACTAAAGAGTTTGTTTTTTACTCAAGGGAAACACTGAAGATTTTTGAATGTCTTGTCAGCTCTCTGTGTCAGGAAGATGATTCTGATAACAATGTTGAGAATGGATTGGAAAAGAAAGAAATCAGTGGGAGAGAGGTCAATTATATGACTATTAAAATAATCCAGGTAAGGGGCAGCTAGGTGGCACAATGGAGAGAGCCCTGGAGTCAGGAGGATCTGACTTCAAATCTGATCTCAGATACTTAATAGCTATGCGACACTGGACAAGTCACATTATTCCAATTGCCTTAATAAAAATAACAACAATAATAATGATGATGTAAGGTGTGATGAGGGTTTGAACTAGGGTTGGGGCAATGTGAGTGAAGAGAAGGGGATACAAAGAAAGGTAAAAACAGTACCTACCTATCTTGGAGCTCGTTCTCCAATGGGATAGAAAATATGAAAACAACTATGTACAAACAAGATCTACAGAGGACAAACTGAAGATAATCTCAGAGGGATGATACTAGAATTAAAGGAATTTTTCCAGGATATTGGGAAACATGCCAGAATTCTCTCAAATCATAGGACCCACAAAATTCGAGAATTTCAAGCTGGTATAGATCATCTAGTCCAACCCACATCTGAAAAGTATTCCTATTTATAACTAATAAGTGACCATCCAGTCTCTGCTTAAAGACCAAATGTATTCCCTCCAAGGCAGTCCATTCCTCATTTAATTACTACTTTTGTGGAAAATTTGGCCTCTTATAACTTTTACTCATTGTTCCTGGTTCTGTCTTTGGGTGCCAAAATGGAACAAGTATAATTCCTCTTCCACTTGAAAGCCCCTTATTTACTTGGACACGGTTATCAAAGCCCCTGTGATTTTTTTCTTCTTTAGACTAAACATTCCCATTTCTTTCAATTTATTCTCACATGATGGCAACTCAAGGCCTTTCATCATTCAGATTTCTCTTCTAAAACTGTGATCCCAAGAATATTTTTCCTAATGTTGTCTGACTGGGACAGAGTAGAGAGGGACGATTGGCTCCTTCTGACTGCTACCATAGCACCCTCTTTGGGTCCCTTAATCACAGGTTATGATCCCAGAAAGATGGCTCCTTATTCCTCTTCTCTGAGTTCTAGAAGTAAGCCTGAAAAACTGGAGTTTCTAGTATTATTACTAACAAATCCTCATTAGTATGCTCCCCATCAACAATGAGATGGCCAGAATTATCACCTTTTATTCTATTTTTTGAAAAAAATTATTCAGAACTTACACACACACACACGCACAGCTTCTCTATACACCAAGTAGTTCACAAAAAAAGATTTTATATGGAACTGTGGATTTTCATTATATACTATTTACTTTTTCAAAAAAGGAAATAAATTTCACACATTATTTTTGAAAAATGTCTTTCTTGTCTATGCTTCCTGATAAACTTTTTTCTGTTCTCAGCACGTTTTTTAAAAGTTACAATTGGAGGACAGTTAGGTGGTGCAGTAGGGTAAAGTACTGGCCCTGGCATCTGGAGGACCTGAGTTCAAATGGGACCTCAGACATCTAATACTTACTAGCTGTGTAACCCTGGGCAAGTCACTCAACTTCCAATGCCCCACAAAAAAGAAAGTTATAGGGTTCTTTATTTTTGGAACCACTATTGCTAACCCCTTTCTCATTAAAAACCAAGAGAAAGAAATCGGTCAACTGTGAGGGATGTGAGGGGTGTGAAGGGTTTGAGGGAGGGTTGGGGAAGAAAGGAACTCTTCAAAAATTAAGCTTAGTCAGGCATAATAAATTAGAAAAGAGGTCATATTCAAAAATGTATGTCTCTGCACCTTGGGTCCATCACTTTTCTGATAGGAAGTAGATAGCATACTTCATCACAGTTTCTTGAGAGATATTTTGATTAGATTTCCTAAGTCTTTCAAAGTTGCTTTTCTTGATGATGGAAAAATTGTATAAATTATTTTTCTGGTTTGCTCATTTTATTCTGAATTAGGTCTTACTACCCAGAATTCTCCGAAAATGTCTTTCATTATTTCTTATGGCACAATAATATTCCATTACATTAATATAACACAAATTTTCCCCCATTTCCCAATTTTCCATGAGGTAATCTAAAGCACCTCTTTAGATTCTAGCTTTGTCTCTTCTCATTTTAATTCCCCTTTCCAGATCAGAAAGTATATTTTGCTTAGCCCTTCTCTTCCTGGAATTATTCTCCCTCTTAACTCTCCCTTTACCTATCCATAATTGTTTCCCTATTTGATGTATTTCCAAACTCTTTATGTATGCCTTTGTGTGTATAGACATGTTCAAGCTTTCTTTGTCCATATCAGATTACATCTGATATTTCCTTTTACCCCTTCTTCCATCTTTGTTTACTCTTCTTCATATGAACCCTAATTATGAGAATGTAAATTCTATCTTCTTTTTACTTTGAGGTATTCCTCCTTTTACCCTTCTTTCTCTTAAAAACCTCAGAATAGAACCAATCTACCTGACATTTATTTCTTCTCATTCTTTAGAACACTAATCTGATATCATCATACAGTTCATTCCAATTGCTCAAATGAATTTACCTTTACAGGTTTCTTAGGAGTCCTATGTTTCTATTTCAAGGTTCCTACTCTACCCTGGTCTTTTCATCAAAAATGTTTAAATGTCTCCATTAGAGGTCTAAATGTTGTAAGATAAGTTATCTTTAGCTTTAAGTCAATCTCATTCAGTCTTTGAAATATTGTTTCCAAAATTTCCCCTGGTTTGAGGTAGAAGCTGCCAGTTCTTGTGTGATCATTGACTTTGGCATTTTTTGCACTTGAATACCTATTTTTTTGATGTGGGAGCTCCGAATTTTAGCTTATGACAACCCTTGGACTTTTCCTTTTAGAGTTTCTTTCCGAAGGTAATCAATAGGGTGGCTAGGTGGCATAGTGGATAAAGCACCGGCCTTGGAGTCGGGAGTACCTGGGTTCAAATCTGGTCTCAGACACGTAATAATTACCTAGCTGTGTGGCCCTGGGCAAGCCACTTAACCCCGTTTGCCTTGAAAAATTCTAAGGAAAAAAAAGAAGGTAATCAATAGAGTCTATATTTTGGGCAGCTATGTCTCAAGGAATAGAGTGCTAGACTCCAAGTCAGGAAGATCTGAGTTCAAATCCAGCACCAGATACTTACTGTGTAATCCTAGTCAAGTCACTTAGCCCTGTTTGCCTCAGTTTCCTCATCTGTAAAATGAGTTGGAGAGGAAAATGGCAAACCACCCCAATATCTTTACCAAGAAAACTACAAATGGGGTTGCAAAGAGTCAGACACAACTAAATAACAGCAATGATCTTTACTTAGTGCTCTGAATCTGATAGAGATCTGAGCAGTTTTCCTTTATTATACCATCTCTGGATCTTCTATCCAGAACTTACTGATCCTTGAACAATAGACTTCATTTCCTATCTCTGGACATTGTCAGTCACAGTCCACCATAATTTAAATGCTTTCCTTTCTCAGCTCTACCTTCAGGTTTTCCTGACTTTCTTCAAGTCCCAGTTAAAATCTTGTTTTCTACAGGAAACTTTTTGCAATCCCTCTTAATTCTAGTGTCTTCCCTCTGTTCATGGTTTCCTTCTTATTCTGTACAAAGCACGGTGGTACATAGCTATTTGCATGTTGTCTCCCTGCCCATGTGGGTTCCTCAAGTATAAAGAAATGTGTTTTTTTCTTTCTGTGTATCCTTAACTCTCAATGCACATAGTAGGCCCTTAATAAATGACTTCTTGAAATGTAATATCCAGTATTTTTTTTTAATCTGGTTTTTCCAGATCTGTTTTCCAGGTCAGTGTTTTTGATATCAGCTTACATTTTCTATTCTCACATTTTCAGTCATTTTACTTTTGTTCTAATATATCTTGCCATCTTGTGGAGTCACTGATTTATGTTTGGTCTCTTCAGTTTTTAAGGGAGTTTGTTTCTTGGCTAAGGTTTACTACCTTTTCTTCTATTTTCCTCCAATTCTTTCCTCCATAGCTTTAATTTCATTTTTAAAACTCTCTTCAGTTTTTCTCCTAGATATAATTTTTGCTTTCCAACTTTAGATACTGAATTGGAGCTTCATGACAGAGTCAGGTTCTGCTTCCTGCTGTATTTTTGAGTGAGGTGGCTGGCCCTGTTTGGTTGGTCTTTCTCTACCTGGATCCCCTGGATTCTTGATCTGATTTCATCGTCCAGGGGTTGGGCCCCCCGGGGTATTTGAGGTTAAGAGAACTGGCTCTTTTAGAATTACCCTCTATAATGTCCCTGAACAGAATATTTGGGCCTAAAAATTTTGCACCCTCACTAGTTGTCACTGGACTGGTTGCTGCCTTCTGGTACAACTCAAGGTTTTCAAAGACCCTATTTCTGCAGCTTTGTCAAAGGAGATTTCACTCTTACTGCCTCCTAATACACATGTCCTGACTATGAACACACAGGTTCCTTATGCTAGTATAGTTTTTGTCAGAGAAGTTCCCTTTCTTATTACCTGGGGCTTCTAATTATCTTTTTGTGCCTTGGGAGGGGGGCAGGGAAGAGAAGCTGATATAGTTTTTTCTTGGATTTCTTGTTTATTTATTTAGTTGGTTTTTTTGGTGAGGCAATTTGGGTTGTGATTTGTCCAGGGTCACATAGTAAGTGTCTGAGGTCACATTTGAACTCAGTTCTTCCTGACTCCAGAGCCAGTGCTCTATCCACATAGCTGCCCCTTTTGTTGAATTTTTTGATAATTTTTTTACTTCAAGGTTTTTGCTATAATAGGCAAGTGGTATCTAGGTACTTTATCTCCGTTCAAGTAACCAAGAGTTCTTAGAGAGAAACTTTCAGAAAAGGAATTTAATGGTTGATGTAGAAATAACAGAAGTTACAAAAACATTTCACCCATTTATACTCTTGTTAAACCCTCAAAATCCCTTCTATTCTGTGAGCACCAAGTACAGAAGTAGCGTGACATAAGTATGCAATACACACCTAGCCAAGGTATAACTCACAGTTCCAGGCTTCTGGAAGCCCTCTTCTCTCTTTGGAGATTTCTCAAGACACTTTCCTTTAAATGTAGATGTCTGTTGGGTTCCCAGAATCAGAGCCTCTCTAGAGTCCATAGTTTACACTTTGGTCAAGGACAAGGGGGCTATTGCTCTTCCCTTGGGTGGCTATCCTTCTATACATGCTTGTGTTTATATTTGTCTAGGTGCTTGATGTCTCTCTCTCTTTTTGCTCTTAGCCAGTTGCTTGTATCCTATTCATTCTGTCAGCTGACATGGGCAATAGGAGGGGGAGAGAAGGTGAAGCAAAGAAGGAGAAGAGGAAGAAAATAGAGAGAGCAAGATACTTTCTGCTTTCCCTCCTCCACAAAAGTGATTCCCTCTGAACCCAGAATCTTTCAGGGCTGGACTTCTCTATGAAATGACTGACTCTCTCCTAAAATTCTTCAGCTATTTAGAATCCCCAGGGGGGATATGATTAGTTTGTTTCTTTTTCTCCCTTATTTTTTTTAAACCAAATTGAAAAGGCATTCATACCTGACAGATCACAGAGAGTAGACAATCTTGTTTACCCATTTATAAAACCCAACCATATCTCTTAGTTGATTGATTGATTGTGTAGGGTTGTCAAACCCTCTCCCTTACATTGTGTCTCACTCAATGCAGCCCAAAATTACATTAGCTTTTTTGTTTCTTTGTTTGCATTTTTTTTGCTGCCACTCACACTGCAGGCTCCTATTAAGCTTATAGGCCACTAAAATGCCCAGGTCTTTTTCAAACAAACTGCTTTCTAACCATGATTTCTCCATCCACTTGTGAAGTTGATTTTTTTAAAAATCCTAGCATGATGCTTTACCTTTATCCTCACTGGAGTTTATCTTATTATATTCAGACCAATGTCTGTAAAGATCTTTCTGGATATTTACTGTATCACCCATGTATTACCTCTCCCTCCTATCTTGGCATCATCTATAAATTTAATTAGTTTTCCATCTCAATGCTTTTGCCCAAGTCCTTGCTAAAAATATTAAACAGCTCAGGGCCAAACAGAGATCCCTAGGGCAATTCACTAGAGACTTCTAGCCAAGTTGATATTGAACCATTAAGTATAACTATTTGAGTTGGTCATTCATCCAGTTTCAAATCCATTGAATTGTATTACCGTCTAGTCTACATTTCTCTATCTTTCCCAAAAGAATAGTATAAGATACTTTGCAAAATGAATGCTAAAATCTTGGCAGATTTTTGTACATTTGTCTGATCTACCAGTTTAATAATTCTGCTAAAAATAGAAAACTAAGCTAGATTAGCATGACCTGTCCTTGATAGAGCCATGTTGGCTCTTGGTGATCACTATTTTCTTTGTCAGATGCTCATGAATCATCTCTTTAACTGACCGTTCTAGAATGTTATTAACACATAGTAGTGCTATAGAACAGCTTATTCTTTTCTTTTCCCATCTACTCCTATGTGATTGTTATCAGATCCACAAGTAGTTGCCTTTAATACCTTTGACTAAGGCATAATCATATACACAGACCGTATACTTCTTGAACTCTGAAAGGAACTTGATCCCAGGCCTGGAAGGTCCACGAGAAAGGATGCTACTCACAGAGGGCAGGCACAGTGATCAGAGAAGAGCTCCTAGAACCCAGGAACACTCAGGTGGAGGAGCTGTAACCTTGCCCATCAATCCAAAGCTTTGGTGGTACTAGAAAAGATGTCAGGGAAGTTTGAGAACATGTTAACTCTATAATTTCTATAACTTTAGTTAAAATACACACATATACACATACATAAACACACAAACACACAATATTATTTCAAAGGAAACCCTAGCCCATTTCCTGACATAGGGAAGAGATCTCTTCTGCTTCATCCTCCCACAGGAAGAGTGTTGAGGCATTCGCTGCAGAGAACAGTAATATTGGGTTCCACCAAGTCCAGGGTTCCATAACTATGCCTCCTCCATCTACACTCTTGTTTCTCTGTATAAGAAGCCAAGGACAGAAAATTTGTCAACTCAGACAGGATCCCAGCTGCAGTGGTGGTGATGAGGATATATTAGGTACCTAGCTAGGTAACAGAGGAGATAGCATTTGGACCTGGAGCCAAGAAGACTTAAATTTAAATCTAGGATACAGACTATGTGACTCTTGCCAAGTCACTTAGCCTCTGTCTGCCTCAATTTCTTTATCTATAAAGTGGGATAAAAATAAAAACTAAAGTCCTATATAAATGCTAGCTATTATTATTAATAAGGAAGGATAAGAAATGAGAGGTACCAAGTCCACAGGAAGACTATATTCCTTCATTGGTCCATTTTCCCCCCATCTTCCATTATATACAATTAAGTAGAAAATTATGCAGATCTTTCTCCCTGTTAAATAGTCTCTTTCCATTCCAGGAGCAGCCTGGCCATTAAAACCAAGAGACCATAAATAAGATACCACTCTCCATCTGATTGCCTTGTATCTTAATTGCTGACAAAGTACCTGGAATGAAATAATCTCATTGATTTCAACAGATACTGTGAATGAAATGTCACATGAAAAGCTCTTGGTCTAGTACCATGAGCACTAGGCTTGGAGTCAAGAGATCTGGGCTGAAGCCCCAGCTCTCCAACTACCTGGCTGTGTGACCAAGGGCAGTTCACTTCTCCTTTCTGGGACTCAATTTCCTCCTTTGCAAAATAGGGTTATTATACCTATTGACCTCATAGGAGCAAAGTGCCAAGAAAGCCTCCATAAAGAGATAGAGTGAATTTGAAAATGGGATTTATTCTTCATTCATTAGGAAACATAATTATTAAGCACCTACTGTGATAAAAGAAGGTCCTTGCATTTCCTGGAGTTTAGGAGTTGAGACACAAACACAGACAGCTATAGTATATGTAGCAAGTATTGGGATACTCCTTCCTTTTTCTCCTCTCTTCCATTTGAATAACTATGGGGAATGAAATGTTCCTTCTCTCAGATGTGCATGGTAGAGTGTGCGACTGATAACTGGGGAAGGACTAAAAAACACAGAGAGAAGGAAGGGTCTGCAGAGAAAGGCTGGTGGATAATGGGGAGAAGAGTAGGATTGTGGAAGATTTTGTCACCATATTAAATGGGAAAGATGACTCAGAAAAAGTTGACTTGCTTTACCTTGCATTGTTGTGAAATTATGATCCGAGCAGTTCTAAGGCAGGCAAACCTACTGGACCTTAGTCAAAGGTAGAGAATGCTGACATTTCCATCAGAGGACACATTTCACCCCTGTCCCACTCTCCACCTCCCGTCTATTTTCTGTCTGATTCTGTTTCCAGCAGCTGTCTCAACCTGAATACACTTCCTTTTCCCTTTGGTAGGGATATTGAGAGCTGAGTCTTATTGACTTCCTTTATCTCTTCCTCTTTCCCTATTTGGAATCTAACAATAGCTACAATCTCCACCCACACCCCCATCCCCACACACCCCATCTCCTTCCAGTAGAAGAGTCCAATCTTAAACCACATGTGCTTCAAAAACTCAGTCACTAAGCATTCATCAAACACTTGCTTTTGGGTCAGGAATTTTTTTTAGGTGCTAGAAATCTGAGACAAAAATGAAAAAGTCTGCTCATAAGTTTCTAGGCCCTATGAGGTAGATTTCCTCTTTGCTTTGGGGGTCAGTATAGGAGAGAATAAGAGGTATAAGGATTGGTGTTTCCTTGATGACTAAGCTCTGAAATAGTTATCCCTTCCACCTCAGGGAGATTAGGAACATGGTGTCCCTGAAATCTGAAAAATCTGTGTAAAAATTTTTGGTTCTTCCATTGTATCAGAGGAGTCTTAAATTTTATTTATTTTGGTATTTCAAGATAAAATATGTTGATATATAATACTATACATATATTTTGTGCATTTCTGAGTTTCTAAACTTATTCTATTTTGTCTGTTGTCTTTCATATGTTGTCTACGGCTTCTGAAAAACTCTGAAAATTCTCATTTAATTTCTTATGCCAACCCACAATATATCAAAACTGGGACTGGAAAAAGTCACAATGTAGATGGGATAACTATACATTTTTCTAACCCCCTGACCTTTCTAGTGAAATAAAGGAGGTCAGAGTTGGAAAATATCAAATTCCAGAGCTTTTTGATGGCTATTAATAAGATAACTAGCCTTCATATGACTTGAAGTACTTCAAGGATAAGAAAGAATCAAAAAGAAAAGAAAATGTTTTATGATGTGCAAAAGAGTGGTTGTTTGTCCTTCATTCTCAAAGAAGACCATGGAGGTGATACCATGACATGCAAGTGTAAATAGATTAAAGAAGGAATAACAGAGGGATAGCAACAGGGGATGTTCCAGATATGGGGGTATTCTAGAAGGATCCCTTTGGTATGAGAGCTACTGAGTCCCTTTCATTCACCTTTGGTATTCACCTATCACCCAACTCTCATCCATGGCTTCAAGAGACTGTAGCTGACGTAGTAGTCATACTCTGCTAAAACCTTCTAAGTTGCAGACTGGATAAACCAGGTTGAGGGTGATAGACCTCAAACCCAGTAGTTTGTCTCAATCTTAGTACACTTCCTCTTCTCCAAGCTGTAAAGACTTTCCCTAGCAGAATGGACAGTTGACAACAATTTATTATAAAGTCATGAAAGTGGCTGAGTAGGCTCTGAGTAGCACTTAGGGGTTGGTCAAACATCAAAGAGGGAAAAATCATTAACTGATTTGACTTTTGTCCTACCACTGGAGGTTGATGACTCTGGAAGAGAATATGAGGCATAGTTCAAGGCTTCACCCATGATGTCATTGGTCTTTTTCAAAAATAAAGGACAAACAACAACATTATGTGCTAATTATTATCTCAGTTGATCTCAAAACAACTCTGGTAAGTAGGTGTTATTATTATCTCCATTTTATAGATGAGGAAATGGAGGCCAATACAGTTTAGGTGACTAGCCCAGGATCACCCAGCTAATAAGTGCTGGAAACTGTATTTAACTTCAGGTTTTTCTTACTCCAGACCTTGTGCTCCTTCCATTACCTCTGGACAACAGCTGACACATGGATACTTAGTCCAGAGTGATTAAAATGGTTTTTATTAAGATATCTTAATGGCACACCATTCTCAAGGTGGCAGAGGGCTGAGGAAATCCCAAAATGCTAGGTCTTTTATGCACTTTGAAAGGCCTTGTTCCTGCTCCTTCATGCCAATCATAGACTGGGGTTACAATCGAATTGATACATCGGTCCCCATGTTTTAATGAGCAAGAACAGCTACCTCATTCAGCAGGCACAAAGGAGAAGGTCAAGACCCTAGGTTAATTTAGAAATAGGTGGGTGGGACCTGGCCTAATCCTAGTTTTTGATCAGATTGAGGCTACCTGCCCATAGGCAACAATACAGGCAGACCCTAATCTTTGTAATGTAAACTCACAATTCTGCCTTCACATTCTTGTGGAATCCAAACATCCTCATATTCCTCACAATTTCCCCTTTTCTTTTATAATAATTTGGGTTCCACACTTTATTAGAGATCTCTTTCTTAAATCACTACCCTTCTTATTGACATAACTACTGACTTTTTCTTCTATCAAGATTTACTTCCGGGGAGGCTAGGTAGCGTAGTGGATAAAGCACTGGCTCTGGAGTTAGGAGTACCTGGGTTCAAATCCGATCTCAGACACTTAATAATTACCTAGCTGTGTGGCCTTGGGCAAGCCACTTAAACCCTGTCTGCCTTGCAAAAAAAAAAAAAAAGATTTACTTCCTCATTAACAGAGACATGGACCCTTGCTATTTTCTAGGTTTGTGCAGGTGCACATGCTTACTTTCCAATGTCTTTTACTACTTGACTATTGTCATCTGTCTTTAGGCAGAAGCTTGATAGATTCAATTTACCACAAACTCCTCCTTCTTCAATCAACAGATTGTCTCATACAATTCTATGTTGAATAACTCTCTCATTTGCTTGGCTTAGTCAGCCAGCAAGTCCAAGGCCCTAGCTGTCTAATTGGTAATTTTTCCACTGCAACTTAGAATCTTAATCAGGATATAAATTGGGGTTCCATAGCCCCAACTCTCATCCTGTGTCCAGGTAGCAGGTCTATAAGTCTAGATAACAACTCCCTGACCAATCCTTGGCAGATGGGTATATGCAGTGGTAATCACAATTTTTTTTTATCATAATGGATCCTGACAAGCATCCAGGTACCATCATTACATCTCACATAAGTCTCAGTCTACCTATCTCTCTAAGTTGTATAGTCCAGATTATGTGTACCCTGCTTCAGGATATAAATCCACAGTCATTTGCCACTCCCCAGGAAAATATCCTGTCCAGACTGGTATAAACAATAGTCACCCTGAACTGACTCAGTCAAATGCCACTGATGTTTCTCTCCTCTGGTCCAGAATCCTGTGCCACAGTGCACCTCTGACCAGGAACTGAGAATCTAGGCCAGACTCAGGGGAACTGACACCCAAGGCCAATTCTCAAACTGCTGTGGACTACCACAAGTCCAACAGTTAGCCACACCAAAAGCCTGGGCAATGACTTCTGTCAGCTAGATTCTCCTCCCACATTTCTAATACCTCCTTGTCTAAATCAGAGATAGGATCTCCCTAGATAGGATGTATAGACTTAAGAAGGATATAATCATGCCACCCAGTAATCTTTTTCCTTTTCTCTCAATGGAGAACATCTTCACCTTGCCTCCCCTCCTCCTTTCCATAAGGAGAGGGGCATAAGTAGGCGTGTTACACTTACAGAATCAAGGGGAAGTTACAGGTACAGACTCTCTGACTAAACAGTGTGAAGATGAATTGGTTCAGTGTCTCTCCCCTCTTCTCTTCTCCCCTGGAGACATCCTATGTCCTGCATCTTCTGAATCTGTTCCAAAAGGTTCTCTTTAACTCAGGTGACTTGTAAAGAAACTGCTTAACATTTTACTCAGATCAAAACACATGCTCTCATCACAAGACAATGAGATTATGGAGCTTATTACAATTTACATTTTGTCTTACTCATTTTCATATTGATATACATTCTTCACTTTAACACAATAAACTTTGATAACTGTTTCACTACAGAGTAAAAGTCCAATGAGAATCATCCCATTGACTTAAGCTTGTAACATATACATTTCTTAACCTTTTGCTCTAAATTCAATAATGACTCACACATCCTCAACGAAATTAAATTTCTTTTCAAAAAAATTCCCAAATATACCATAGATTTTGCTTTTCCTGATGTATTTATCTGACTTACATTCCTTTCCCTAATCCAGACCTTGAAACTGTAATTATCCTAAGAATTTCCCATTCTTCTTATTTAAAATATCCCCTCTAACATAAAAATTAATGAAACTGGGGTGGCTAGGTGGCACAGTGGATAGAGCACCGGCCCTGGAGTCAGGAGTACCTGAGTTCAAATCTGGTTTCAGACACCTAATAATTACCTAGCTGTGTGGCCTTGGGCAAGCCACTTAACCCCATTTGCCTTGCAAAAACCTAAAAACAAACAAAAAAAATTAATGAAACTTAATTCCTATCTTAATATGTAGCTGATAGCAGGTGTCAGAGCCACATACATGACCTATCTGACTATTAAATACAATTCAACTAAAATGTCTTTTTCTAGTTTGCTTAGTTACAATAAAGATCTAGGACATTAAAGGAAAATTCTTTTGTAAATATAATTATTAAATGTCAGTGTCCAAGCAGAGGTCATGTGGGTAGTCAAATGTCTTAGGCCAGATTTATTCTAACAGGTGAGACATTATCCAAATGTCACTTTTGGGGAAATCAAGTAAAAAGGGTCCAGTCAGTCTCAGGCCACACTGAAAAGCTGCTCCTTTGACTATATATCCCTGTCACCTGACATCTTTAGCCCACTGGCTTCCTTGGCAACAAGAATAACACATGGACCCAATAACACTTCATTTGTGCTGACCATCTGACATAAAGAGAAAATTGATTAAAGTACCATGATCTAAAATAGTTGTTTTACCTAATTAGAATTTCTAGTGACTCCAATTCACTACATTCCAATTATAGTTTTAATGGGGTCCAAATTAATGAATCCCCTACCTAAAGCTCTGAGTATCCTTCCTGGGTCCTTGCTAAAACCAGCAATTTTAACTATGACTGGACCTACATTCCTCATCTCCTACCTCTTACTGGAGGCCTCTGATCTCCAGATCTTTGTCTGAAATTATATCTACTCTATCTCTATATAAAGATGGTGTATCAGAGTCCCCTTGACTAGAGAACTCTTCTTCGAGCCTGTAGTATTGTGCAACAAATAAATACCTCCTTTGGCCAGGAGATTGTCTATCATCTCCTAAATTCTCACATAACAATTAAGCTAAATATTATCACCAAAAAATCTCAAGTTATCTTTCTTGTGTTTATCTTTCTCATATTACCTAGGTGCTTCTACTTCAAAGCAAACACACACACACACACACAGACACACACACACACACACACACACACACACACACACATATATATATATATACACATATTTATATGTGTCTAAAATATTCCCAATTCACAATATATAGCTAGAAATTTCTATACATGAACTTGTTTAGCTACTAGCCACCTTTGACATACAAATTATTATTATTATTATTATTATTATTATTATTATTACTTTGTTTTTTGCAAGGTAATGGGATTAGGTGACTTGCTCAAGGTCACACAGCTAGGCAATTATTAAGTGTCTGTGTCTGAGACCGAATTTGAACTCAGGTCCTCCTGACTCCAGGGCTGGTGCTCTACCCACTGCTCTACCTAGCTGCCCCCTAACATACAAATTACTTTCAGAATATCTTAGGTGAGTTTAAATTTCCAAAATGTGCTATTAATTCCAATATAACAAAACATCAATAAGAATAACACACAAATTACTAGATTGTACAAAGCAATCCTTCCATAATTACATTATTCATGAACCCACAGATCTATCCCAAAAGGGGTCATGATTTTTGATATTTCCCTGTATTACCCCTTCCCAGGCTTTAACATTAAAGTATTGAAATAGCTCATATATTCACAAGAGATAGCCAAATATTATAAATATAATATAACCATATCTTACTCATCAATAAGTTACCTTACAGTGGAACCACACAATTGCTATTTGTTCAGTCATCCATCAGAGCCCCCTCTGCTCCACATCAGTTGTACCCAGATCTTCCAAGAATCTAATCTCATATATATGATATATTTAAAACCCCAATGCAATTCTTATTTATGTCATGTTAATCCAATGGCAAAGGACTAAATCATTAGATGAAACCTCAATTCATCTAGTTTGCTATTAACCATACTACTAAACTTACCAACAGTTTAGTTTGATAAAAGCTAGCACTCATATTCCAAAAACTCCATCCAAAATAATAATACAATTGTTATCATTATTAGGCTTAACATTAAAATGAATTAGAATTTTTTTCCCAAAAGCAATCAGAAAATATTCCTGATAACATAATTATGTATTTTTCTTCTCAGTAACATAATACCACTTTCCTTTAACTCAAAGGTGTTATAATAGAATTTAAAATCCCAAACCACTTTAACAGTCTAGATTATTTAATTCCTCCCATTTTCTACAAATTTTGTCAGAATGTAACAACACTAATAACCCTCTTTTAAAACCCTCAGAGTGATTCCCAAAACTCTAGTTCAGAAATGGGTCAACCTTAAAAACAGAATTAGAGTCATCACTTTTAGGCCCCATGGCCAGAGCAGAGACATTCATTAAACATGATTTCCTTTCAATAACTGTGTCTCCCTACTGCTAGATTTTATATTTTCTTCCTTTCCCAATCATATATCACACCTGTGTGGGATCTTTCCCATTAAAGCTTAAGCATTTTAAGTCTCCAGTCCCCCTCTCTCCTTAACAAGATGGCAGATGGGATCAAGACACCATATATCCAACCCACCACTTTCTTCCCCCAACCCAGGGAGAAAACAAGGGATCTTTCCCAGATAGTCATAAGAATAAGAAATCTTCCTTCATATAACTTCTCAATCTTTCTCTTAAAAGTTCTTTTCTCTTCTAAACTCTCCCTGAACCATAGCTTTTTCTTTTTTAGAGTCCCCCTCCCCTTTCTCTCTTTAACTCTACACAGGAGCACAGCTACCATCAGCTCAGTGAGGGAGGGGCTGACCTCCAGGAGGGGTGCCGGGTTTTTATTTACAACGCCGGCTTCTTTATGCTAGTCCGTCCTCTTACTCACCAGTCCAACGCGTGATGAGTCTTCGGGGTACCTCCGGCCCCCACTCTTTGATGGGGGAAGAACCAGACAGAGCGCCTGAGGTGGGTGATGAGTCTTTATTCTTCTGTGATCACATTCCCGCTTCCTCCCACCTCTCAGCAGACACTTTTATCCCCTCTGTCCTCCCTCCCATGAACTCTTACTCAATGAGGGGCCGAGTTCTGTAACATTCCCTTATAAGGTGATTATGTTTCCCCCTCTAAGCGACCGCCAAGCCTCTTCCCCCCGCCCCCAACATCTCCCCCTTTCTGTTTTACAAGGTTATCACTCGGTGTGACCTTAAGCGGTGCTGAGGTTAGCCTTAAGCGGTGTCATTTCTACTGGCCTCTGATAGCCGGGGGCGAGGAACCCTGTCTTAGGTCATCTCCTTCAACCCAGGACCTTGCCCGTCCTAGGCGCCTGACACCCTCAGGGCCTGTCTTAGGTGGCTGGGTCAGGAGAAGTTGCCCGTCTTGGGGTTTACCTCGTCTTACCCCTAGGTGTCACATGTCATGCATGGCGGCTAGCCAGACTTGGGGATCCGCCGGGGGCGAGGAACCCTGTCTTAGGTCATCTCCTTCAACCCAGGACCTTGCCCGTCTTAGGTGGCTGGGTCAGGAGAAGTTGCCCGTCTTGGGGTTTACCTCGTCTTACCCCTAGGTGTCACATGTCATGCATGGCGGCTAGCCAGACTTGGGGATCCTCCCCCGTCTCCATGGCCATGAAGGCTTTCTGAGTAAGAAGCATATAGCCCCTCTGTCGCCTAGCTAGGCGGCAGAAACAGACAACAAGTAGGGTGATTCCCAGAATCAGCGTCCTTGTTCACCCTCAAGGGGGTATCCTCCCGCCATCTGGCAATCCCTCCATGGTATGGGATCCTCGATGTCTTCCCCTGTGGCCACACATGAGGGGCCCCACCGAGGCAGAAGGGAGCCCCATCGATGTATTGGTCACTAGCAGGCGAGGGTAGATCGGGGAGTTCCGTGCTACCGGAAGGGGAGAGGGAATAACTCGGAGTATTCCCCATGTCGGATTTCCTTCAGATGGAGCACCTCCAAGGATCCCTACGATGATCAGAAGGCCTGAAAAAGAAAGAAATTCCTCTCACCCCATAGGGTTGGGCATTAATCAAGGTCTCTTATCTTGTAAACAGGGAGCCATCTTTCTGGCTCTTCTATCTTATCCTCGGGATGAAATGACAGGTGGCCCTGTCTTCTGTTCTTTACCGTTACAGGGCCATGCCAACCTCCCTCTTCATCTCTCCACATGACTTTAGAGCCTGGTAGGGCCTTGGTGGGAGAGGGCAGGAGCGTTGGTTCTTTCTTAGCATGTCCTTTTGGGGAGAAAATCTCTGGGCGGCTGTAGTGCCGTCATCCCTGACTTGTAGGAAATTCATGGTAAATAGTACCTGAGACAGGTCTGAATGGGTCAGTGACCTGCCAACTCCCCCTTTCTGTTTAAAAAGCGTAGTTTTGAGTGTGCGATTTGCTCTTTCTACCAAAGCTTGGCCAGTGGGATTGTAAGGGATCCCGGTGGAATGGGAAATGGAAAATTCTTTGCAAAAGGAAGCAAAGGCTCTCGAGATGTAGGCAGGCCCATTATCGGTTTTGATAGCCGAGGGGACGCCTAAGACAGCCATCTGGGCATATAGATGTGAGAGAACGTGTTTAACCGCTTCTCCTGGCTGTAGAGAGGCGAAGGTGAAGGAGGAGAAGGTGTCCACCGAGACATGGATGTACTTACGACCCAGGTGAGTAATGTCCATCTGCCAAAGAGCATTGGGGCCGTCCCCACGTGGGTTAGACCCCTCTGCGGGGAGGGCTTGTCTAAAGGGAGCACAAGAAGTGCAGGAGCGCACAATTTGGAATTCTTTTCTGATAGGATGTAGCAGAGTATCCATGTAAAGCTGGCACAGGGTGGGGCTATTGGCCATTCCCTGCGGTAGGACGGTGAACTGATAACGTTTACTGGGGGCTTGGAAATTGATCGCGGGGAGGGAAAAGGCAAATTTTTCTTTGTCCTCCGGGTGGAGGGGAATGCTATAGAAGCAGTCTTTAACATCAATCACTATAATAGTCCACCCTTGCGGGACTGCAGTGGGCATAGGGAGACCAGGTTGGAGGGTCCCCATGGGTACCATGTTGGCATTTACTGCCCGAAGATCAATCAACATTCTCCAACTCCCCCCTTTCTTTTTTATGACAAAGACGGGGGAGTTATACGGGCTAAGGGACGGTTCCACTTTGTTCTCGTGCAGGAGGGTCATTACTATGTCTGTGAGGGCGATGAGCTTTTCTTTTGTCAGGGGCCACTGCTCAACCCAAATAGGTTTCTTATTAATCCATGTTATTCTGGGGGAAAAGCTCATCTCTAGAGTGGCCCCAATTAATTTCCCCACAGGCTATCAGGGGTGGCAAGTGTCAGGTTAAGCTGGCTCAAGATATCTCTACCCCATAATGCATAAGGGAGGTTGGGTAGGCACAGTGGGGTGAAGAGTCCAGATTCTTCCAAAGCTGACCACCGTAGGGCGTGTGCTGCTTTCATGGCAGATCTATTGCCCCCCACCCCCGTCACTGCTTGAGGGCTCTGTAGGAGTGGCCACTCGCGCCTCCACTGTCCCCTATTTATGACAGAGCAATCGGCTCCAGTGTCAATTATCCCTTCGAGCTTCTGATTTTCCACCGTGACGGTTAACAGTGGTCGCCCAGAGCTGACCGGGTGGACCCAGTTCACATGAGCGGGAGGGGTCCGCAAGGGCAGCGCCTTTCCTACCTCTTGGCCCTGTTTTACCAAGGTGGGAAAGGGGTGGGGGTTTGTGACCCTTACGGATGTGGGACTTCCGGGACCAAAAATGACCTGGGTATGGGTGACTAAGTCCACACATCTCTCAGCCCCTGTGATGAGCACTGGGAAAATATTTAGCTCAATGGGAATCATCGAGGTTTCCCAAGGCCCGATCTCTCTCTGCTGTGTCCCTTCTCTATAGTCAACCCTCACGGGGATAGTCACAGTAATGGGGCCGCTGTCTTCGAGCACGGGGGGGGGGGCCCGCGGCCGGGCTCCTCCCTTTCCCTTTTCCCGACTTCCCTTTGGATCGGCAGAACCTGGCTATGTGACCTGGCTTTCCACAGGAATAACAGGTCGGAACTGAAGTGGAGGGGGGCCGCTGCCTGCACTGTGCTTTGAGGTGCCCTGGCTTTCCGCACCCAAAACAGGTGGGTCTCACCTGCATACCGTGAAGGGCGGTCAGGAGGCTATCCTCCCGGTTCTCCATGGCAGTCACTAAGGCTTGAATTGAATCCTCGCTGGGCATGTCCAGCAATTTGTCAACAATTCCTTCTAATGAAGCGTCGGGGGGAAGGCTGCTAATGGCTGCGATCCCTTTGGGGCAAAGACCCTCTTTAATCAATTGTCTCATAAGTAGATCAGATCCCGGGGTGTCTCCCATTATACGAGTCACTGTCTCTTTAACCTCGTTCACAAATGAGAGGGGTGTCTGATCTGCTCTCTGCTTCAGCCCAACCAACTTCTGTGTGGCTCTCCCCCCTTTCATGGCTCCAATCTTATCCCAAGCTGCAACATGTGTTTCTTTAACAGTCTCTAGCTCAAACTGGCCATACTGGGCCTGAACAGCAGGGTCAGTATAGGCTCCAGTTCCACACAGGAGGTCAATGGCTAAATCCAGGGGAGTATAACCCCGGGATTTTGCCAGCTTAGAGGCCTCTCTGCGGGCCTGAGCCTTAAAAGCTAAATATAAGGAGGCATCTAGGCACGCGGCTGCAATTTCGTCAAAGTCAGCAGGGGTCCAAGGGTGCGTAGCAAAGAGGTTTTGCATCAGTCTTTTTACATAAGGGGAGCTTGGGCCGTATTTAGTCACGGCCTCCTTAAGTTCCTTAAGCATCTTAAAAGGGACAGGGCGGTAGTCTCGGGCTCCGGTAAGGGGGTCCGTAAATACCGGGTAGAGGCCCCAGTCATCCCAGTCCACCTCCTCCCCTTTCTCTATTGCTATGGAGGCACTGGTGGCAAGTAGGCCGGATGGGCGGAGCCCTTGAGGGGATCTCTGAAGGGCGGACAAGGAACACGGGGGATTTTTTGCCTCTGTTTCCTGGCTGGGCCGCCAAGCCTGGGGCGCGGCAGCTGTCCAATCAGCGCGGACTTCTCCCTCCTCGTCAGCAGCCTCCCGGTCCCACCTACTCACGCTCCTCTTCCTGCCACCCCCTGAGGGCTGTTTGCACCCCTCCCTTCCCGGGCTCGGAAACTTCCGGCCCTGAATCTTCTCCCTGGGGGCCCCTTGTTCCCCCATTGTTTCTTCTAAGTTCCTCCCACGGATACAGGGGAGGGAGTGGCCTTCCCTCTTCCTCTGAGCTCTCTGAATCCGATCCCGCCAACGAGCTACCCACCTGAGTGCTGATTGTTCGTGCCAAAGTCACCTTCTGGGGATGCAGGGCTGCATCCACTATCTTATACACTGTAAAATCCTTGGGGGTCAGTTTTCCCGGGCAGGTGTCATTATAGGAGGCCATCTGCTGCCCTACCACCTTCCATTTATCTGGTTGGATCCCACTATGTTGCACCCAAGGGCAGATGTTCCAGATATTCTCAACAAAAGCACGGCACGTCTTGATAGGTAATTCACGGCCATGCTTAGCGCAGAGTTTATAAAGCTGCACTGCAACAGCCTCTTTTTCCTCCGGCTCAAAGGCGGGAATACTATTCCGGCCCCCCATGCTGTCTACTAGCCGAGGCTGCAATCCTAACAGGTGGCAGAACTGGAAAGTTCCCGTTCGGCAAAAGAGAAGGAGGCAGCAGGGCACAATCAGACAGGCCAGCACGGCAAGGAGCGTGATTAGAGCAGAAGGAGAAAGGGGAGAGAAAGGAAGCATAGTCAACACAATAGGGATATGTCCCTCAGGCAATATCTGAGAGTAAACGCCCTCTCCTTCCTCCCGGTCAGAAACGACCGAGGCTGTCTGGAGAATCCGACCAGCGGATTCAGACGTTCCCTAGCAAAATCAGGTCCTGGGTTTCGGCACCACTTGCCGGGTTTTTATTTACAACGCCGGCTTCTTTATGCTAGTCCGTCCTCTTACTCACCAGTCCAACGCGTGATGAGTCTTCGGGGTACCTCCGGCCCCCACTCTTTGATGGGGGAAGAACCAGACAGAGCGCCTGAGGTGGGTGATGAGTCTTTATTCTTCTGTGATCACATTCCCGCTTCCTCCCACCTCTCAGCAGACACTTTTATCCCCTCTGTCCTCCCTCCCATGAACTCTTACTCAATGAGGGGCCGAGTTCTGTAACATTCCCTTATAAGGTGATTATGTTTCCCCCTCTAAGCGACCGCCAAGCCTCTTCCCCCCGCCCCCAACATCGGGGGATGCTGCTGATTTACTCCCCCCCCCTTGTGAAACTCCTGGGCCCAAACCCCAACTCCCCTAGTTTAAAACTTAAGCTCTGGCCCCAGACCCAGAAATAATTAACCCAGACCACTTACACAAGACAGGATGTACACAAAACACACACCCGCACAAGAACATCAAATTCATTCATATATCAGACTGAATCCAATTGGCATTCTTCATTCTGGCTTCTGGCTATGAGGTTCCCTTGCCCCCCAAGTATGGAGGCAACCTTCCCTTTGGTAGACTTTAAGATTTTTGGGGAAATTCCTGGAGAGGGAACCCCAAATCTCCTCTCTTTTATTGGGGCACTCTATTATACTCTAGCCTCTTCTTCAGGATAGATCTCCCACCTGGAAGACTTCTCAGCCAGCCAGGGCAGTTCTGGCCACCACCCATCAACTTTGGAGACATCCTAGACATTTTAATTACTCTCAGCTCCAAATTAGACCAATCTTCCCAGGAATCTCTGAGATATTTTCCCCACAGAAAACACCAAGAAAGTGGGCTTGAAATCAAGCCATTTGTGCACAGTATTTTCTTGTGTTCTTCCAGGAAAATACTGGGAAAAGAGATTTACATTATAATATCCTGGAAGGAGCATCCAAATTGTTATAAATGACTCATGAATACTTAGTCCAGAGTGATTAAAATGGTTTTTATTAAGATATCTTAACGGCATACTTCTTTCAAGGTGGGAGAGGGAACAACAAAATCCCCAAATGCTAGATCTTTTATGTACTTTGAAAGGCCTTGTTCCTGCCCCTTCATGCCAATCATAGGCTGGGATCACAATCTAACTGATACATTGGTCCCCATACATTTCTCTGTCCCTGCTCATTGTACTAATGAACAAGAATAGTTACCTCTTTGAGCATGTGCAAAGGAGGTCAAGACTCTAGATTAATTTAGAAATAAGTGGGTTTGGCTTGGCCTAATCTTAGTTTTTCATCAGAAATAAGCTACCTTCCTAAAGGCAACAATACAGGCAGACCCCAGCCTAAGTAATATAATCTAATGGTAACCCAAACACCTTCATATTCCTCAAAAGGGAGGTGAAGGTTGGGGGAGATAGCAGAAGTCTAAAAGATTTTAGCTGAGTGGGAAATGAGATGGATGGCCTGGGTAGCCTTCCTTAAGTTGAGGCTTTGGGAGGAAATCATGGAGCAATGCCATCCAGTCAAAGGCAGTACTGAGGGTACAGATGAGGCTAAATCAAGGTTGTCTAGGTTCCTGAGGATGACAAAGTCCAAAAGAGTCCCATGGGCTGAAAAATGAGACCTTCTGTGTATGTCTAGCCAAAGCAGTATCTGATAGAAACTCCAACAGAACAATTGTCAGTGGAACTAGACCCATCTGACTCCTGATGGGGAGGTATACATAGAAGATGCTGTGAAAACAGAATTCTTCACAATGTTGTGTAAATTATCTTTGCTTGAGCAGAATCTTGTCTCTCTTAGTAAATGAACCATACCCTGTTTCCCCTTTAAAAGTCCCACTGTATCTCATCCCCTTGCTCATCTCTTAAAGGACCAGTCTGCTTGCTACACCTTTGCTGAAGAGTAAATAAACTTTATCACCAATTCCTCAATCTGCTCAAACCCAAACTCTAAGAGAACAACATATCTCTAGCAGAGACAAATGTGCCCAATGAAGACCAGAAGGAACAGAGCAGAGACATAACCAGCAAATACAAACAGTCCTTTAGGGTTGCAGGTGGAAGTTACCCGGCCACATACATCTCTTGGCCCCACATGTTCCCTATATGTGTATATTCTTTAGACTATATATATGTTCTGATTGCATATTTTCCTTTTATGACTTCAGGTCTTCTCTGCTCCAGGCCTGGTCCTCCTGATACCATCAGTCTTTCCACTAATAGCACAGTTATTTGTATGAGAGTACTCCAGAATTTGGGAAGAAATGGTTAATTGCTGTTTTTCCTACTTGTTATTTTATCCATGTGGGAATTCATGACCTACATGGTGCCAGAGGCTATAAACTCATACCTTGAATCTGGGATAAGCATTCCCTGAAGGACCAGTCCTGCAAGGTGGGAGAGCCACGAACTACAATAACTCTAGGATGCTTTAATCTTTCCAGGGAAGAAAAATTAGCATTTTTCCTTTTGTTTTTAGGCTGTAAATAGACAGTTTTCCAATGTGTTTCTTTTATATCAGACCCAGTTGCTTTAATATGACTTTTGCACCGTTATGTGTTTAAGCAGTGATACTTTTTGCATTACTGTGTCCATTATGAGGATGAAAGCTGATATGAACAGTGTGGATATTACATCCTTATGTAAGGCTAAGTCCCTTTCAGATTGCATTTGCACCTTGTGAGCCCTTTTCAGATTTTCATGGATCATTTTGTGCCTTGTAAAGGATATACAACTTTGAATAGGCTCATTTATACCTTATAAAGGATGTGAGGCTTTGAGTAACTCATTTGCATGTGAAAAGGCTAGGAAAGCTGCTCAGCAGCCCGCACAGATAATGAACTTGCCTCCAGGGTATAGATTTCCTCTGTCCCTTTTCCCTAGCCTATCTTTTGCTGGGTCTAACAGGAGAGATTTAAAGATTGAATGTGGGTGTGTTTTAATTGGGACCTGAGCTGTTTGGTTATTTGGGTAGGAATAGCTATTGCTTAAATACAGCCTAGGGTGCTTTTAAGAAGGGCCCTAGGTACTCACCATAAGTTAGGTTGAAATCTCTGGAAAGGAGATCCCAAAGTTAGAAGGGCATTTCCTTACTTAATTGCCCTATCCTTTTTTCTTCCCACCTTCTGCCCGAGAGATCATAGACTTAGAGTCAAGGCCCCAAGAGAGCACAACTGGTTGACTTTTATCCTATTTTGCTTTTCCTGAGAGTACATTAAGGAGTAACCCATTCCCTACTCAAGGATTGAATCTGAAATTAAAGCTGAAGGTAGTTGAGACTACAGCTTCCCAATGAGATCAGTTTGGGAGAGTCTGGGAAGGAAATCAGACTAGGATTCAGTTTCTTATGAGATAAATAGGAGACATGCAGCTAGACAAGGAGCAGCTGTATGGAGGTATGTGAAACTGAGAGAGCAGAAGTATAGGCCTGGGCCACAGAGAGGGAAATTTGAGTCTGATTTCCATCCTGGTCTCAAAATCCCATGGCAGGACAAAAGTTACGATGACTGGTGATGGCTGAGGATGCGATGTTGACCCTGGCTTCCTTGGGAGAAGTTTACCCAAGCTTGGGTTGGACATCCTCCCATCTCAGGGACCAGTTTGAGGTCTGTCAGTTATTCTCAATCTGGGTCATTTCGTCTTTACCAGAGGATGACTGCTGTGAATTCTATAGCTTCTTGGAGCCATTGATGAGAGTTAGAGTGGACACCAAAGGTAGATGAGTACCCTTTAGGTGTAACAAGAGAACACTGTATACAATGACAGCTACATTGTTTTAAGAATGACTGAGTAAAATTATTTACCCAAATTATAAAGGACATATGAAGAAAATCATTGTCTTCAGCAAGAGAAGGAACTGATAAATAGAAATATGTATAGAATAATTTTACTAATGGTGATCATCTAGAGAAAGCAAGGAAAAGAAGAAATTTGCAAGCTAACTTTGTTATCTGTTTGAAAGGAATAGCAAGTTGTGCATAACAGATTTGCAGTTTCATATAAAATTGTCTTTTTTAATGCATTATGTTATAGAAATGCTTCTTTCAATGATAAATTAAAATTAAAATAAAAAGGAAGGGACTCAATAAGCCATCATACTAAAGGCGCTAGTCTTCCTTGAATACCCTGGAATAAATGAGAAATATTAGAAATTATCCAACTGAAATTCTTGACTCCTCCCTCTCAGGACTTTCCCTATGGGCACTGGGAAAAATCTATTTACCTTTCTTGTTTAAACATTTACAAGTTAGTCACTAAACATTTATTAAGGACCTACTATGTACCAGGCATTGTATTAAGAGCTAGAGATTCAATAATGAAAAAGAAAGGCAGGTTCTGTCTTTAAGGAACTTACAAAGTAATAAAGAGTTCTTAAAAAAAAAAGAAGAAAACCAGGGGCGGCTAGATGGCTCAGTGGATATAGCACCAGCCTTGGAGTCAGGAGTACCTGAGTTCAAATGCGACCTCAGACATTTAATAATTACCTAGCTGTGTGGCCTTGGGCAAGCCACTTAACCCCACTGCCTCATAAAAATACTAGTGGGTGGAATGCTGGACCTGGGCCAGGAAGATTCATTTTCCTGAATTCAAATCTGGCTTCAAACACTTACTAACTGTGTGACCCTGGGCAAGTCATTTATCCCTGTTTGCCTCAGGTTTCTCATCTGTAAAATGACTTGGAGAAGGAAGTGAAAACCACTCTGTTATTGTCAAGAAACTCCAAGGGGGTCACAAAGGGTCAAATACAACTGAAATGACTGAACAACCATAACCAGTGGGATGCAGCTGCCTGGCCTATGAGCCCTCTTTAAATGAAGGCTTTGCTCTTTGCTCTGCCTTCCAGCCTTTCAGTCAGAGATGTAAAGGATACCATGAGGTATGAAGTCTAGGGCTGATGTAATCTTTCAGGTTGATGCGTTTCCTATTGATGAGATTCCTAGGGCCATGATGAAATCTATTTCAGTCCAAAGGAATATGGCCAGTAGGAAATCAAATGTTACCACAGGTCTTTGTTAATCTGGGTATACTTTTTAAAAATTCAGCAGGAGGAAGTACCGAAGGAGAGATTATCCCCAGAAAAGAGATGTAGTTTTGGCATTGAGGTGTTGTGCAAAAAAGGAGGAGGAGGAAGAGGAGGAGGAGGAGGAGGAGGGAGGAAGGGAATGAGAGGGGTAGGAGGGGAAGAGAGATTTATTATTTGTAGGCTACTACTTTTATTGCTTTATTACTACTTGTCCTTTTTTTTGTTTGTTTGTTTCTCAGTTTCATCTGACGCTTTGTGACCCTATTTGGAATTTTCCCGATAAAGATACTGACAAAGTGATTTACCATTTCCTTCTCCAGGTCATTTTACAGATCAGGAAACTGAGGCAAAGAGGGTTAAGTGACTTCCTGGGGTCACCAGCAGATTAAGTTGTCTAAGACTTCCTGCCAGATCCAGCATTCTACTTACTGTGTCACCTAGTTGCTACTTTTTTTTACATACTGTTTTATTCTTAATTTATTGTGTGTTCTGACTCATCTAAATAAAATATTGACAGGGGTTCATGATCTCTGCTACTAGTGGCTGAATACCAATACAGCACCTTGAGCCTAGGATACCCATTCTGAGACAGAGAGAATTATAGTTTCTTTTATAGAAATTTCCAAAGCACAGAAAGAGTCTTTTTTTTTAGGTTTTTGCAAGGCAAATGGGGTTAAGTGGCTTGCCCAAGGCCACACAGCTAGGTAATTATTAAGTGTCTGAGACCAGATTTGAACTCAGGTACTCCTGACTCCAGGGCCAATGCTTTATCCACTGCACCACCTAGCTGCCCCTCAGGAAGAGTCTTAATATCAGGAAACCCATCTAGGCCATTAGTCAATAATAAAGGAAGGAAGGGACAAGCATCAAAGTAGTTGAACTCAATCTGCTCATCACACCTTTCCAGCACTGCTTTATGTAGAACCTGTTTACTGCAAAGCATGAGTGGACCAAGAGCCAATTGGGAGGACTGAGTCTAAGTAGAACCTCTTGACTAAAGTGGTAAGGATATTGAGAGCATACTGTGAGATGCTATAAATACACTGGGAAGATGTGAAGTGCTTTCTCAATGACACAGGGAGACAGTCAAAACCCTTTCTGTAGCCTATAAATTACCTAAATAAGTACATGCTTCTAAAATTCCTAGTGAGATTTTTTTTTTAAAGGGGGTAGAAAGAATGGGGAGGAAACAGATCCTTAGGTCTTTTCCTGAGGATATTACCTAGAGTCAAAAGCATATTAACCAAAGAGGAAGTTTCTGAAGATTGGTTGTCAGGACTGACCCTGACAAAATTAAAAAAAGAAAAGAACAGAAAAAAGGCATTTATGGGGCCAGAGCAGCTTAAAATGATGAAAGCTCTTTCATGCTTTCTAGAGCATTGTTCTGGCTCTGAATCTCCTACCCACAGGAGACACATAGGTTCAAGTTAGGAATCTTCTCAGGAAAGGGTCCAAGTTCCCATGGAGGAGAATGATGGGGAGTTTGTAACAGTCATATAACTGAATTATTTCACTCCTGGCACAAATGCATTAGAAAAAAAAGCAAGAATATGTGACTTGAAAGATTTAAGAAACAGCTTTTGTAACTGTACAGAATTTGAAAAGGCTTTAGACTGAAATCTCAAGCTAAAAATGCTGTCAAAGAATAGAAAAACAGTTTGGTTGTGGTGGTAGGGCACCACTGAAAACATAGGTGAAGGCCTCCTGGTCTATCATTTAGTACAAGGTGGAGAAAGGTTTCTGACTCTTTGATGCATGTGGAACAGTGTGTTACAGAGAAGGACAGAGAAAGGAGCAATAAAACTTGATTGGAGCAAGTGTGGGAAGGTATGCTATACCACTGAGAGCTGATGGTGCACCTAATTGGCCTCGAATTAGAACAGAAGCAGCTGGGTTATGATCAGCTATATCATAACAGAGAATATCAGTTCAAGAATGATACCACAGCTGTAATGAATGCTCTAATTGGAGAAAACCCAACTTCTAGCTCCAGAAAGTCTCATGTATGAGTCAAAGCAGTGAAACCCAACCCTGGTTTTCTCAGACTAAAGGGAAAGAATTTATAGAAAACCGATTAAGGAATGGAACAGAGAACAGAATTACTCCCCTAAGAGAAGCTGGAATTCAGAGGCCCAGATGCCACATCGATCTGATGCAAGGACACCACCAACAGAAAGCAGGAGAGAGGGCAAAGTTCTTTTCTGCTACAAATCTGGACAAGATAACCAGACTCTTGACTCAGCAGAAACTAGAGGTGCATAGAATCAGCACTGGAAAATGAGGAAAGAAACAAAGGCAGTGTTCATCCTGATCCTCAGCTAGGTGGAGTAGGAAAAAAAAGCTAGAACTATAGTCAGAAAGACATGAGTACCCACCTTTCAGAGTTATTATGAGAATAAAGTTAAAGGATATTTGTAAAGTTCTTTACAAACTTTAAAGTTTTATAATACATTCTAGTGAAGAAAAAGAAAGGAGAAGAAGAAAGAAGAAGAGAGAAGAAGGAGGAGGAAGAGGAGAAGATGGAGGTGGTGCTGGTGGTGGTACTGGGAGTGGTGATAATGATCATGATGGTGCTGGTGGCAGCTATATTTAACCTGACACTTAGGACCTCAGAAAAGTCATTGTGCAGATAAAAGATTCCTCATCTGTTGGAACCATGGCAAGATCCAAAGTACTCCCTATATGGGAAACAGAGATGGGACAGAGACTCCCAGTGAAAGCATGTGCTTCAAAGGCCTTCCAGGAAACCAATGAGGTGTTTGATTTGATGTTAGTATCTTGGTAGGAGATAAAGTCAGTTTTCTATAGGAGATTGCTTGTGGAGATGGAAATGGAATAGAAGAGTTTATGCAATTATGAAGTGAAGCAGGACCATGGGGTTCATTAAGGAGTCCCACAACAGCTTATCTACTTTACTAGATACCAAGTGGCATTAGGAAAAGAGAGTTGAGTTGATTCTGAGTAAGTCTTTTGTTTGTACTCCTATTTTTTGATTCAGTAATCAGTTGAAAGTCTGTTTCTTTACCACATGATTGCTAGACTAGAAATAGTCATATTTCTAGTCAACTATGCTCTCTGAAGTGGAACATAGGGTCTTCCATGATGTCTCATTGTGCACTTCCAGAAACAGGCCCACCAAGCCTCTCTATCTAGTTTGGAAATAGGCTGTTACAGTGAGAGTAGGGCTCTTATTGACCAGTCCATGGGAAAAAATGGAAGGAGAATATAGAGCTTAGAAGATAAGGAGAAACATATCACCCAAGTAATAGATGCCTTGAAAGACAGATGAGTAAAAAGAATCAAGTCAATGAAAATATTAGAACAAAGTCAAAAGACTGAAAAATTTGAAGAATATTGGGGGGGCAGCTAGGTGGTGCAGTGAATAAAGCATCAACCCTGGAGTCAGGAGGACCTGAGTTCATATCCGACCTCAGATACTCAATAATTACCTAGCTGTGTGACCTTGGGCAAGTCACTTAACCCCATTGCCTTGCAAAAAAAAAAGAGTATTTGAGATACTTTGAGATACTTATTACATAAACAACTGACCTGGAAAATGAATAAAGAAAAGGTAATTTTAAAAGTCCTTTACTCCCTGGGGGAAAAAGTGACCAAACATATGACCCGATTGCTATGTTTCAAGAAATAATCAAAGAAAATTGCTAAGTACTACTAGAAACTGAAGGAAGGGCCAAAAATACAAAGAATCAATCCATCAATAATCTCTTCCAAATTGAAACCCCAAATTGAAAACAACTAGAAACATCATTGCCAAAATATACAGCTTCTACCTCAAAGGAAAATACTGCAGTCATCTAGGAAGAAAATTCAAATTCCAAGGAAACACAGTCAAGACTTTGCTTCAAAAAAGTCTTTATATTTTTTATAAAAGGGATCTTTGAGTATAATATACCAAAAGTCAAGGGGATATCAAAGGGAGAGAAAGAAGCTATCATGATCAAAGATATATGTCTGGAATGGATGAAATGAAGAAGGATTAGAGAAATAGAATCTTATAACTGTAAATATATAGTGTTATACATATTAGTGTTAATCCAATTCCCTTTAACTATTCATTTTCTTTTCCAGTGTAAAGAAGGGAGCTGTGACAGAGGAGGAAAATTGCTAGAGTGTATGATAGAAAGGAAAATAAAATTAATAGTCATAGCAAGAAATAAATGTAAATGTAAATGGGATGAACTCAATCATAAAGCAGAGGAGTGTACAATAATGTATCAGTGGATTCCAAGAAAATATTGTTTATAAGAAAAAATATCTAAAACAAATATTCACATAAAATAAAAATTAAGGGATGGAGCAAAATTCATTTTGTTGCAGGTAAATTGAAAAAAAAAAAAGACAGGGGCCATCAATGGATGTGTCCAAACCTGTGTCTAGCAGGGAAATCCACAGCTAAAATTCAACACAATTCTGGTGAGGTTCCTTTCAAAAAGAAGAATTTACATGCCTTTTCAGCAGGTACCCATGCACCTAAAGTAGACTAGTCATTGAGATTATGAGGTTGGGGAGAGAAACATAAATTTTGTACCAAGTCCATGTACCAAGTCTATCTCTTGAAAAAATTTCATCTCTGCCCCTGCTTGTCTCCCATTGAAGAATCAGTTTCAGAGGCCATTAACTTTTGGGAACAATACTGTAGAACTCTGCCTTTAGACTGCTTAGAAAGAGAAAAAGGAGGGGGACAGCTAGGTGTATAGATCACCTGCCCTGGAGTCAAGAGGAGCTGAGTTCAAATGTGACCTCCAACCCTTGATACTTACTAGTTATATGGTCTTGGGCAAGTCACTTAAACCATTACCCAAAACAAAATAAAGAAAGGAAAAGAAAGAGACAAAGGAAAATCTCCAAAGGGTTTGCTGGTAAATGTTTAACAATCAGATTTCTGGTGGCACACTTTTATTTTCATTTTGTTTTGTTTTGTTTTGTTTTTTACAAGGCAAATGGAGTTAAGTGTTTGCACCAAGGCCACACAGTTAGGTAATTATTAAGTGTCTGAGGTCAGATTTGAACTCAAATACTCCTGACTCCAGGGCTGGTGCTTTATCCACTGCGCCACCTAGCCACCCTAGTGGCACACTTTTAAATTTAATCTACATAATTAACATTTTCTCCATCACTCTAAGTCTAGACAATCAATAAAATAATAAATTAAGTCCTGAATTATAGCCTTTATCAATTTCCAAAATGTAAATGCTCATTTTGAAAATTTAACAATTGATTTTTATGAGTTCTTTCAAGTTGGCTTCAGCATACCTCTAAAATTTCCCATCTGAACCTCTAACTGATTTAGTAAACTTGGCAAGAGCAAATCTTCAAGAAGTTCTCCAAGCTATAGAGTTATGCAACTGATAACTGTATTTTCCCCATTAGACTGCACTCTTACTAACCATTATTACAATGCTTCATTAGCATAAATTTAATCTTTCCCTGTACCTCCATAATTTCTTTATGGTAAAAGCTTCCCTACCCTTTTAGACTCTTATGGAGGAAGGCTGGTGTATGGAGGATGTAGTCTGGTGAGGGAAAAGGGGAAATTGTGTGACAGGCCACATGCTCTTCTCACTGGTGCTGCTTCCTAATCCTTATCCTCACTGCTATTATTTTAGCACATTTCCTAATGCAATCTTTGGATCAGAAATTATGCTTTCAACTAAGCAAAATCAATTCTCATTACCAATGGCATTGACCTTTCACCTTTACTGTGGTTGGTTTGTTGTGTTTTTGCTGTTTTTGAGATGGAAATTTTATTTTATTTTTCCAATTACATGCAGGGGTAGTTTTTCAACATTCATCCAACTGCAAATTGATGAGCTCCACATTTTTTATCACTCTCTCTTTCTCTCCCCCCCTCCCCATGGTGGCAACATTCTGGTAAAAGTTGTACATGTACATTTGTGTTTAACATATTTACCTATTAGTTATATTATGAAAGAGGAATTAGAACTAAAGGGAATAAAAAAACACATAGAAAGAAATTTTTAAAAAGTGATCATTATATGCTTTGCTCCACATTAAAACTCTCTAATTTTTCCTCTGAATATGGCATTGTCCATAGCAGGTCTTTCAGGGTTGCCCTTGATCTCTAAACTGTTGAGAGAAGCTGCATCTATTGTAATTGATCATCTCATAATGTTGTTGTTAATGTGTACAATGTTTTCTTGGTTCTCTTCACTTCATTGAGCATCAGTTCATGCAAGTCTTTCCATGCTTCTCTAAAGTCTGATCATTTATGATTTCTAATAGAACATTAGTATTCCATAACATTCATAAACCATAGTTTATTTAGCCAGTCCTCAAATGATGGGCCTCCCCTCAGTTTCCAATTCTTTGCCAGTACAAAAAGAGCTGCTATAAATATTTTTGAACAAGTGAGAATTTTCCTGGTTTTTTTAATGATTTCTTTGGGATATAGACATATTTTCAGTATTGCTATATCAAAGGGCATGCCCAGTTATTATAGTTCCAGATTGCTTTCCAAAATGACTGGATCAGTTCACAACTCTATCAGCAATGCATCAATGTCCCAATTTTATCTCATCCTCTCCAATATTGATCATTTTCCTTTTTTTGTCATCTTAGCCAACATTATAGGTATGAGGTGGCACCTCATAGTTATTTTAATTCGCAAAATTTCTTTAATCAATAATGATTTGTAGCATTTTTTCATATGCCTATAAATAGCTTTAATTTCTTCATCCAAAACTGCTTGTTCATATCCTTTTATCTCACCAATACTGCTAATAAATCCATAAGCTGCTTTTCTTCCTTCAAGTCACAGTCCTTAAAAATCAGAAATGTATTCATTTCTGTTTCTTATTGCTGAATATGCAAAGATGACTTTATATTTTATTTATGTAGACAATTTGGATTTCCTAAAACCACCAATAAAAGTCAGAAGTCAATCTTATAATATTTATATCTTTTCTAACAAACCTCATTGATACCCTCTAAACTAATCATGGTCATTGGGAACATTGTCTTCATCCCACTGAGAGGATGACCCAAATACAATGAAAACTGTTGCAACCACAGTATGCCAGATATATGTGTCTGTGCATCTAATCATCTGAGTCTTCCTTTTTTTGGCACTACCTTTCAACAATGAAATTAGCCTTGAAATCATTTTAACCAACCCCTGCCAAATAAAGACAATCAGGTCTAGCAGACTGTTTAAGGGGATCAGGCTTGAAACTAATATTTAATTAAAACTTGAGGACCACAAAGTATAATAAAAACAACTTTACCTAAGATAAAGTTGAAAATGTTACAAGTCAAACAAAACCCTACTCCCCAGTTACCCATAACTAAGGTCACAATAGCTCAGAAAGGTGACTCCATGGGGCACAGGGAATGCCATTACCACAAATTCCCTTTAACTGAATCCTTTATACTCCAGGTGGCCAGGAAGTCATACTATTGATAATTTGAAGAACATCTTCCCTGCTCCCTGTCTCCTTCAAGGTAAAAAGTCTCAAGTCTATTTAAAACAAATAAAATTTCTACTAGAAATACATGGATAAAAGCAGCCATAATGATTAGTAAATCCTTAAGTATGGTCACAGCACCAAAGAAATTGTGCCAACTCAGATGTGAATTCTTCTTTTTTAAAAATTCATCATAGGAGAGCTTAAAAAAATACTTCCACCACAGACACTGCATAACATTCAAAGGATTCATAGGCATGCATGAACAAATATAGAGAACATAAATACTCAAAAATATATTTATTAAATTCCCTCAGCATGTTGAAGACATCTTACACTGAATTCCCTATTCACTTCAGTCCTACATCAATTAAACAACTCACAGCAATATCATGGAGGGTTGGCAAAGACCAGATCTCCTATCCAATCATGGCAGGACTAATCCTTCAGTTGTAAGATCTTTCTGCTGGCAGAACTATAAATCTGGGCAGCTAGTGCCTGACTCTTTTTTCCCCAGTTACATATAAAAAAAACAATTTTTAGCATGCATTTTTAAAGGTTTTAGTTCTATCCCTCACCTCTTTGCAACAGTATACAATCTGATATAGGTTATACATATTTAATCGTGTACAATATATTTCCATATTAGTCATTTTTTGGAAGAAAACTTGAAAGAAGAAGAAAGGAAGGAAGAAAGAAGAAAGGCAAGAAAGAAGGAACAAAGAAATGAAGAAAGAAGGAAAGGAAGAAACAAATAGACTAAATCATTTACAGAAAGATCAATATACAGTATTGCTGTTCTTGTATACCATATTCTCCTGGTTTTACTCACTTTGCTCTGTATCAGTTCATGTAAATCTTTTCAAGTTTTTCTGAAATTATCATGCTCACCATTTCTTATGGCATAGTAACATTCCATTCAATCATATGCCACAGCTTCTTCAGTCATTACCCAAATAATGTAGAATCTGACTTTTAATCTGAAGGTTTTAATTTCAAGAATTGCCCTTTTCTCCTAAAAAATCTTGATTTGGGACCACATTTCTTAAATAATTCAAAATCCCTATTCCTTTACACAGGAAGCTGCAGTTACGAACAGTGCCTTTGAGCCTCCTAGTGAAAGCACATGTCTCTCATTGCCATGTTCTTCTGCTGTAAATCACTGTTACTATTCTTGGTGGGAGTGAGTATTATTATTTGATCTGTTATTATTTGACCTTTGTGCTCAAAGGACATTGTGATATTGAGATCAATATATACTGAGTCTAACTGTGATTGATCATACCAATATAAGCTTGGAAGGTTCTACCATAGATCAGGCACAAATAGTCCATATGACCATTTGGGCTGAAGATGTCACTAAATGTGTACATCTTCATTTCTTGCATTTCTCATCATTTCTGGGCTCTGTATTTCCCTCAATTGACCACACTCTTATTAGCCATTATTATAATGACTCATTTGCATAGGTTTAAACTTTTCCCTTCAATCTCCATGATTTCTTTATAGTGAAAGCCTGCCAACCCTTTTAGTTCCTTGTGGAGGAAGTCACTCCTTAGGGTGTAGACTGGTGAAGAAAAGGGAGAAGTTTTGTGATAGACCACAGGCTTTCTTCTCACTGGTGCTGGTTCCTAATCCTCATCTTCACTTCTGCTATTCTCTTCCTTTATAGCCTTAATTTCCTGTTCCAGTGTCTCTCATGTCTCATAGCATTCTTCAACAAGACCTTGAAGAGTATTCTTGTATCACTTCTTCTGACCTCCATGTGAGGGTCTGCCTTGTATGAATTCTTCATAAACTAGTCTTTTAGGGAAATGTACATTTGGCATTTGAACAACATGGTTAGCCCATCAGGGTTGTGTTCTCTGCAGTAAAATGAATGCTTGGAAGTTCAGCTCAAAAAAGAACCTTGGTGCCTAGTATCTCATCTGCTAGGTGATCTTCAGAATCTTCTTAAGACAATTCAAATGAACATGATTCAGTTTCCTAGTGTGGTACTGATAGATAGTCCAGATTTCACAGGCATATAACAAAGTCAGCACAATGGTTCAGTTCAATAGGCAGTCTAATACCTCTTCTCCCCCCACACTTTCCTTCAGAGCCTCCCAAGTACCTAACTGGCTCTAGCAATGTGTGTATCCCTGGAGAGTATACTGCCAAAGTAAGTGAACTTATCCACAGTGTCCAAAACATCTCCATTGTTACTGATAGTTTCAAATATGGATGGTGTGGTGCTTGTTGAAAGAAGACCTATGTTTTCTTGTTATTAATTGTTGGGCCAAAGTTAGCACAAACAGCACAAATCCAATCTCTATTTTGTTACATCTCAGCTTCAGAGGCTGTATTGAGTGGAAGTCATCTGTGAAAAATCATGCACCAATTCTTCTTCTTGGCTTGTAGCCTTTTCAAGTTAAATAATTTACCATCAGTGCGGTAGCTGACCTTGATGCCATTTTCATCCTCAATGAAAGCATCTGACGATATGGCTGAAAGCATTATGTTAAAAACTATGGACATAAACACGTAGCTTTTCCACTGGTGAGTGGGAAAGCATCAGAGCATTGTTTATTATACAGAACCTGGGCAAGCATGCTGTCATGAACTTAATGTTCAGTACTGATGAATTTTTTTAGAAATCAAATTTTGACACAGCTTTCCATACAGCCTCATGACTGACAGCATCAAAGACCTTGGTTGGATTGACAAATATTATTTATAGACTTATTCTGTTCCAGACATTTTTCCTGGGGTGACCAGGCAGCAAACACTAGTTCAACTGTTCCTTGGTTTTTTCTGAAGTCACACTGGTTTTCAAGTAGATGGCTGTCTCCCAGGTGAAGATTCAACCAATTCAGAAGGATTCTGGCAAGAATGTTGCCTGAAATGACTAAGAAAGAGATACCCTGGTATCCCTCATGCCTGTCACGGGACTGCCTATTTCCCTTTCCTTTATAGAGATGGGCAATGGAGGCATTTTTGAACTGCTAGGGGATAACCTCTTCTTGTCATATAGCCTGGAAAATTTCAGTCAGCTTTTGTGTGGACAATGGAATTCTCATCTCATAAATTTCAGGTGAAATACAATCAACACTAGATGATTTGCCACATAAAAGGAACTTAATGGCATTCAAAGCCTCTTCTTCTGTTGGAAATTTGACTAGAGAGGAGTTGACTTCAATCTGAGGTAAATAGTCAATGGCTTCAGTATTGATTGATGATGGTTTACTGAGAGCACCATGGAAGTGCACCCATCTCTCTCTCTCCAGGATCATGTCTTTATTACTAATCAATGTGGTTCCATCAGCACTGAGTAGTTGGGATGCACCATATCACCATATTTCTTTGGTCTAGAAATTGCCTTCAGGTCATCATTAAAGCACTTTTTATTGTTACTATCAGCATCAAAGTGAATTTCATCTGCCTTCTTACTGAGCCAAGAATCCTGCATCTCTCTAAGCTTCACTTAAATTTTACTTTTGATAGAATTAAACACTGGCTTTTTAGAGATGGACTAGCTTTCCTACTGGTAAACTGTGTAGAGTTCTCATTTTTCATTTAGTAGTTTCTGAATTTTTCCATCATTTTCATCAAACCAATCCTGATGTTTGTGAATGTTCTGGTCCAGATGAGTGAATATGATGTTGTACATCAAATATTTTAAAGCTGCCTACTCTTTTTTTTCCTCCACTGGTGCCAACTGTATGTTGGCTCAGTTTTATCTCTAAGTCAATAATAAATTGTTCACACTTGAAGAAGCAGTCTAATCTATTGATTTTCTGAGAGTGTCATGTCTTGGGGCCACTATTTTTGTTGAATGGGAATATTTAGCTTGGATAGGATAAGTCTATAATCAGTTCAACACTCTGTGTCACATATCACCTTAGTCAGTTATATACTTTCTATCTCTTCTCATTACAATGACATAGTTTATTAAATGTCAAAGTTTACTGTCTGGGAGCATTCACAATGTTTTGTTGTGTTTAGGTAAATGGATGATAGTTAATGACTCAATAGTAAGTGATCATTGTTGCTACTGTGGGTTTCCTGCCATTAAAGCCACCCAGAATTACAAACTTTCAGCATGTTGATGATGAAGAGCTCCAAGTCTTCATAAATGTTTTCTTTGACTTCAACAGGGTTGGTCAGGATGGAAACATATGTACTGATGGCATGGTACTTTCTTGCAAGTGACAATATCTTTGTCATGAATTTAATTCACTCTTTCGGGAGGCAGACAACCTATGCCAGCTTCATAGCACTCTCCATCACTGTAGTCACTAAAGAAAAATATATGTCCATCTCCAATTTTGGCAAACTGGAACTTGTTTGCCAGCCATACCTCACATAGGGCTGGTATTAGGATATGATACCTGCAAAGTTATCTTACATTTCTTGTTGTCCATAAGCATGCATATATTTCATGTACCAATGATGAGTGGAAAAGCTTTGCAAAAGCTTTTATATATTCTTTTTGTTGTTGTTTTGACCACAGGGTAAGATTCCCACCTGCTATGTTAAACAGGTAGGGTTAAGTGAAGAAGACAATTTTTAGACCACCTTTTCTAGGCTCTTCCTCATGGCAAGAGGTAAACAGTCCAGTCATTAAGTAGGCGGATCAGAATAAAACCATTGTACCATTTGACCCAGCAATATAAAATACATAAAAAATGGGAAAATCCCACATATTCCAAAATATTCATAACAGCTCTTTTTTTGGGGGTCGAAATTGTGGGAATATCCATCAGTGGGGAATGGTTAAACAAATTATGGTATATGAATTATATGGAATACTATTGTTTTATAAAAAAAAAACCAACATGAATGGTCTGACCAGAGAAGCATGGAAAGAATTACATGAACTTATGTTAAACCAAGGGAGCAGGACCAAGGTGAACTGTACACATTAACAACAATATTGTGAGATGATCATCTTTGAAGGCAGTTCAGGGAGCTAGGACAATCCTGGGAGACCTGTTATGAACCACTCCACATACATCCAGATGAAAAAAAAAACAACAAAACAACCCTCCCCCAACAAATTATGTTCACTTTTTTAAAATTTCTTTTATATTTTCCTTCCTATTCCATGGTTTTCTTTCTTTTCCCTTAGTCCTAATTCCTCATAGGGAAAATGACTAATTTGTAAATATGTTAAACACAAATGGACATATATCAGGTTCACTACTGAAGGGAAGGAGGTGGAAAGGGAGCATGGAAGAAATTTGTGTAATATAAATATTCATGTGGATGAGCTGAAAAACTTTCATAACATGTATCTGTAAAAATAAAACAAAATATCAATTAAAAAAATAAAGAAGGCTGCTAAGACACCAATGGGGACACCCAAACCCACTCTTATTTCATTCCAGTGAGAAGAGAAAACTATGGTCTGGGCCAATTGTGTACATGGTTTTGATTACAGCTCCCAGTGTATCCATACCCACTGCTTCTTCACTAGCCTGTCACCAGGTAAGAATAAAATAGTAAAATAGCTGAATAGTAAAATTATAAAATTATTGAATAATAAAATAATGAAATAGTAAAATGGTATGGGTCCTATCTGTGCTTAAAATGTATTTAAGTGAGCAGAGCTACGGGAAGTCATCAGACTCAGTCTCTCTTCCAGTCACTGAAGTTCAGTGTCAAGACAAAAGTCAAGATGCCTGGCAATAGTCCAGGATACAGTGGATGACCTTGGCATCTGACCAAGCTCTAAGCACTCCACAACTCACGCTTCAGCTCCCTTCATAGATATTGGAACAAATTATTCTCATTCATACATTCTGCTGGAGGAAGTCTTCCCATGTTTGAAGTAGTTACTTCCTAACTCACCTACAAGTTTCATGTTCTCAATTGCCTTGAAACTTATTTAGTCAGTCTACTAAGATGGTTTTACTGTAGCTGTTGCTGAGGTGTGACTACTGCTGGAGTGTGACTACTGCTTTATGCTACAGCTTCTTGGAGTCACAGGAGAGAGTTGGGTGATAAGGTGGATGAGCATCCCTGAACATGGCTCAGCAGCTTTCACACCAGAGGTGCTAGTCCTCCCTGAACACTCCACATACTTCTATTTGACTTACTTCTGATTGGTACCCTGATTTATAAAGGTAGGGTCATTTCTGATCATAGGAAGAGATAGTTGCAATACATGCCAGAGTAGAGTGTTTACACTCTAATAGAAAAATACATTCAGGGCAGCTTAGTAGCACAGTGGTTAGAGTGCTAGTTCTGAAGTTAGGAAGAACAGAGTTCAAATATGACTACTAACAATTACTAGCTCTGTGTGTGTGTGCATGTGTGTGCGTGTGTGTGTGTGTGTGTGTGTGTGTGTGTGACTCTGGGCAAGGCATTTGACCCAATTTACCTCAGTTTCCTCCTCTGTAAATTGACCTGGAGAAAGAAATGGCAAACAACTCCAGTATCTTAGCCAAGAAAATCTCAATTGGAATCACAAAGAATCAAACTCTACTGAATTGACTCAATGACAATAATAACAACATAAAGGATGAAATGAATGACTTGTAATTAGCCTGTATTTCTAGCTGAGATGAATTGTTCCTGGTTGGACAATTGCAGTAAGCACAGAGGGTGACTGGGACCCATTAGTAGTTACACTGTTCATATATATTCCAAAAAGCTTTGTGGTAAAAAGTATAGACTCTAGGGAAAGTATTTATTTAGGAACAATGGAGTCAAAATAGGTATGGCATGAATGTAGAAGCAAAGAGAAATGGAATCAAAATTCAAGGGAGGAATTAGACACAAAAATTGAGTTTTGAGAATTGTTATGGTTGGTTTTGTTGTTGGTGGTGGTGCAAAGAATCCTTGATACCGGAACTTTCCCCATAATGCAGATCAGACACAATGAAAAAAATCACTGTGGGATTTGAGTTCAAATCTTCCTTCTGATGTTTACTAACCTCTGTGACCTTTGGCAAGTCAATGAAGCTCTTTGGGCCTCATTTTCCTCCTCCTTAATTTACTCCTCTGGAGTAGATACCTTGAAGGCCCTTTGCAATTCCAAATCTGTTTTCCTTAACTTTCTGGGCACTGAGGAGATAGGTTACTTGTCTGTGGACTCAGAATCAGCATGGGTTAAGATCTTGAAGCCAAGTCCTCCTGATTCCCAGAAAAGACCTTTATCCACTATATCACACTGTCTTTCTCCACATTATGATATTTGCATGGAAAAACAATCAAGCAAGAACTTTAAGGGGCATACTAATGAGAAAAGCTGATGAAGATAGTCTTGTAATTCCAGACTTTAAGATATATTACAAAGCAATTACCATCCAAGCTGTCTGATATAAGGGAAGAAATAAACAACTAGATCAATAAATACAACAGACAACCAACCACATGTGGACAAAAGAGTAATGTGTGATAAATCTGAGGAAATGGGGATTTAAATTTTTTTGTGTGTTATGGACCAGTCTGGTGATGTCAATGGACCTCTTAGCAAAATAGTGTTTTTGATTCTGTTTTAATGCAAAATGGAAGGAAATACTACATGTCAGGTAGAAGTAACTAAAATAAAGATGTATTTTTTTCCTTATCCTAGTTCATAGACTTCCTGAAATCTATCTAAAGACCTTTGGGAGTCTGTGGACCACAAGTTTAAAAAAAAAACCCCTACCCTCTGTTGTTGAAGATAAAAAACTAGGGAAAGAATTCATTATTTAACAAATGTTCCATTGGTTGGCAATCTTGTGGTAAGGGGATTTATACCCATTCCTTATTCTATGTACCCCAGTGAATTACCATCTGGATGAGAAACTTAAACATTAAAAAGATAATGTGTGAAAAAGAGGTGGAAGAAAATGGAATAAAGTATTTATCTCAATAACAGAGAAGAGATGAATTGTTTTCAATTCAACAAATAGTAGGAACTATATAGGGCAAGATAGGTTTGTAAGGAATCAAATCATTTTTATGACAACACCAATATAATTTTTTTTTAAATCCAATTAAAAATGAGAAAAACAGATAAAAACAATATCTAAAATAATACAATGAATTAACCAAAATATCAATGGTAATTCTCAAACCATAATGAATAAATAGTTGAAGGATATGATCAGACAGTTTTCAAGAGATCAAATTAATAAATTGCTAATAAGGATTCAAAACTGGTTCAGTCTCAGTAATAAAGTGCTACAAATTAACATAATTTTGAGGTACCACCTCAAAGCCATCAGCTTGGCAAAAATAATTAAAAATAATGAAGCAAGAGAAACAGGTTATACTCATTCATTGCTGGTAGAATTGTGAAATTATAGCATTGTCTCAAAGAGCAATAATACAGCACTCAGAAAAAAACTGAAAATGTAATCATACTATTTGGGTAGCTAGGTAGTGCAGTGGCTAGATACATGATTTAGACAAAAAGAGTGATATAAGCAAACTAGATGAGCATGGATAATTTTACCTGTCATATCTCTGGATAAGTGAAAAATTTAGGTCCAAACAAGAAGTAGAACGAATGAGGGGAAATAACATAGGTAATTTTGATTACATAAAATTTAAAAGATTTTGCATAAATAAAAACAGAATTAGAAGGAAAGCAGGAAATGGGGCAGTAAGAGAGAATTTACAGCCAAGTGTCTGATCGAAAGTCATTTTCAAATATATAGGGAACTGAACCAAAATTATAAAAAAAAAAAAAATAAGAGCCAGAATCTTTCCTCAATTGATACGTTGTTAAAGGACATGAACAGGCTATTTTTTGGAAGAAATCAAAGCTATCTACAATCATTTAGAAAAATATTCTATATCAATATTGATTTTGCAAATTAAAACAACTTAGATGCTATTGCTTCATACCTATCAGACTGGTTAATATGACAGAAAAGGAAAATGACAAAAATTGGAGGAGATAAGGAGAAAATAGATATACTAATGCCCTGTTGGTGGAGTTGTGAATTAATCCAATTATTCTGGAGCATTTTAGAACTATGCCCAAAGGACTATATAAAATGGCTAGCAATACCACTGCTAGATCTGTATCTCAAAGAGCTCAATAAAGAAGGAAAAGGACATACACAGGTATGAAAATATTTATAGAAGCTCTTTTTGTGATGGTAAAGATTGGAAACTGAGGAGATATTAATCAATTGGGGAATGACTGAACTAGTTTATTTATATGATTGTAATAGAATATTGTACCATAAGAAATGATGAGCAGTATGATTTCAGAAAAACCTAGAAAGATTTACACAAACAGATGTAAAACCAGGAGAACATTGTACATAATAATAGCAATACTGTACAATGATCAACTATGAATGACCTAGCTTTTCTCTGCAATACAATGACTCAAGAAAATTCCAGAGGACATATAATGAAAACTGCCATCTACTTCCAGAGAAAGAACTGATAGAGCAAGAATGAAGACATTTTTCACTTTATTTTTTCTTATTTTTTTTGGAGGAGGGGCAATCTGTGTTTTCTTTCATAAAATGAGTAATGCAGAAACTTGTTTTATATGATTGCACAATAAACTATATTAAATTGCTTACCAACTTATGGAAGAGGAAAAAAAGGAGGAAGATAATTTGAAATTCAAAATTTTAGTAAAAGGAATGTTTAAAAATGTTTTACATGCAGTTAGAAAAAATAAAACATTTAAAAAATAATGACAAGAAAACTTATGAAAAGTGAAATGAACAAAATCAGAACAATTTATGTAGAAACAGCAATATTCTAACAAAGATCAACTGAAAGTAAAAGGCTCTGATCAAGATAATAATCCAAGACAAATCCAAAGGTGTTCTTGATTTTTGTCATGAAAGATTCTATGTACCTTCTGAGAGAAAATTGATGAACTCTGAATTTAGATTTAAGTATAATTGCTTTCACTTCATTTTTCTTGCTTTTTAAGCATTGTTTTAAATATGATTGATAAGAAAACATGGTTTGAATTATTTCACATATATAATTGATATGTTACTTACCTTCTTAATTGATTGGAGAGGGGTTTAGGGAAGGAAAGAACTTGGGACTTAAAAATATTTTTAAAATTTCTTCCCCTCTCTTGAAAATAAGGATCATACATTTGTACTCCCCTACCTCATAGGGTTGGTGAGAGGAAGCCCTTATGAGCCCTTAATGAATTAGGAGCTGATATTACTTTCTGTTTTTTAAAGGATGATTCCAGGAAGCAGGAACAAGGATATAGTAAGGAAGAGAAGGATATATGGGAAGTCAGTTCCTAGGATTGGGAGATCTTTGCTATTCACAGGTAACAGCTAAGGGAAAACTGCATCAGACCTGGGTTACAGAGCAAACCAGCATAAGGAGGGTTGTTTTAGGAGCAGCTTAAGAGATACTGTGGTCCTGGAGTCAGGAGGACTGAATTCAAGTCTGGCCTCAGACACTTAATAATTACTTAGCTTAGCTGTGTGACACTGAACAAATCACTTAATCTCACTGCTTTGCAATAAATAAACAAATAAACAAACAAATAAATAAATGGGTAAATAGATGAATAAACAAGAGGACTGTTATTGTTGTTGCTGTTTGTTCTTCACTTTGAGAAAGGACCAATGTTAAAGACTAGGGAATATTCAGGGCAAAGGTTAAATAATTTTCAATAATGTCTGACAAATTATTTTTCCCCTTGAAGAGGAGTCTGTAATATACTGTTATGCTATGATGCACCTCACAGATGACCTAGAGTATCATCACTGGCTCTAAGCAAACACCTGCACAGTGCTAATGATATTGTAGGAAACATTATCACCCTCAGGCAAAACCTTGGCCTGGAAGGCTGAAATCTTATTCCCATTTTCTTTTAACCATTTCAGAGTGATGTCTTTGGGAGACAAGCCAGTCAAGCTACAAGTGAAATTCTTCTCGATGATGTTTATTCTCTCCTGGGGCCAGGTACAGGAGATTTGTCTGGAAACAGAAATAGTTACACTGAATAAATGCCTTCCTGCTATCAGATCAAATCATATAATTAATGCAATGCACCTTGTAAATCTTAAGGTGCTTTGTAAATGTCAGAATCATAATCGCTGTTATCATCTTGATCAGCTACTGAATGAGAGAATCATTAGTGTGGTCCAGTCTCTCTTAGCTTTTATATTGATTACCGCCACCCTACCCACATTAGAAAAAGGTTGGGTTTTTTTTTTTAACATAAAGGTAAAATGGAATCCATATCTATAATGTCAGAAACATAGCTCTATCGATCACACAAACCACTTTTATAAACTACTTTTCTATCTAAATAGTAAGGGAAAGAATACATGATTATATAGAAAAGTTGAGAGAGACTTTAGTTGTGACTTGTTGCTGGGAAGGAGTGGGGACAGAGTGCCTTGTCCTTCACCCACCAGCCCAGAAAAGATGGGTGTGGCCAAAAGCAATTCTCTCACCTTAATTTCTCTGTTTCTAAAACATGACTTCCCTTTTCTGCTAGTCATTTAAATGTGTACTTCCCTGTCATCTAGGGGTTGAGCAATGACTTGGAACAAACAGACAGAATCTACTTCTGACTTCTCTGCCCTGTTTGACTACAAACTTATATAACAGCCTGTCAGCTTCCATCACAAACTTGGGGGCTTTCACCCCCTCACTTTGGAGACCATTAAGGGATAGGATTTGGGCTTTCTGGGGAGTCATTACTTTGCCAAATTGTCCCTCTAGCTTTTTCAAACATTCTAACACAGTGACACTGGGAGCTTGTGATTTCAGTCTGAGTATGAGATCGAATATGGGTCCCTGGAGACCTTCCATTAGTCTCCTCCGCTTCTCCACATCACTCACCTGCCACCACTATAACATTTCAATGGCATATCCTGTCTAGGATTTGAATAGTTCCTCTCCAGAGGGGCATGACTACTCCCCTGAAAAGCTTCATAATTTGGGAGAGTGAAGTCCTTGCACTGGCTGTTATCAAGCTTGCTTTCTATCTCAAGATGCTGATCTTCTCCCATACTTGTCTCAAAGCACTTGGATTTCAAGATAGTCTTGAGACTTCTTTCTAGCAATTCTGGGAGTATTTGGAGTTGGAGAAGGTGTAGGGGGTGACGCAAGGACCCATTTTAAGACCTTTCTGTCAGCTCATGGGGAAATTAGAATAACCTATGGATTCAAATAGTTTACAGAAAATGGGCAAGTTTTTCCCTTTTTCTTCTCTTCTGGCCCACATTCTTAGGACTCATGTGTGTCTGGGGCACAGATAAATGGGGGGAGGAGATGCTTCATTCTCTGAGGCTATAGCACTGATGATATCTTTCCTTGCCTTCTATGATCATGTCTTCCCCCTGTTCTAAGAGTACCATGGTTCCCAATGATTTCCATGATCAAATATAAAAGTCTGTGTTTGACATTTAAAGTTCTTTATAGTCAAACTCATTCTTGCCTTTCTAGCTTCTTATACCTTACATCTTTCCCCACACTTTCCAATTCAAACACACAAGCCAGCTTCCTTGGACCCAACATGTTTTCCACTTCCACACCTTTCCACTTGCTGTCCCTCATGCTTGGAGTGCTCTCCCCATTCAATTCCACCTCTTAGTTTCTCTATCTTCCTATGAAAACCCCAATTCTGTAGCTCTTTCCCTCTTCTCTCCACTACTAATGCCTTCTCTCTGACATTATTTTCCATTTATTCTATACTTACCATGTACACACACACACACACACACACACACACACACACACACATATATATGTATATATATAATTATTTACATGTTCCTCCCCCATTATCATGGATTCTGTTTGGGAATAAATTTTGTTTTTTCTTTCTTTGAAATCCCCTGATGGGCATAAAGAAACACTTATGTAGGTTTTCAACTAGCAGTTACTTCTATACTGCTAGTTTTCAACATTTACCTCTTTGGGGGACCAACTAATATTCTGCTCACTGGGAGGAAGGTTGTAGTTAGTAAACCTCTCCCCAAAAAGCCTTTAAGCTGTCTTTTTCCTCCTTAAGATGGCTCCAGAAGGTTAGCAGATATCCCTGCAAAGAACACACCTGCTCTTTGAACTCCTCTTCCTTCCTCTAATGTCCTCCATCTCTCTTCTTTCAATTCTCATTCAACTTGTGGTTTAAAAAGATACATTTCAGATCTTCAGTCTTATTATAATTTCCCTCCCACGTCTTAATAAGGACAAATATTTCAAAAGCTCTACTTTTACCAACAGAAGAATCAAACTATGGTGATGAAATTGTTTTCAAACTCCTTTCATCGTGCTCTTTTGCCCTATGCATACTGAAGGGGCAGGGACTGAAACTTCTGTCCCATACCCAATGCAACCACAGAAACCCCTTGTTTAGCAAACATTTAATTAATAATTAACACAATAATATGTTTGGTGATTGCATACAAAGCACACATACTAATGAAATCCAGAAATGAATGTCTTCTTTTTTTTTTAATAATTAATTACTTCTCCATTTGCCCTGAAACACTATATGTGATCCTGGTAATTGAGTGAAGAGGCCTAGATCCTTTAACATGACAACTGAGCTTCCTATCAGACACTGTTACTCTGAGTTATCCATCCTGAACTTGGGGGTCAAGTTCACTTCCTCTTTTCTAAAATACTCTCTTCTCTTTAGATTTTCATGATATTGCTCTTTCCTAGTTCTCCTACCTACCTGACCACTTCTTTGCTAGATCTTCATCCAGGTCATGGTGACTAACCATGGATGTCCCCCAAGGTTCTATCCTGTCTCCTTTTCTCTTGTCCCTTTATACTCTCTCACTTGATTATCTCATAGCTCTCATCATGCAAATGATTTTCAGACCTTTTTAGCAAGTCCCAACCCCTGTCCTAACTTCCAGCCTCCCATCTACAATTGTCTATTGGACATCTTGGATTTCCTATAGATATCTTAAACAAAATGTATCAAAAACTGAACTTGATGCAAGGAATTATGGTCATAGAGGGATATTGTTTTGGAAACAAATTTTGTAATCTTTTTCTGCACTTGAAATTTATTTTGACCCTGGCCATGTACTCACCAGTAGGTCAAATTAGATGCTAGATTATGCATGTGTGATATAGTATGTTACATCAAACCAAGTAGGGGCTCATCCATCAACCACACCTCCTACAGCAATCTCTCCAATACAAGACTTGGACCACTTCCAAAATGCCACCCCCCTCCCATAGATCCTGAGGGTCATATTTAAGAAGGAACTGGAGCATTTTTCACTCTCTCTTACCACCCTTATTGACTTCTAATGTGTGAGTTAACTAGTCACTGGCCTACCTAGATAAGCGTCACGTGGCCTTTAAAGAATTTTAACTCTCTCTTAATCAGATAGTCTCTAATGTAAAGAACTTTAACTCTCTCTTAATCTGATAATCTCTAACTTAAAGAACTTTAACTTTCTCTTAATTTTATAGTCTCTAACCTCCCAATGCTCCAGTTAAATCAGCCCCTGACTTGCCTGGTCAAACTGCTGTGTCTAAAACCACCTGACCTTTAAGGAATTCTTAGCTATCACTCTCTTTCTTTAGTGTTGTGTTGACTTTTTTTAATAAATCTGTGTTTTCTTTTACAACTGCAGTCATGAATTCTTTATGGGAAACTAGCAAATTCTTCTAAAACAAACTCATTATCTTTGACCACAAACTTTCCCCTCTTACTAATGTTTTTGTTCCTGTGGAGGGTACCCTCAGTCTCCCAGGCTCAGGACTTATGGGTCATCCTTAATTCTTCACTTTCTCTCACCCTCTACCTATGCCCAGTTAGTTTTCAAGTTCTGCCATTTCTACTTTGATAACATCATTCCTTCACCACCCTTCTCACCTATGACCCTGCAATGTCCTGGTGTAGTCACTTATCCTCTTATCCCAAACTACCTCAGTAGTCTACTGGTTGGTCCTCCCACCCCACTCCCTTCCATTTCTCACTCAGCTGTCAGTGATCTTCCTGATGAAGCTTGACTATGTTGCCCCTCTATTCAATAAACAGTGGCTTTCTATACCTGCAGGTGCAAAAATGAATCATCTTTTTGCCTTTTAAATTCTTTTATAATTTGTCTCCTTTTTCCCTTTCCAGTCTTAATGCTTTACTCTCTTTCAAGTACTCTACAACCCAGTGATACTGTCTTCCTTCCTTTTTTGTAACATAAGACAGTCCATCTCTTGAATCTTGTGAATTTTTACTCCCTCTCCCTCATGCCTGGAATTCTCTCTCTTCCTCCTCATCTCTACTTCCTTACTGCCTCCAAGTCTCAAAGTATTACTTTCTACATAGTCCTCCTTTCCCAGTCCTTCTTATCCTTACTGCCTTCCCTCTGAGATTATCTCCAGTTTATCCTGATTATATCTTCTTGCTCTCATTAGAATGTAAACTCCTTAAAGGTAGGAACTGTGGTATGTTGTTGTTTTTGCCTTTCTTTACTTGCATCCCCAGAATTTAGCATAATCCCTAGCAAGAAAGGATCTTAAATATTTGTTGGATTAAAGTCTGATTATTACTGTCTCAACCAAACAACTAATCAGTTAATAAGCATTTATTAAATGCATCAGGCATCATTCCAGGCACTAGAGATACAAAGACAAAAATGAGAACTTAGGTTGAACTGCTTAGAACCCTCTACTTGGAGTCAAGATCTGAGTTCTAATGCCACTTCATACACTTACTAACTATATGACTATATGAGGCTTGACCTCTTTCCAATTCAGTTTCTTCTTCTATAAAATGAGGAATATAATTATAAATAATTGTACCTATCTCATAAAATTCTTGTGAGGGTCAAATGACATAATATATGTAAAGTCCTTTGCAAACCTTAGAGTAATATAAATCTTAGCTATTAAGAGGTATTGAGGCTTAGGGGATGGGGTGCAGGACCTGAGTCATGAATATATAAAAACATTCAGTAACTGTGTGACCATGGACAAGTAACTTAACCTCTCTCATCCCCTATTTCCCTATCTGTAAAATTAAACAATTGGACTTGATGTTCTCTAAAGTGCTTTCTGTTTCTAAGCAATCCCTGTCCTAGTTCTAGTTCATATTCTATTAGGGGAAATAACAAGCGCACATATAAGTCAATACAAAAGATTTTCAAAATAAAGGCAAGGTGATTTCAGAGAGAGGCACTATTAGCTGGGTTATAAAGAAAGGTCTCAAAGTAAGAGGTGCTTCTTGAGCTAGAAGAAAGTCAGAAATTCTAGGAGGCAGAGGTGAAGAGAGGGATGGGATACAATCTGTATCAAGACACGGAGACAGGAAATTGAATCCATGGGTAGAGTTTGGTTGGATCACAGAATGCACGAAGGGGAGTCATATTTAATAAGCCAGGAAATACAGGCTACCTTCAAACGAAGGAATTTATTTTACTTACAAGTCTGTGTTCCCTGGGGGCCTCTGTAGCTGAAATATTGAGCAAAACAAAGGGGCATTCTCTTGAGTTCATCTTTTCTTCTTTCTTTTAACTAGAAGTCTACCCAAGTTTGGGCAGGCTTAGAAGGCTTAGATCAGCCTAGAAGTTTGGCTGATCCTTCAGGGAATACCAAGACTCACTTGTTTCACTGGTTTATGTTTTGTGGGTTCTCCTAAATCTGCTAATATGACTAACCATCCATTCCTTTCCTCTTGCTCAGAAGGTAGTTTTCCTAACTCCCCAGTGGGTAAAAGGTGGTTTAAATGCATTGGTTTTGTAGGCCTCTAGTTATCTGGGTTATATTTTATTAGCCTGGCAAGTAGTACATTCTTTTCACAACTTGGCAAAAATATAGCATTTCAATGGTTCATTCTCTTTGGGATTCCTTTTACCAAGAAGCATCAAGATACCTTGAGGAAGAGATAGGAGTTGACATATACCAGCAACTGAAACCACCTGTTCCATCTCAACCACTAATACCCCTGCATGATCCCAATGGAAATAGCCTAGAAATATGAAATTGAGAGCCTTGGGAAAAGCAGTCTTCAGACCACAAACCCTCCTTCCCTCTGGTCCCATAATCATAGTAGCAATAGAAACTGGCATAATTTAATTAACAGAAATGACTTTGCTATAGTGCCCAAAGTACCATATGACCTTTCCATCTGATTTGCCACTCAAACCCTTTCTATGAGTCATATTTCCCACTAGCATGTTTGGTTCTTGACAGTAGAGACTTATCTTTCTTGTTTAAATGTATCCTGAATGATAACCCCCCATTGCCTTGCCAAAAAAAATCCCAAAATAAAGAAACAAACAAGTAAATGTATCCTGAATGATAAGTACAGTATTTTATATATGTAGTAAGTACATAATAAATTTATTTTCTTCAAGTGTTAATTTAATTATTGATCTATCCACAGAGCTAGGTAGCATGCATATAGAGCACTAGACTTGTAGTCAGGAAGACCTGAATTCAAATCCTATACTTAATAGTTGTGTGACTCTAAGCAATTCACTTAAACTGTTGGCTTCAGTTTCTTCACCTGTAAAATGAGGATAACAATAATCACTCTCTCAGAGATAATAAAGAACCACATGGAATAACACATATAAAGCACTCAGCAAATCTTAAAGCACTTTATAAAAACTAGATATTATAATTCATTGACATCAGATATCTGTCCCTTTGCCAAAAACCTGAACAACAAACTTGAATATGATGCTATAACTTGTTTCTCTAATTGATAATATGAACTGAGGTCCAGTTAATCAATGGGGCTCTTTTAGTCTGTCTCTCAATTGAGAAACATTATGGTTGTGGATTTTTGTGTCTTTTCCAAGTACTGAGACTCAAGAGCATACATCAAGAGTAAATGTGATTATTAATATTAAATAAATGTATAGCTTATATTAGATTGCTTTCTGTCAGAGTGGGAAAAGGGAGAAAAGGGAGGGAGGGAGAAAAATGTAAAGCTTAAAACCTTGTAAGAAGATGATTGTTGATAACTACTGTTGCATGTAGTTGGAAAAATAAATAAATAAAATATTCAAAAAAAAAAGAGTAAATGTGAGTCTTGCCCAGACATTGAAAGAGATGGGACAATGCCTAAAACATCATTCAAGGGTAGTGTTATGTCTATTGCTCTAAAATGCTCTGTATTTACTCCACTGTGTCTCTGTTCAGGCACTAGAATCCCCAGATTGTACAGGAAGACATGAAATGAAAATTTCAATTTGTTAGTGCCCTTGAGGATGGGAGGTACAACTCTAGACTTCCTAACTCCCTACCAACTACCCAAAATGAACACTTCCTTATGTAATTCTCTCTTAGAGGTTCTGCCATGATTAGAATAGATCTTGGCAAGAAATCCATAGTCAGAAAATTATTTCTCCAACAATTTAGGACTATATAAAAGTATGACCTAGATATGCTTGTATGTACTAGGTGAAATGGTCTGTCTATACTAGGAGATTGCTTATATTTTCCTTATTTCCCTCCAGAGATTAAAAAGTCTAAATACACAAACTTTCTAATCTTTATGCTCTCTGAGTGGGTCACATGAGTTGGTAACACTTATTTTGAACTCATCAAACCTGAGTCTCACACCTCTATAGATATCAGCTGCCATCTTGGGCCAGTAGAATCTGTTTTGCACTGCTCTGTGGAGTGTGATAAAATCTAAGAACAAAAATGGGTAAAATCTTTCCTCTGGTATCCAAAATTAGCATACAGTGCTTTCATAGCAACAGAGCAAAAGACCTATAGGGGAGCTCCAATTGTTTCCTGTGTGGGATCCATTATAGGATAGTATAGTACAGTACTTCAGAACTACAATTTCTGCCATTTTCACAACACCAGGGTGCCTTCTTTGAAACAAAATTATATTCTCCCAAGACTACACTTCCTTCTTGTCTTGTATTGTTTTTATTAGGTCTTTATCACGTAGTCCTGTCAGTCATCCAAGGACAATTGAGAAAAGTAGGATGGGTTCCATACATCAAAACTCACATTCCCTAATGGGACAATATTTGGAGGCAGTCACAAATTCTCAACTGAAGTTCACAGTCTAAAGAGGGAGACAACATGTAAAGTATTATGTACAAACTAGCTATAAACAGGACTTCATTACAGTTAATCCTAGAGGAAAGATACTAACATAGAGGAAAGACTTCTTGTATAAGGTGGGGTTTCAACTGAGATGTGAAAAAAAAAACTAGGGAAGTTAGGATGAAGAGTGAGAGGATGCTCCCAGGTCAAGGTAGGTAGCAGCAGTATCTAACTATTAATTTAGTGTTCACTATTAGCCAGGAAGGATGTGTATGCTGATGCCCTATCCTATAGGTCATGTAACACCACAGTTATGATGATATTTGGGGAAGCAGAGAAGGAAATTTGTGACATTCAAGGAGTGGGACCTTGTCAAATGAAGCTTCAGTTGAGTCTGTGACTGCCACCAAATACTGTCACAAAGGGCATGATTAAGGCACAAAATCTGTAGCAATATGGGGAGTGTTGAGTTATGATTGGACAATTCATGCTGTTGTACAACCTGGGAAAACACCAACATGAGTTTCATGGGACAACTTGACAACAGCATTTCATAAAATATGCTTGACCTTTCTCTCAAAACATGTTTCTCTAAAATAATGGGTGGTGAGTGAAATGATAAGAATAGAATAGGGCAACAGAAGAGCCACATAAACTATATAAGTAAGAAATTTAAACTGACATTGAGGGTGAATAATGAATATAACACTAATCTGATTAAGCCTCATTAGAATAGGGGGGATTATTACTTTATAATTCTATAAATGGAAAGGAAAGAAGGAAGGAAGAAATGAAGGAAGATATAGATTATTGTAGGTGAATGATAAGAGGGGGGGTTAGAAAGGGGTCAGTGCTGAAGCTTCAGGGAGGATGAATTGTAGATTATGGAATACTCAGTCCTCAGAGCAGGAAAGAGGACCTCAGTTGGCCTAGCACCTGAATCTAGGAGTTCCTCTGACTGGAAAGTGTGGAGGGTTGAACAGTGGAGAGTTCCTCTCAGACTTTGCATTTAATAGCAACCATCTCATCATTTTCCCATCTGGTTGCAGTCCTATGACCTTTCTCCCTCTATCCAGTCTTTCCCCTCCCACTTTTTTTTTTTGTTGGTTTCCCCTATTAGATTATATGCTCTTTGAGGGCAGGGATTGTCTTTTGCCTTTCTTTGTATCCCCAGCACTTAGCACAGTAGTTGGCACACGCTTACCTAACCTTAATCACTAAATGGTCATGGCCTCATGATCTAAAGACTTAAAAAGGCCAGGTCTCCCACTGTATCCAGGGTCATCTCCAGTTGTCCTGATCCATATCTGGTCATTGGACCCAGATGGTTCAGAAGATGAAAGTGAGGCTGGTGATTCTGAACACCCTCCTCTACCCTCTTAAATCAACTCACTTGCATGTCATGGTATCACTTCTCTGATGTCATGGTCCTCTCCAAGAATGAAAGACAGCAACAAAAGGGAAAACCATGATGGAGGTGGGTCACCTTCCTCATCACCATTAACAACAGCTATTGATCACCTGTCACCAACAGATAGATAGAAGTAGCAGACACAGCACCATTCTGGCTTCCAGTTCATGGCAGCAATTTCTGTGAAAAAGGAGACAACCAACTAACATAATCAGGACAGGCAAGCCAATCTGGCTGAAACATGAAGGCAGTTTGAGGAAGAGACAGGAGACAGCATGTGCTAGGCAAGTTCAACTACTATTACCACCTTAATCATCATCTCCCCTCAGACTCTGATGGAAACAACCCAGAACCCTGAGCCTAAGAATCTTTGGAATAGAAATGCTTCCCATTCAATGCCCACACCCCCCATGGAGATGCAGCTTGTCAACTGCTCCTCCAGGTATGAGAATCAAAACTAAGGAAGACTTAGAAAAGAACATTCTTGCCACCAAGTCATCAGATAGCTGAACACTGGAAATAGACATGAGTTTGTTAATGAAAATGTATTAAAGAGAAATCATTAACATCTACTTTATCAATTCCCCTTAAGGATCATGAGACTTTTCTGATTTGCAACTGAAACTTTCCATATGCCTCATTTCCCTATGTATAAGAGGCACCTTAATTTTGGGGCCCAAAATTTGAAAAAAAATGTATTACATAAAGTTATTGAACTCAAGTTTTACTCATCATGAAATTCAAGCACCTTCTGTTCATAGCTTTCAGGCATCTTTTGAGCAAGTCTGGTACATGGATGCATGCTTAGTCCATTCTGTTCCATGAACCCAAAGCACCAATTGTATCCTCCTTTGAAATCAGTCATTTCTTTTCATCAGCAATTCTTCTTGACTCTTGCTGAACCATCTTTGTGGACACAGGAACTACAATGGCCCTTTGCTCTTCAATCCATCTCTTCAATTCCCTCTCTAAATCAGGCCATTTGGCTGACTTGCCTCTCTTGGCCTTCTTCTGCTGTGGCCTTTTCAGTAGGGTTTCTTTTCCCCATAGCCAGTCTCGGATTTTTTTTTCTCAGTTGGAGGAGGACCAAATTGATGTTCAGCATCACTATTTCCATTCCCTTTTACGAACTGGATCATTTTGAACTAGAATTCAGCAATGTACAAAACAAAAATCTTTTCTGAGCCATTTCTGGGCAGAATGTGGCAAAACATAACCATACTGGTAACAAATGTGAAACAATGAGCATAAAGACAACAAGCATGAAAAAGTGGTAGATGCAAGTAAAAAATATACAACCGCTGCATAAAACACTCCCAGTTTTTAGACCCCAAAATTTTTTGGAAAAGGGTGTGTTTTATTCATGGGGAAATATAGTATGTTGTTTTCCTCCCCTGTCCCTCCCTCCCATTAGGTGAGTTCCTTGAAAGCAGGAATGGTCTTACTTTTTTGTTTTGTTTTGTTTTTGCAAGGCAAATGGGGTTAAGTGGCTTGCCCAAGGCCACACAGCTAGGTAATTATTAAATGTCTGAGGTCAGATTTGAACTCAGGTACTCTTGACTCCAGGGCCGGTGCCCTATCCACTGCGCCACCTAGCTGCCCCAAATGGTCTTACTTTTACAAATTGTATCTCCAGAACTTAGCACAGTGCTTTATTCAATCTGTGATTAATAAGAAGTGCTTTATTCATTCATTCATTCATTCATTCATTCATTCTTTTATTCATAGGTAATGGTAAAATGAGAGACCAGAGAACTGGATACTATCAGCTACAGAAGTCACTTCTCTAGAAATAGTTAAAACCATTGAGTAATTCACTCCTTAATAACTGGAACAATAATCCACAACAGCTTCTCTATCTTAGCACCTCAAGAAGAGAGGGATTGACTACAGAGAAGGGCTGTCTTTCAGTTTTATCTCCCTTCCCTCTCCAGAATTCCCTCTTGCCGTTTTTCTGCCATTCCAAATAACACTCCCATTTTTTTAAAAACCCAGTTTAAACTTTACCCCTTTTAAGAAAGTTGAATGATATAGTGCCAGGCCTGGAGTCAAGAGGACCTGGATTCAAACTTGGCCTCAGACATTTGCCAGTTGTGTGACCTTGGGTAAGTCAGTTAACCCTTTTCTCCTTTGTAAAATGAGTTGGAGAAGGAAATGGCAAACCACTCCAGTATCCTTCTAAGGAAGAGCCCAAATGCATTCATGAAGAATCAGACACAAATAATCAATTAAACACCAAGGACCACAAAGAAAAGCTACCCTGATCCCTGTGGGAATCTCTTCCATTTTTGTTTCATCCCAGTTCCTACAACTTTGCTCTTTATAAAGCAAATAAGGTTTGAGGTAGTATATAATATAATGGAAATAACACTGAACTTCTAGTTAGGCCAGAACAAGCTTGGGTTCCCAGAACTCATCATCACCAATCACTCTTTATACAGACATCTCTCCCCCAATTCCCACCCCTAGCTTTACTTTGGAAGTAGAACATATAGGAACCACATACTGAGTGGTGGAGTGTAGCCTGGGATGGAGGGACAAGAAACCCACACTTCTAAACCTTGACTGTCTGAATCAAGGGTCATTTTTCCAGAAGGATGCCTAATTCCCACTGGTCACCCTCATCTTCCATGTTTTTTTTTGTGAAAAGAGGAACTAAATCCAAGAAAGTCTATGTGAATAGCTCTCCTCAGGAGAATGTAGAGTATTGGAGAGTCAGTCCCTCCTGTTCATCCTCAAAGCCTAAGCCATGAGACAAGTACACAGAAGAACTCTTAACATCTTGGAACCAGGTCTTCCTAAGGAAGGACCCTTAGAGACCCTCATTTTGCAAATAAGGAAGATGAGGACAGAGCAGTTAAGAAGCTTGTCCAGTCACAGAGCTAGGAAGTATTTGAAACGGATTTGAGCCTAGGTTTTTCTAACTCCAAGTTTAGCACTTCATCTACCATAGACCACTTAATAGATATCATTTACACAAGGTTTTAAAGTTTGTAAACTACTTTCCATACATTATCTTGTTTGATCTTTGTGACGATGGAATCCTTTTAGGTGCTATCATTATCTCTAATTTATAGATGAGAAAATTGAGGCTGAGAGAGGTTAAAGAACTTGGTTGGGATCACAGAACTAATAAATATTGAGGTCAGATTTAAACCACAGTCATCTTGATGCCAAATCCAATACAAAGCTTCCAATTTAACAACTATTCATTGGTCACATACTTGATAATGCAAAATAGATATCAGTTTGCTTCAGTTCATTTCAACAAATATTTATTATAGTCAATCCTCAACATTCATTATTTAATTTTTGCTACTTCTTGAATTCACATGACTTTATTAGTAACCTCATTTTCATTTTCCCAAGAATAAGTGCAAGAGAGACAAAAGAAAAAAAAAATGAAAGGTTCAATGAGAACAAGTTTGTGAAGCTGCAGGTATCCTTGCTATTTCACTGGTCTTGTTCATCCTACCTTTGTAAAGCCCTTCTATGCATTTATTATTTGCCTTTAAAAGTCAAGTTTTGGGTTGCAATTATGCCCCTCAATGCATAGGATAAGTGCTTTGGGCTCTAAGCCCAAACATGTAAAGTCAGTGATGAAGCTTAGTGAAAAAATAAAGGTGTTAGATAAACTTCATGCTGGAATGTCTGTAACTGCTGTCAGCCAAGAGTTTGGTGCTAATGAATTGACAATTCGTTATATCCACAAAAAAGGGGAAAAGTATTTGTAAAAGTGTTCCTGAATCCTCTCCAGAAAGTGCTAAAGTTACCTCTCAAATACTGATGAGAAAATTGAAAGAAAGAAAGAGGGGCTGTTTGTGGTAAATAAGATGGAGGTTACCCCTACCATCTAGAGCTGAGTAAGCCTCAGTTCTACACCAAACCCTATCATGCCATCTGTGAAGAGCTGCTTGGGGGGGGAGGGAATGGTATTCTGAGCTCAGACTGATCCAGAAGTATTTGCCATTTATCAAGAAATAATTCAACTGGGACAGCTAGGTGGCTCAGTGGATAGAGCACCGGCCCCGGAGTCAGAAGTACCTGAGTTCAAATCCGACATCCTCAGACACTTAATAATTACCTAGCTGTGTGGCCTTGGGCAAGCCACTTAACCCCATTGCCTTGCAAAAAAATCCCTAAAAAAAAAAACACAATTCAACTAACAAGCAGAAAGTACTTTAAGGCTCCTTTGGCATCACTGTCTCTGTCCTCCCCATCCTGACCATATTGTCTCTCCCCCTATATTTTATGGGTTATTTCATGGTTACTGTATTAGGAAAAGTGTATATTATCAGAATTAATGTTTTGTTTTGTTTTGTGATTTGCCCAAGATCACACAGCTAGGTAATTATTAAATGTCTATGGCTGGATTTTTTTTTTAGGTTTTTGCATGTGATTTTGATGAAATGATATTCTGCTTTAAGATATGATGAATAGGGGGCAGCTAGGTGGCACAGTGGATAAAGCCCTGGAGTCAGGAGGATATGAGTTCAAATCCAGCCTCAAACACTTAATAATTACCTAGCTATGTGACCTTGGGCAAATCACTTAACCCTATTGCCTTAATAAAGTAATTCTTTTTTTAAAAAAAGAGATAATGAGGGGCATCTAGGTGGCAGAGTGGATAGAGCACCGGCCCTGGAGTCAGGAGTATTCGAGTTCAAATCCGACCTCAGACACTTAATAATTACCTAGCTGTGTGGCCTTGGGCAAGCCATTTAACCCCATTGCCTTGCAAAAACCTAAAAAAATTCCCCCAAAATAATAAGAGATAATGAACAGGATGCTCTGAGTAAAACCTGGAAAGACATGAGTAGATACAATGGGAAATGTATTATATTTAGAGTAACAGAAATATTGTAGAAGGATCAGCTGTGAATGATTAATTTTTCTCAGTAATGCAGTGACCTAAGACAACTCTGAAGGACTTATGAAAAGAATTCTATCCCCAAAGATAGAGATGAAGTTGTCTGAATACAGATTGAATCATGCTTTTTTTTTTAACTTTATTTTTCTTGAGGTTTCCCTTGGGGGGGGGTATTATTTACTTTCACAACATGATTATTATGGCAATGTTTTTCATGACTACAAATTCTTAACCTATTATCAAAGTGGGAATGGGGTGGGAAGAAGAAAGAGAATTCAGAACTCAAAAGTTTTAAAAATGAATGTTAAAACTTGTTTTACATTTAATAAAATAAAATTAAAGTTAAAAAAGGAACTTATACCAAAAAAGTGTATTTTGAGCAATTTGTAGCAAAAGATTACAGGTTTTGGTGGTCGGTTGTGGGAACCTTTATGTCCCTATGTCCCTTAAGTTCAATGTATCAGCATTTGAGGGTTTTTTTTAACTTTTGCACCATTTCCTAGGAACTTTATCCCAGCAAAAACTGAAAGATACCTGTTATTTACCCACTATGAAAAGGTAAACTCTTTGTAAAACACACAGATGCAAGGACAAGGATCTTTGGAAACCAGTTGAAATCGCAAGATGTGATTGAATGACATCATATAAATGGTCCAGAGTTCAGGGAAGGGGGCACTTGGGCTGGCTGGAGAAGTTAAGGAATTTCCCTGGAATTGGTATTTTAGGCTCATCACAATTTTGACTTCTGTCATGTTTTTCATAATGCTTGATCTTTGTAACTCTTTGTCAATCTTATTATGAGTATAAGGATATGGTTTTGCTTCTTAGAATTCTGTAACTGTTGGAAGGGATGTGGGAAAACAGACATTAATTCATTGTTGGTGGAATTGTGAACTTCAGCCAAACCTTCTGAAGAATAATGTAATTATGCCCAAAGGGATATAAAACTGTGCATATTCTTTGATCCAGCAATACCAGTCTTAGGTCTGTATCCCAAATATCATAAAAAAGGGAAAAGGACTCCCATGTGCAAAAATATTTATAGCAGTTTGTTTTTGATGAAGAATTGTAAATTGAGGGGATACTATTGGGGAATAGCAGAACAAGTTGTGGAATATGAATTTAAGGGAATACTATTGTTTTATAAGAAATTATGAGCAGGGAGATCACAGGAAAAAAACCTGAAAGATTTACATGAACTGATGCTTAGTGAAGTGAGCAGAGCCAGGAGATCATTATACAAAAAGAGCAACTTGTGATGGAAAATGCTATTCACAACCAGAGACAGAGTCTGAATGCAGACCAAACATACTATTTTTATTTTTTCTTATTTTTTCTTTATCATGGGTTTTCCCTTTTGTTCTGATTCCTCTTTCACAATGACTAATATGGAAATAATATGACCAAAAAAAATTCTGTAATTCCAAGCAATATCCTTCCTTCCTCTGAGGAATATAAATTAATTAATATTTCTTGTTTTGGAATATATATGAATATGTCTATTTGCATACATATATATGTTATGTTAATAAGACTGAAAAGTATGGGTCTGGAAGTGAAGGGAGCAAATAATACCATGTTCCCCAGTTTCCATGGGGGAATTCCAGAAAAGGAAGGAAGGTCTCCAAGGCATCAGGGAGGGAGTGTTCTATACACAAAAAGGGGAAGTAAAAAATCATCTCTTGAGCCACTACACCTCCCTAGCCATCTCCTCAATTGTATGGCAGTTTGGAAGCTCAAAGCATCTTACTCCTATCTGCAGAAAACTATAAAGAATATGCTTTAGGGGCGGCTAGGTGGCACAGTGGATAAAGCACCAGCCCTGGAGTCAGGAGTACCTGGGTTCAAATCCGGTCTCAGACACTTAATAATTAGCTAGCTGTGTGGCTTTGGGCAAGCCACTTAACCCCATTTGCCTTGCAAAAACTAAAAAAAAAAAGGAATATGCTTTAATAAATCTTCTTTAGATACATTCATCTTTCTACATGAATTTCTTTTTCCTTTCTTCTGATGTGAACATAGGGCTACTACATAATTCGCTCACTTAGAGAGGTATTTGCTGGCAAATGAAGGAATTAAAGTGGGCAGGAGAAATGGATCAGATCTCATTTTCAAATTCTTTTTACTCAAGGAGCTTTCATTCCAATTGCTGCAGTGAGGAGCCTAATTCAGGAATTAGTTTGAGCTAGAACCTGAAAGATGAGCAGATTTCAAGAGGTAATGGGGAGAAGAATGTAGGGAAAAGTGGGGAAATTAAAGTACACAAAGGAATAAGGAATGGGTCTGATACTGTTTTCTTGTGGGGTTGGGGTGAGAACTCAGGAATAGAGATATGTGTAAGAAAGATCTCATTTTTATTCTCCCTTCCATTTTCTCTGTCTTAGCTCCATTCCCAGGCCAAAAACTCATCATCTCTTCCTAAGACCAGAGATATCAAAATTGAAAGCCACTAACTCTTACATAAAGCACATATTGAGTTAGAAAACCATACATTACTATTATATGTTATGTTATATATAAGTACTTGTTAAATATTTTCTAATTATATTTTGTGGGCATGTAGGTGGTACAGTAGATTAGAGTGCTGGATTTGGAATCAGGAAGACTAGCATTCAACTCTGGCCTCAGATACTTACTTGTTGTGTGACCCTGGAATGTCACTTAACATGGTTTCCCTCAGTTTCTTTATCTATAAAATAAGCTGGAGAAGGAAATAGCAAACCACTCCAGCATCTTTGCCAAGGAAATTCACAAAAGGGATCATGAAAAGTTAGACATAACTGAAAACGACTGAATAATAACAACAATTACATTTTAATATATTTAGGGACATATCCAGGAGTTTATCAGTCTGCTGTTTGTCACTTCTGACCTGAACTACTATAATGGCTCCATAATTGATCTCTCTCTCTCTCTGTTTTAATTTTTTCTGCCTCTAATTTATCCATTGATTCTGAGTCATCTTCTCTAGCCACAATATAAATGAATAGATGTTATATATGAAAAAGCTTTTAGGACAAAGAATGACAGAAGTGGAAGAGATAACATCTAACTTGTCTAATTCAGACTAGTCATCTTGCATATTTGGAAACTGAGGCCCAGAGGAGGAAAACGACTAGCCCAAGATCATACAGTGAACTAATATCAGAGCTGAGACTTGAACCCAGGTCTCCTGCTTCCCCATTACTAGTCTATTTCTCAGATCCTTTCTTAAAGAAAGTTTCAATAGCGATAGGAAGCACTAAGACATTGTGGACCTGAACTGATGGAGAAAAATGAGCAAAGGGAAATATCTGACCTTGAAATTGAGGACATAATAATAGAAAAACAGAAAGTGAAATCACCCACTCCTACTTTGTTTTGTTTTTTCCCTCTATCTGGATAATGAATCTTCAATTGAAAATAACTGAACTAAAATTATTAAGAGGGAGTTGAAACTCAAGCAATGGGAGAAGTTAGAAGATGAGAGAGCAACACACTTCACACAATAAAGATAAGCCCCTTGGTTAGGATAAATTTTATCCCAGGAGACTGAAAAAACTCCCAGATGTTATTACAGAGCTACTGTTCATGGTCTTAGAATAATTGTGCCAAATGGAAGAGATGCCACAGGATTGGAGACAGGCAAATATTTTTCTGAGACTGAGTTAATGGTCTTGGGTCACCTTGTGCCCTCCCAGGCACTCATCTCCAGAAATGGGAAATGTTAGCCAGCTGGGCTATGACACAATGCTGGCAAGCTGCACTATACAGACCCTATAGTTCTGTTTGCTCCATGGGAGTATATGTTGTCTTGGGTACCAGAACAACCAAGTCACACACCTTAGCCAAGAGAAATATTGCAATATACTCCTCTCCACTGTGATGGCAATACAAGTGAAAGAGAATCAAATCTACTTATCACAGCCCTTTCTGTACTCTCCTAACACATATTCAATCTTCTCATGCCAATAATAGCCACTGACACTACCACTACTACACTTGGAGGCTTTTTAACACTAAGGCCTGTCTCATGCTTTTTTTTTCATATACTAACAATCTGTCCATACTCTAGCCTACCTACATATGCTTCAGTACTTTAGTGTATCTATAATTTCATTGCTGTGGTTACTTTTCCTATGGTATAGATAATAATAATAATAATAATATCACTGTCTAGAATTTATATAGTGTATTATAGATTACAATAGATTTTACATATGTTATTTCATTGAATCCTCAAAGTAACCTTTCGAATTAAGTGCTATTATTAAACAGGTATGGAAACTGCGATTGAAAGACTATGACTTGTCCATGTCTCATGATGATTGGTTGCTGTCCATTCTCAAAGAGGACCAAAATGACATCACTATTTTGGGACCAAGAGACAATGTACCTGACTGTAACTGCTCAGTATGAGCTCAGAAGACTTTACGATAGATCAGGTAAAAAAGAGTCCATTTATGAGCCCATGGCCACATGGTTCCTAAGTGTATGAGGCAAAATTGAAACTCAGTTCTATCCTGATTCCAAGTATGGTGCCCTAGTCACAGCACCACCTTACTCCCTCTAGATAATAATTCTTTTTATTCAGTGCAATTCACATCTTCCAAAAATCTTTCATAGAAAAAGGATGTGATATGCTAGAGTCTCTTCTCTAGATTCTTTTATACTTGATGCATATCCATGCATCAGACTCTCTATTTAGTATCTCTCACTCTTACTGTGTGGCAAATATGCTTCCTTTTCCCATCATCTATTTTGATTGATCTTTCATGTCATTTCTTGCATTTAAAACATCATTGGAAATATACCACAATTTACTCATACCCGTATATATCCTTCAATGTTCTTTTGATTCTTTAGAGATTGTGACATTTCTTTTTTCACAGACATTTAGCATTATCAGGAGAACATTGGTGTTTTCAAAAATGGATTTTAGCATCAAAGGTCAGTCTGGGATCATTGGAAGCTCTGCACCATTTCCCAAATGCAAGCCAGTCTGTTTTTCCTTCTGTTCAGAACTGGGCCCAGATCAACATGCATCTGCTGTGCTCATCTAGGAGAATGTGTGTGTGTGTGTGTGTGTGTGTGTGTGTGTGTATTCATGGAACTGTTCAATGCACTGTTCATCTAAATTAATGTGATTGTCCAGACAATAGGCATTCTTCATATATTTGTTTTTTCCTTTAAGAACTATTTGTTCTAATTCTTCTGAGTGGTCATGGATTTCATTGATGAGACCCTGTAGTATTTGGGGGCTTGATAAAACAATGACCTTAATGTCATTTGAAAACATGGACATTTGGATATCTTGCCATGTTATTTCATATGAATTCTGTACTGGCTAACATAGTTATATAAGGCTCATTTGAAGTTGATAATGAAAGGATCAATGATCTCTAATGACAACTATCAGCCACTGGCTTTATTGGTAGTATTAATTGACAGTCTTTCTCTCCAATTTTAATCCTGCCTTCATTCCTGGAGACTTAAGTATATACAAAGAAGTCCCCTAAAACATCCTAATGTTCCAGTTCATACATCTTCTAAATTCTTCTGACCTACAACTTCAAGCTACTAAACCACCCCTATGTATTATCATACTTTAAATCTTAGCATCATTCATAAACTCCAAAATTCCAAATTCTTACTATAATCACTTGTAGTTCTGTTTCTCCTGAATTCCTATTCTATTCCCTATCCTCCTTGAAACTTCTAGATCATATCTCTTTCCTCCATATTTTCCCTAGTCCATAACCCTTGTTCAGGTCTGACTCTCTTCTCTTCACAAGTCTTGACCCTTTAACTCTTTATTCTACTGTGGCTCACACTTTCTAAGTCTTCAAACTTACATCATCCCACCAATTACCTTCTCTGTTTGCACTGTCAGGCTACTTAATGCCACTGGATAAAGCTACATCACATATCTACAGGGTCTGTTCCTCTAATCACCATGGTTACACGGCAAAATGTGTATTCTTCCATGTTTGATTCTCTATTTCACTGCTTTAACTTCCATTTCCATCCTTCTCTTCTTCCTTTATAAATTAAAGTAACTTTGAAGTACTGCCTCACACCTAGAGGATTGGCAAAGATAAAAGAAGAGGAAAACAAAAAATATTGGAGGAGTTGCAGAAAAACAGGTACACTGTTGATGAATCTCTATGTTGGTTCAAACATTCTGGAAACGTGCCCTGAAAGTGATTAAGCTCTCCCCAAACCACTACAAAAAGCTTTAAATAATGAATCTAAATAAATTTTAGAGCAGCAGAATCCACAAAAAAAACCACTTTTCCAACTCAAGACAACCAAGAAGGTCTATAGGTTGAAAGGAGCATAGTTCAATACATACTACTCCAGCAAAGACTATTCCAATGCAACCAGAACTCAGCAAATTAGGAACAGGTCTAGAGCAACTAAATCAGTGGAAGCAATGGTGGGTTCCAAATATCTCAGTCCACAGATAACAAAGACAGCTTAGAAGGTCAGTAGGAAAGGTTTGTCACAACAGGGTGAGAGTAGAGTGCATAGCAGCACAGACCTCACCAGCTTAATCCCAGCCTCAACAAACCAAGTGCAGACCTTGAGAGCCAGTGAATCAGTAGTCACAGCTGCTGCTTCAGAACTCTTAGCCCACAAATGGTAAAGGTGTCAAGCAACTTGGTCAGAAGGGGATTACAGGGGTCTTTCTGGGAGCACTGAGGCAGAACCATGTTTCTTTGTGCATCCTTGGATCCAATCACAGTCCTTTTGACAGTCCCAGGGCTTGGAGGGACAGTAGTAGACTAGTGCCAAAGGGGATCAGTACCTGGACAGAAAAGAATAATTGTGTTAGCTCATAGAACAGAGCACAGGCCAGGGGAATAATAAACACACTTCTCATTCTTCCTTGGCAGAAATGAAAGCTTACGGATCCCTAGAAGTATCTCTGAAAGCAGCTGCATAAAACCCCAGAAGCTTGGGACCGTGTGACTCAAATCTGAAAGTAGAGTCGTATTTTAACAAAAAGTTAAAATCAAGTTATGGACTAGGAAAATGAGCAAACAGAAAAAAATATGATCACAGAAATTTAGTATGATGACAAGATAGATCAAAACACATACTCAGAAGTTAACAGAGTCAAAGTTCCTACATTCAAAGCCTGCAAGAAAAATCTGAATTGGTCTCAGGTCATTGAAGAGCTCACAAAGGATTTTGAAAATCAAATAAGAAAAGTAGATGAAAAATTGGGAAGAGAAATGAGAGTGATGGAAGAAAATCATGAAATGTGAGACAACAACTTGATAAAGGAGGCACAAAAATATTCAAGAAAACAACACCTAAAAAAACCCAACTAGGCCAAAAGTTAAGAAGATATACAAAAAAAACCAATGAGGAGAAGAATGCTTTAAAAAGCAGAATTAAGGGGCAGCTAGGTAGTGCAGTGAATAGAGCACTGGAGTCAGGAGTACCTGAGTTCAAATCCAGCCTCAGACACTTAATAATTACCTAGCTGTGTGGTCTTTGGCAAGCCACTTAACCCCATTTGCCCCACAAAAAAAAAGACTAAAAAAAAAAGCAGAATTAGCCAACTGGAAAAAGAGGTGCAAAAATTCATTGAAGAAAAAAGTTCCTTAAAAATTAGAATTGGCCAAATGGGAAAAGGGTACTAAAGCTTACTGAAGGAAATAATTTGCTAAAAAAATAGAATTGATCAGAAACAACCTTATAAGAAATCAAGAAACAATAAACAAAAGCCAAAAGAATGGAAAAAAAGGCAATGTGGAAATATCTCACTTGAAAAATAATTAACCTGGAAAATAGATCCAGGAAAGATATTTTAAAAATCATTGTACTACCTGAAAGTCATAACCAAAAAGACTCTCAAAATTATCTTTCAAGAAATTATCAAGGAAAACTGCCCTGATATTGTAGAACCAAATGGTAAAATAGAAATTCTAAAAATCCATTGTTTACCTCCTGAAATTAATAAATGAAAACTCCCAGGCATATTGTAGCCAAATTCCAGAACTCCTAAGTCAAGGAAAAAATATTGCAAGCAGCCAGAAAGAATCAATTCAATTATCGTGGAGTCACATTCAGAATAATATAAGGTTTAGCAACTTCCACACTAAAGGATCAGAGGACTTGGAACATGATATTCCAGAAGGCAAAAGAGTTTGGATTATAGTTAAGAATCACCTACCCAGCAGAACTGAGCATGCTTTTTCAGGGAAAAGATAGACATTCAAGAAATAGGGTGTAAGACCCCGAGTGCTAAAACCTATGAACCTTTGCCTAAATTCCTGTAAGACCCTGAGTGTCAAAAATCTATGAACTTTTGCCTAAATTTTGCTCCTAAGTTTCTGCCTGGTCATCTCTCGGATCATGCAACAGAAGAGTCTCCCCAAGGACCTGCATCCAATAAGAACATGCTGCACCATCTCAAACTAACCAGCAGATGCTTGGAACTCCCCTACTGAACCATATATAAGGACTCTCCTCACTTTACTCGGGTGTGGTGGAAGATGTTCCCCAACCCTTCTGAAGGTTGGTGTGGGAATGATATAAGGGAACGAGATTAACCTAATTTTCCTTTAGGACCTGGCAAGCAATACTTAGTCCCACTGAAAGGGGCGGAGGCTGACTGGTTATCACCTCTGCTTCTTTTGCTTTGCTTCTGCTTTGCTTATTGCTCTTAATCATTTAATCAAAGTTCCAGCTGAGATGGGACAGACCCAGACCACTCCTCTGAGCCTCCTCCTAGACCACTTTAAGGTCAAGCGACTGTTCTCCTTGATGATGTGCTGCCAGAGTATTTCCCCCTCCCTCCCCCTTACAGAAGAGAGAGCTACTTCAGGAAGAATTAGTAAAGTAAGTATTAAAAGGGACCTTATTTTGAAGTTAAAGAAACAGCAAATATTGCCAAATGTGTTAAACAAAGAAATTATAGAAAAAAATGCTATTTTAATTTGAAAATAGGGAAAATAAATTTCATAAAGACAAGAGAGTCAGGTTAATCAAAAAGTGTATAATGTGGCTACCAAGATGCCTGTATGGGGAAACTAAATAGTCTTTTTCCAGAATGATATGGCATCATTAGAGCTTCAGGAGTTTATCAATATAGATTCAGATATTGTTAGTTATTGCAGAAAATTATGGGACATGTAAGGGTTGAAGAATAGAAGACCAACCCCCCCTCCCCAGAAAGAATCTAGGATGGTCTCTCTCTATAAAAGTTATTCAGTTTGCTCTATTTGAAGAAGGGGGGCAGGGAATATTCTATTTAGGCTAAGGGATTTTTGAATGACTGTCTTCTCCAGGATTTTAGCAGTTGTAATCAAGAAATGTTAAGTATTAAAACCTTGGAATGGAAAATGCATTGTGAAAAGTGGAATCATATCTGTAGTTTATATAGCTGTATAAGCTAAGCTATGTGACTCTGGTTTGGAATAGTATGAATTAAAGTCAAGAAGAGCTAATGAAAAGGAAGGGTGTAAAATGAGTTATATAGTTTGAATAAGAGATTCTGAAAGTACTGGAAAGAAAATCCAGACTTAGAGACAATTGGGGTTTCTTTTGAACCAGTTGTTAAGTAAGGAAAGTGGTAAAAGTATGTAGACAGAAGGTTTGAGCAGGGTTGACTTTGTACACCAAAGATGGATTTTGGGAACTTTGGAAAATGGTGTACAAATCATTATGAGAAAAGAATAAAGCATAGAACTGTAAGTCTATAGGAGATGTGTGTTTATCTGAGATTAGGGTGATTTAAAATTGCATTAAATTGGTACTTTTTGCAATGTTTGGCAATGAATTGATTAGAAAAGTAATAAACCCCATAAAGTAAAAAGTTTGATATGAAAGCAATTGCTAGTTAACTGTTAATTTTATTAATGTTATTATTGATCCTATAATGTGTTAATCTAAAGATACCTGTAAATTGAATTAAGGAGTTTGTAAAGAATATATTTGAGTTTGGATTCTGATGTTTTATTGCCCCTCTAGAGTCATAGGAGTCAGGACAGACTTGTGAGTTAGCTTTAGAATAACTAAACAAGAGGAAGTTAATATTTTACACTGATTGGAATGTGGATCATGTATTTGGGAAGAATCTGGAGTGAGTGAGTAATGATAAACAGTAAAGGTAAAGAATTAGTACATATCACTTTGATATCTCAAATTGTGGGGAATTTCTCATTCCCAGAACATAGAATGTTCTAATATTAAGAAATGTTGGTCAATGAGGATAGAAAGTTCTTATAAGTAAGAGCATTGAGAAGTTAGAATTGCACTGAGGAAGATAAAATGAATTTGCAAACTTTTTAGGCTTTTGGAAAGAAAATGATTTAAAACTAATTTGAATATGACTTTTGGAATTTAAGAGAAGCATGAAGAAAATCTTGTAGTCATAAGAAGGGATTTTTAGCAACAATTAGTCTTAAGAATTCTTTGTATTTTAAAGTTTTAGGGAATAAAGAAAACATACATGCAATTGAAATATGCTGTGTACAATTAGTAAGCTTTGTATAAGAACAATTTAAACTACACTTTTTGAGATTTTAAAATTGTTTTGTAATAACAAATGAATTGAAGTTTCACCTATCACATTTGTAAAGATTTTGTTATGAAAAAACAACTAGAGAATACCTTGCCAATGGGTTATAGTTCTCAAGGTCCTTTTGGCCCAGAAAATTTGTGAAAGGCTTTGTTTTTCACCTCATGTTTATGAAAGGGAATATTGATATGTGAGATCAGTGTAGTTTATTATCTGTTAAAAAGAGGAAATTATACATATAACTGTTAACACTGTCATAGGTAATAAGTGTACATTGGGCTTTTGAAATTATTGTGTAAAACTAACATTGATAGAGGATCTTATTTTCTTTGAAAATAGAAGTATATTTGAAAGAAGAGATAAAATGTTACAAAGCAAAAATTCAGAAGTTTGCAAGTAAAAGATACTTAATTATAAGCTTAACTTTAAGAGAACTTCTTGTTTTAGGTTGCTTTAAGAGAATGAGATGTCAGCATGTTCTGTTTCATGTAGGTTAAGAATTTAATGTTTTCATTATATCTTAACTGCAAGATAGCCCTTTCCAATGATACTGAATAAATGTGAGGGGCTTTGGAAAATGATTAGGAAATTTAAAATTATGTAACCCTAATTAGATGACTTATCAGTAAGTAAGAATGAAAGGTGTTGTCAAACATGTGATCTGCTTTTGGAAATATAAACTATTTTACTGTAATGATGTCAAAGCTGGAATTAATGATTGTTAATGAGGGAAATTATCAAAGCATGACCCTCTGGGTTCCCTGAAAATTTTAAATGATGTGTTGGACCTTGCTCCAGATCTGTAGGTCCAGGTATAAATGTAATAATGGAAAGATTATTTTGTGAAATTTAGTTCTTAATGTGTTACATTTATTACTGTTTTGTTAAATTCAGAGATCTCAGCCCCTGAATTTCCAAACCGCATCTCCCCACCTGTCACCAGGTCCCTTTTGTTCCCCCTTGGAACATTCCTTCTCTAGATCAAGAGGGGGGGAATACAATAGCAGGGAAGGTAATGAACATTCCTAGACCTGGCTCCCCTTCCCCCTGAAGCAGCCTACACCCCTCTAGGAAGATTCCTTTGCTGAATAAAAAAAAAAGGGAAGAAGGTAGCAGGGGCATGGTGGGGAACTCGAAAAATCCTTATCTACTTAAGCCTTCAAGGGAAAGAACCCTCCACAGGTGGGATGTGTGATTGGGAAAAAGAAAAAATTATCTAAGATCCAGGGGTTAAGAGACTCCTTTATTGAAAGGAAATCACGTTTAATGACTATCTGCTGGCCATGTGGCCTGAGTGATGACTCTCATTGTTTCTAAAGTTTGTGAACTAGAGTTTTGGCTTTTAAAAGAGGGATACTAGTGTTGTAACATTCTGACAAAGTTTGTACAGAATGGGAGTAATTAAATAATCTAGGTTGTTAAATTAGTTTGGGATTAAACTATTTTAACCCTATTGTAACTTTCGCAAGGAGTTATGTGGTTTGGGATTTTAAACTATTGTAACACCTTTGGGTTAAAGAAAAGTGGTATTGGGTTACTAAGAAGAGAAATACCTAGGTTATCAGCTATGTTTACTGATGTCTCTTGGGGGAAAGCTCTAATTGGTTTTAATGTTAAGTTTAATAATGCTAACAATTGTATTTTTATTTTGGTTAGAGCTTTTGGAATGTGAGTGCTGGATTCTCTGTATAAGGTACTCTAAACTGCTGGGAAGTTAGTTGAATTGTAATTACATTGGGGTTTTAAATGTGTCATATGTATGAGATTGGATTCTGAGAATTTGGGTAGCGACAAAAGTATAAAGAACATGGGATGTTCATTTTGCTTTTGTTCTAAGGGAAATGAGATGTTTAAATAAGAATCTTAATGTTTAATGTATATTAACAATGTATGTTTAAAGAAGTCAAGAATGTGGACTTCTCTCTTGGTAACTGCAGACAGCTGATGGGGGGCTCTGAACAAATTGTAATTATGGGCCCTATTGTAAGGTAACTTATTGATGAATAAGATGTTTTTATCAGTGATGTGATGTTCTTTTGTAACTGCAAAGAGATAATATTTGCAATATTTAGCTATCTCTTGTGAAAATGTTTTTTTTTTTTAAATACTGTATTGTTAAAGCCTGGGATTAATGTGATTGCTTTGAAGAGCAATAAGGAAAATGTGAAAAAGTATGACACTTGCTGGGATGGATATGTGGGTTCATGAATAATGTAATAATGGAGGAATTACTTTGTACAATCTAGTAATTTGTGTGTTACTCTGTTACTCACAGAAATTAATAACACATGTTGGAAATTTAAAGCTACCTAAGATGTTTTAATGGTTTTAAAGAATTCTGAAAAGTAATTTGTATGTTAGGAGGGGCGGCTAGGTGGCACAGTGGTAGAGCTCTGGCCCTGGAGTCAAGGAGACCTGGATTCAGATCAGGCCTCAGATACTTGATGATTGTCTAGCTGTGTGACCTTGGGCAAGTCACTTAACCCCAATTGCCTTGCCAAAACAAAAATAACCATTTGTATGCTAAGGATAGCTAGTAGGTAAAACAAGTTTATGTATAGAAGTTTCTAACTGTATACATATATATATATACATATATGTATATATATATATGTATATATGAATTGGGAATATTTTAGCTCTGTATGTATATTCCAAAGCAGTGGTTGTTTGCTTTGGAGTAAAAGCATTATATAATATAGGAAAGATAAACACAAGATAATTTGATATTTCTCTATGCAATCTCCTGGACAAAGGAGGCATTTATTTGTTGTAAAATACAACAGACTAGAAGGAGGTTTCTCTAGCCAAGGGGAATCTGATATACCATCTTTCTATACAGATAGAGTAGATATGATTTCAGACAAAGGGATGTCTGAATGTAAGAGGTAGGAGACAGACCTGTAGGGCCAGTCATAGAATACCAGATTTTGGGCAAAGACCCAGGAAGGATAATCCAAGCTTTAGGTAGGGAGTTTCATTAATTGGGACTCCATTAAGATCATAATTAGAATTTAGTGAATTGTATTCACTGGGAGTTCTAACTAGGTAAAACAACCATTTTAGATCACAGGACTTTTAATTGATTTTCTCTTATGTCAGATACCATGATGGTCAACAAAAAGGAAATGCCACTGGGTAAATGTCATGTTCTTGCAGCCAAGGAAGCCAAGATGTCAGGTGACTGGGATAGGCAGCCAAAGGGGTGACTTCTCAGTATGGCTGAGGTTGGACCCCTTTGACTTGATTTCCCCAAAATGACATTTGGATAATATCTCACCTGGAAGAATAAATCTGGCCTAAGACATTTGACTTACCCACGTAACCTCTGCCTGGACACTGTCATTCAATACTTATATCTATAAAGGAATTTTCCATTAACATCCTGGATCTTTATAGTTAATTACTAAGCAAAGTGGAAAAAAGAAATTTTAGGTGAATTGGATCTAATAGCCAGAGATAGGCTAGGTGTGTGGCTCTAACGCCTGCTAACAGCTACATGTTAAGATAGGAATTAAGTTTCTTTAATTTTTAGAAGAATGGGAAATTCTTAGGATAATTATAGTTTTAAGGCCTAGCTTAAGGAAAGGAATGTGAGTCAGATAAGTATATCAGGAAAAGGAAAATCAATGGTATATTTGAGAATATTTTGAAAAATTTCATTTTGGTTAAGGATGTTTGAGACATTATTGTAATAAGAGCAAAGGCTAATATTGTTTTATTTTTAAACCATATGCTGTGTACTCTGAACTAAGATGATTGTTGAATGTATGTTACAAGCTTAAGACAGTATGACAATTCTCATTGGGAGTTCGCTCATATAGTAAGTTTATTGTGTTAAAATTAAGTATGTGCATCAATATTGCAATAAGACAAAATGTAAATTGCAATAAGCCCCAAAATCTCATTGTCTTGTGAAGAAAACATGTGTTTTGATGTAAGTAAAATGTTAAGCAAATTCTTTACCAGAAGACAAAGTTTCAGCTAGTCACCTGAGCTGGAGAGAACTTTTTGGAACAGATTCAGAAGATGCAGAAGGACATCGGAGGTCTCCAGGAGAGAAGAGAAGAGAGCAGATACACTGGACCAGTTCATCTCTACCATTTCTCACCAATGTTTACATTGTATTGTCAAGGGATCTGTTTTTGTAACCTCCCCTTGATAATGAGAATGCCCCTTTCCAGAATAAGAAGGGAGTCCCTCACCACCCTAACCATAGCCACCCTGTTTGGAATAGGACTGGTGGGAGCAGGTACAGGGATCCGAAAGAAAGAAAGAGAACAGCAAGAAGGATGGTTTGAAGCATGGTTCAACCAATCCCTGTGGCTCACCACATTGATTTCTACCTTGGTTGGCCCCCTGATACTGCTTTTACTCCTTCACCTTCAGGCCCTGCATATTAAAGCGATGCTTGCTTTCATTAGGAACAGGTTCAACACTATCCAACTAATGGTGCTCAGGCAGTCTTATAACAGTCTCCCTGGGGGTTCTGTGCATCCCTTTGAGGAGCATGAGTGCTCCTGAATTGAACAAGAAGAGGAGGGAATGTAAGACCCTGAGTGTCGAAACCTATGAACCTTTGCCTAAATTCCTGTAAGACCCTGAGTGTCAAAATCTATGAACTTTTGCCTAAATTTCGCTGCTAAGTTTCTGCCTGGTCATCTCTTGGATCATGCGACAGAAGTCTCCCCGAGGACCTGCATCCAGTAAGAACATGCCACACCATCTCAAACTAATCAGCAGATGCTTGGAACTCCCCTATTGAACCATATATAAGGACTCTTCTCACTTTACTGGGGGTTCCAGGATCCTAGCCCTGCCCTAGGATGGAACCCTAGCTCGAGCTAGTTTAATAAACCCTTGCTATTGCATCTTCATTGTGTTGAGTGTCTCTGTTCCGAGATTGGGGAATTCTCTGACCCTAACAAGGGGACTTTCAAATTTTCCTGAAGAACTGAACAGAAATTTAATCTTCCAATGGAAGACTCAAGAGAAGTATAAAAAGATAAACAAGAAAGGAAAATAATCAAAAACAATGCTGTTGAACTGTCTACATTCCTTCATGGTAAGATGGTACTGGTAAACTTGTAAAATCTTTCTTATAATTAGAGCAATATAAATAAACTGGAGCTCAAGTATAAGTTGAATATGAAGGGATGGCATTTCACAAAATAAAATTAAGGAGTGAAAGAGAAATATTCTAAGAGGAAGGAAAAAGTGAGATGTAGAATGGGGAAAATTATCTCACATAAAAGAGGTAAGAAAAATCTTTTACAATGTAGGGGGAAAGGGGAAACAGAAGGGGATGTAAGTAGACCTTACTCTTATCAGAATTGGCTTAAAGAGGGAATAGCATACATGCCCAATTGTGTATAGAAATATATCTTTCCCTACAGAAACAGGAGAGGAAGGGGATGAGAAAAGGGGAGGGGTGAAAGAAGGGAGGATAGATTGGGGGTGGGAGTTGTCAATAGCTAAACACTTAAGGAGAAACAGAGTAAAAGGAGAGAGAGGAAAGAATAAATGGGGTGGGGGAATAGGCTGGAGGAAAATACAGTTAGTAGTAGGAACTGTGAAAAAAAATTTTGAAGCAAGTTTCTCTAATAAAAGCCTCATTTTTCAGACTATAGAGAGCTGAGTCATATTTGTAAATATAAAACCATTTCTCAATTGATAAATGATGAAAAGATATGAACAGTTTTCAGATGAGATAATCAAACTATAGTCATATGAAAAAATGTTCTAATTTATTATTGATTTGAGAAATGTAAATTAAAGCAGTTCTGAGGTGCAACTTTCACCAATTACATTGACTAATAGGACAGAAAAGGAAAATGACAAATGTTGAAGGGGATGCACTATTGGTGGTGCTGCAAACTGATTCAACCATTCTGTAGAACAATTTGCAGCTATGCCCAAAGGGCTAAAAACTATGCATACTCTTTGACTTACCAATGCCATTACTAGGTTTGTATTCAAAACCAAAACAAAACAAAAGGGCCTAAATTTACAGGAATATTTATAGCAGCTCCTTTCTGGTGACAAGGAAGTAGAAATTGAGGGGATGCCCATTAGTTGGGAAATGACTGAACAAATTGTGTGATTGTGATGGAATAATGATCTGCTATAAGAAATGATGAGCAGGAAGCTTTTAGAAAAACCAGGAGTGTATTACTGATTTAAAGTAAAATGTACTGTGTACAAAGTAACAGCAATATGTGAATGACTTAACTTTTCTCCAATACCATGACCCAAGACAACTCTAAAAAATGCTATCCATCACCAGAGAAAGAGAAGATGATCTTCAGAACAAGATTGAATCATATTTTTACATTTTTTATTTTTCTTGAGGTTTTTTTTGGTGGGGGGCCTATGTTTTCTTTCACAACAAGACTATTATGGAAATGTTTGGCATAACTACATATTTTTAACCTATATCTTACTTTCTCAATGGGATGGGGAGAGGAGAGGAAGAAAGGGAAAGAATTTGGAACTCAAAGGTTTTTTTATTTTAATTTTCCCCCCAATCTTACTTCCTTCCCCCACCCCCACAGAAGGCAGTTTGCTAGTCTTTACATCATTCCCATAGTATGGATTGATCTAAGTTGAATGTGATCAGAGAGAAATCATATCCTTAAAGAAGAAACATATAGTATGAGAAATAGCAGAATTACATAAGAAAACATTTTTTTAAATTAAAGTAATAGTCTTTGGTCTTCGTTCACTCCACAATTCTTTCTCAGGATACAGATGGCATTCTCCATCACAGACACCCCAAAATTGTGCCTGCTTGCTGCCCTGTTGGTATGAGCAAGTCCATTAAGGTTGATCATCACTCCCATGTTGCTGTTAGGGTGTGTAATGTTCTTCTGGTTCTGCTCATCTCACTCAGCATCAGTTCATGCAAATCCTTCCAGGCTTTCCTAAATGCAAAGTTTTATTTTTTTAAATATATTTATTTATTTATTTCCACATTACTACAATAGTCTTGTAAAAGCAAACATAGTCCCACCTCCCCCCTCAAAGATAGAGAAATCTCAAGAAAAATAAAGTGAGAGAAAAAATAAGTATATTTCAGCCTGTTTTTGGATACAAACAGTTCTTTTCTTTGGGATGGAGAGCATTCTTTATCATAAATCCATCAGAGAAGTTGCTTTAATATTTTTCCCACAGTTGCTTTTTCTAGCTGTATCTCCCTCCATCCTATTCCTCCCCACCTATATTTATTCTATTATCATTTTCCTTTCACCCATGTCTTCTCAAAAGTATTGTATCTCACTACCCTCTCACACAATCTTCCCTCTCTTCTATCACCTACATTTCCCCTCTGCTCTCTCCCATACCTTTCCTAACCTTTTTTCCTCTAGGGAAAGAGAGATTTCTATACTCTATTGAGTGTGTATGTTATTTCCTCTCTGAGACATGGCTGATGAGAATGAAGGCTTACTCATTCCCCCTTCATTTCCCCCCTTTCCACTGTATTGCAAAAGCTTTTTCTTGCCTCTTTTACATGAAATATCTTAGCCTAGTCTACCTCTCCTTTCCCTTTCTCCAAGAACATTCCTTTCTCCTCATTAACTACATCTTTACAATACATTATACCTTTATATTCAACTCTTTTCTGTGCTTTATCTATATATGCTCATTCTAACCGTTTAATAAATGAGAAGGTTCATATGAGTCATCAATATCATCTTTCCATGTAGGAATACAAGCTTCCTATCCACCTAAGCCCTGTACTTGAAGATCAAACTTTCTGTTTGGCTCTGGTCATTTCAAAAGGAAAGTTTGAAAGTTCCATATTTCATTGAATGTCCATCTTTTCCCCTGAAAGAGGATGTTCATTTTTGCTGGGTAGTTGATTCTGTGTAGTAATTCAAGGTTTTTGCCTTCTGGAATATCATATTCCAAGTCCAACAAGTCCTTAATGTAGACACTGCTAAATCCTGAGTAATACTGATTGTAGTTCCATGATATTTGAATTGTTCCTTTCTGACTGCTTGTAATATTTTCTCCTTTGCCTGGGAGTTTTGGAATTTGGCCATAATATTCCTGAAAGTTTTTATTTTGGAATCTCTTTCAGAAGATGATCTGTGAATTCTGTGGGAATTCAGGAGGAATCTGTGGATTCCTTCAATTTCAATTTTTACCTTCTGCTTCTAGGATATCAGGACAATTTTCTTGGAGAATTTCTTGAAAAATGAAGTCTAGGTTCTTTTCTTGGTCATGACTTTCAGGTAGCCCAATAATTTTTAAATTATCTTTTCTGGAACTGTTTTCTAGGTCACTTGTTTTTCCAACAAGATGTTTCACATTTCCTTCTTGTTTTTCATTCTATTGGTTTCATTTTGTTCTTAATTTCTCACAAAGTCATCAGCTTCCCTTACTCCATTATACATTTGAAGGAATTATTTTCTTCAGAGAGCTTTTTTATCTTCTCTTTCATCTGGCCAATTCTTCATTTTAATACCTCTCCTCATTGACCTTTTGGACTGCTCTTTCTATTTGACCTAAACTGGACTTTAAGATGCTATTTTCTTTTTCTTTCTTTTTTTGCAAAGCAATGGGGTGAAGTGACTTGCCCAAGATCACACAGCTAGGTAATTATTAGATGTCTGAGGCTGGATTTGAACTTAGGTTCTCCTGACTCCAAAGCTGGTACTCTACCCACTGTGCCACCTAGCTGCCCCAAGATGTTATTTTCTTTAGCATTTTTTTGTATCTCCTTCTCCAAGCTGCTGACTTGGTTGTCATAATTTTCCTGCAACACTCTCATTTCTCTTCCCAATTTTTCTTCTACTTCCCTTATTTGATTTTCAAAATCTTTTTTGAAGTCTTCCATAGAAGAAGGAGCAGATGAGAAACACCTGAATCTTATTCTCATCAGACTTGGCTTAAAGTCAACCTACACATACTCAGGTAACTTATAAAACATCTAACCTTTCAAGTATTAAAAGGGGAAAAGGGGAGGGGGGAACAGAGAAAGGGAAGGAGAGTGGGGAGAAAAGGGGAAATAACAAAAGGAAGGGAAGGGAAAAGGGAAAAAAAGGGAAAGGGGAAAGAAAGGGGAGGGTGTGATATAGGAGGGCAAACACACTGAAGCAAATAGCAGTGGATTAAAAACCAGAATCCTACAATATGCTGCTTATAAGAAACTCATTTGAAGCAGAGAGATACATATACAGTAAAGGTAAAAGGTTGGAGCAAAATATATTTTGCTTCAGCTGAAGTAAAAAAAGCAGGGGTAGCAATCCTTATCTCAGACAAAGCAGCAGCAAAAATAGATAGCCTTAAAAGAGATAAGGAAGGAAACTTTATCCTCCTAAAAGGTATCATAGACAATAAAGTCATTTCAATACTGAATATATATATATATATATATATATATATATATATATATATATATATATATATATATATATGCACCCAGTGGGACAGCACCCAAATTCTTAGAGGAGAAGCTGAAAGAACTACAGGAAGACATAGACCCCAAAACTCTACTAGTGGGAGACCTCAACCTCCTGCTATAGATCTAGATAAATCAAATCATAAAATAAACAAGAAAGAAGTTAAGGAGGTAAATAGATTGTTAGAAAAATTAGATATGGTAGACTTATGGAGGAAACTGAACGGGGATAAAAAGGAATATACCTTTTTCTCTGCAGTACATGGAACTTATACAAAAATTGACCATGTACTAGGACATAAAAACCTAATGATCAACTGCAGAAAAGCAGAAATAGTGAATACGTCTTTCTCAGATCACAATGCAATAAAAGTCATATGCAATACTGGGCCAAGGAGATATAGACCCAGAACAAATTGGAAACTGAATAACCTCATTTTAAAAAATGAGTGGACCAAAAAACAAATTATAGAAAGAATTAACCATTTTATCCTAGATAATGATAATAATGAAACAACATACCAAACCCTCTAGGATTCATTCAAAGCGACTCTCAGGGGATATATTATAGCTCTAAATGTTTACATGAATAAATTGGAGAAAGAGGAAATCAATGAACTAAACATGCAACTAAAAAAATTAGAAAAAGAACAAATCAAAAATCCTCAGTTAAATACCAAATTAGAAATTCTAAAAATTAAAGGAGAAATTAATAAAAGCAAAAGCAAAAAAACTATTGAATTAATAAATAAAACCAAAAGTTGGTATTATGAAAAAACCAATAAAATTGATAAACCTCTGGTCAATTTGATTAAAAAAAGAAAGAAGAAAACCAAATTACTAGCATCATAAAAGAAAAGGTGAACTCACCACCAATGAGGAGGAAATTAAAGTAATAATTCAAAATTATTTTGCCCAACTCTATGCCAATAAATTTGATCATCTAAGTGAAGTGGATGAATATTTACAAAAATATAAGTTGTCCAGGTAAAATGAAGAAGAGATTAAATACCTAAACAACCCTATATCTCAGAAAAAGAAATTCAACAAGCCATCATTGAAATCCCTGAAGTCTTCCATAGTCTGAGACCAATTCCTATTTTTCTTGGAGGCTTTGGATACAGAAGCTTTAACTTTGTCATCTTCTGAGTGTATATTTTTGATCTTCCATGGGACCAAAGTAATTGTCTATGTTCAGATATTTTTCTTCTGTTGTTTGTTCATTTCCCCAGCCTGACTTGATTTTTAACTCTTTGCTAAAGTGGAAGATGCTTCCAGGATGCTTCCAAGCTTTTGAGGGTTTGGGGATACCCCCCCCAGGGATCTCAACAATTTCAAGTTCTTATGAGAGGTTCAGATTGTCTTCTGACCTGTGCTCTGATCTGTGGTTAAGCACAAGTATTGTTTTCTTCCCTGGAACTGTGAAGAGGATCTTTGCTCCACTATGGCAGTGTGGGACTCCAGACAGCAACCTGGATCTGAGTACAGAAAAAGTAACATGAGTCCTAGCATATCTCCTCCAACCCCCTTGCTGTCTGTGGCCTGAACACTCTGAAAGCAGCTGCTGGGTGGCTTCACAGATTCCTGGGACTGGGGCTGCACTGAGGTCTGTGCTGGCCTGGGCTCCACTTGTCACTCTGGCGCAGCTGAGGTTTCCTATTGATCTTCCGTGTTGACCTTGGCAATCCTTAGGTTGAGAGGTCCGGAAATCACCCCCACTGCCATGGATCCAAGTGCCCCCCAGGGACCCACTTGCTCCATGGGCTGTTGTTCCTGGATGGCTGGAACTGGTTCACTCTGGCCCTGCCCAGACTGTGCTGCAGTTCTTTCCAACCCTGATTGAACAGACCCTTCCCATAGAACTTCCTAGTCATCTTGGGCTGGAAAATTGTTTCATTCAGTATTTCTGTGGGTTCTACCATTCTTGAATTTGGAAAGAATCATAATTTTAAGGCATTTGGAGAAGTCTAGGGTAGAATTTCCAAGATATCCTGCCTTTCGCTCTTGTCATCTTGACTCTGTCCTGGAACACAAAGTTTTAAAAGCATATTTTAAAGATTATTTTTGTAACTAGGGATAAATAAAATACCAGATAAATTTTAACAATAAAAACAGACTTTCAAAAAAGAAAAGGAAATAACACAGTTTCAGAGTAAACTGGGAAGACCCTAGTGAACTGATACTGAGGGAAGTGAGTAGCATATAAAGCACATAATGACATCAATATTATAAAGAAAAACCACTATTAAAAATGTTAGAACTCTGATCAACACAACAAAAAAATGGTTAGAGGACTCTACTGGCCTGTCAAAAAGGTGATAAATTTAAAATGGAGGATGAGATATAAATTTTTGGACATGGCTAATGTAGAAATATGTTTTGCATGACTATGCATATTTGTTATGAAGATTTTCCTTCTTTTTTCTTGTTCATCTGAGGAGGGAGAAGTGAGAGAAAGCAAATATAATTAATTTGGGGGAAATAATAAAATAAAATAAAAAATAAACCTTCTGTTCCCAAGTCCCCCAACTCCTTTCTCTTAGCAGATGTTTTTGCCTCCTACTTCAGTGAGAAAATAGAGATCATTTGGCATGAGCTAGCCCCAGAAACAAAAACAAAAAATACAGGCCAGAAATGTCTGCAGTGACTGCAGAACCCAAAGAAGACTGAAGAGATATGAAGGAAGTTCAAAGAGACAAGTATTTTCTTCTCTACCAGCCTCACAATAACTCTGCTCTTTCCCTCTACAGGCTAGGGATATTGATCTTCCTCAATGAGAAAGAAGCACCATATCAAGGGTTTTGGGACTTGGGTTTCACACATAATCTATCATCATTACCTAACTACCAGAAACTTCAAGAGTAGTGATTTGGAGTATATAGAGGTAGAGGAAGAAGGGTAAATCAGAGTCAGTGGGGAGCTTGTATCATTAATTAGGGATCAGATGGATTTCGTCTGGGATGAGTTCAGGAAGACCTGCAATAATAAAGATTCTTGATTAGCTAAGAGTAAACATGAGATTATAAATGGACCAATATGCCTGGGGCAGAGCATCCACTGGGTTAATCTCAAATCAGCAAGACTGTTCTAAGTTGAGTTGCCACACCTCTCTCCTCAAGAAAGTCCTAGTTTGTACAATGGATAGGGCATAGAATCAGGAAGATTTAAGATTAAATCTGGCCTTTTATTAGCTGTGTGACTCTGGGAAAGTCATTTAACTCTGTTTTTCATCTGTAAAGTGACCTGGAGAAGGATATGGCAAACCACTCCATATCTTTGCCAAGAAAGTACCAAATGGGTCAAGAAGAATAGGACAAGAATAGGTGGGAATTGATTGAGTGCCTGCACCAATGAGGCAACAATATCAGAAGAGGGAGAAGGCAGATGTGAACGGTGATTCAAAGAGAAAACTGACAAGAACTGACAATAGGCTAGATAAGAGAGGTAGGTGCATATGTGTATATACATGAGGATATATACACATGAGGATGACATCTAGATTGCAAGCTTGAGTTTCTTGGAGGAGGGTGGTACCCTTAATAGAAGAATGAAATTTAGCAAAACAGAGAACTTGAGAAAAAATTATGAGTTAAATTTTGGACATACTGAATTTAAGATGTCTATGAGATATACAGTTTTGGAGAGTTGGAGATGAGAGACTGCAGTCAGCTGAAAAGTAAAGATAAATAGATTAGTGTGGAGATGAAAATTGAATCCATTGGAGTTGATAAGATCACCAAGTGAAATACTATAGAGCAAAGAGTGAGAAATCTACAGATCATCATCCGAATCTATGGATCATCGCCTGAATGAGCTACCAAAATGAAAACACCCAGGAATATTGTAGTCAAATCCCAGAATTCCCAGATCAAAGAGAAAATACTTCAAGCAGTCAGAAAGAAATCATTCAAATGCAGTGGGGTACAGTAAGGCTCCCACAAAATTAAGCATCTACCCATACTAAAGAAGCAGAGGGCTTGGGATATGATATTATGGAAGGCAAAAGAATTAGGATTACTATCAAGAATAAACTACCTACCAAAACTGAGTATCATCCTAAAGAGGGGAAATAGATATTTAATCTATTTAATGGATTAAAATAGAGAACTTTCAAGCATTCCTGATGAAAAGACTTGCACTAAATAGAAAAATTTGACTTTCAAATACAAGATTCAAGAGAAACATAAAAAAGAAAAACATGAAAGAAAAATTATAAAGGGTTCAATAAGATTTAACTGCTTGCATTTTTATATGGGAAGATAATACATGTTTCTTATAAGAATTTTAGAGTAGTGAAAAGGATTTTACATAGAAAAAGTGGGTGGGAATGAATTATGTTAGCCTGGTGCAAAAAAAAAAAAAAGATATGCAAAAAAAAAGAATCCCCTAGGAGAATGGGGAAGAAAGAAGAAAAATGGAGGAAATTATCTCACATAAAAGGGGTATACAAAGAAGAGTTTTTATGAATAGGGAAAGGGGGAGTAAGCAATGTTTGAACTTCACTTACATCTAAGAGAGAAGTGTCTGTGTGTAAAATTGGAAATAGAAATCTATCTTAATAAGGAAGGGGAAAAGAGAATGAGGAGGGATAAAAGTGAAGGCAAATAGAAAAAGGCAATGATCAGAAGCAAATTCAACTTTAGAGGGAAGAATAAACAGGAGAATTTAGGATGGAGTACAACTTATAATCACACCTTGAATATGAATGGGATGAGCTCACCCACAAAAATGGAAGTGAATAGTAAAATGCATTAAAAACCAATATCCAACAATATGTTGTTTACAAAAAAAAAAAAACCACTTGAAACAGAGACACCCACAAAGTTAAAATAAGGGACTGGAGCAGAATCTACTATGATTCAGTTGAAGTTAAAAAGGAAGAACTAACAATCATCTCAAAGAAAGCAAAGGGAAATAGAGAAATTAAACATTGCTAAATGGAACTCAGATAATGACGTAATATAAATATAAAACATATCACCAAAATTAAACAGCATCCAAGTTCTTAAAGGAAAAGGTAAATGAATTGCAGGAGGAAATAGGGAGTTACATTGTACTAGTAGGAGACCTTAACTTTCCCTCTCAGAATTAGATAACTATAACTATAGAATCTTAGAAAAGTTAGATATCATAGACCTCTGGAGAAAACTGAATGGGAATAAAAGTAGTATGCCATTTCCTTAGTTGTATATGGTACCATCACAAAAATAACCATGTATTACTGCCTAGAAACCCCAGAACAAATGGAGAAAAGGTTACTTTCAGTTCATAATGCAATACAAATTATATTTAATAAAGAACTATGGAAGCATAGATTAAAAGTTAATTGAAAATTATATAATATAATCCCAAGAATGAGTGGATCAAAGAATAACTCAAAGAAATAATAATTTTATTAAGAGAATAACAACAATGAGAAAACATCCCAAAATCTGTGACAGGCAACCAAAGCAGTGCTTAAGGGAAAATGCATACTCTTAATATATACATTAACAAAAGAAAGAGTAGGAAATGAATTGGGCATGCAAGTAAAAAATTAGAAAAAGAACAAATTAAAAATACACAATTAAATATCAAAATGGAAATCTTGAAAATCACAGAAGAAATTAATAAAATTTATAGCAAAAAGTCTCATTGAACTAATAAATAAAACTAGAAGCTGTTTTTATGAAAAACTAATAAAATGAATAAACCATTGGTTCATTTGGTTTGGAAAAAGAAACCAAATTACCAATATCGAAATGAAACAATTATTAAGAACTATTTTGCCCAGTTATATGCCAATAAATCTGACAACTTAAGTGAAATGAATAAATATTTACAAAAATATAAATTGCCCAGATTAAAAAGAGGCAGTAGAATACTTAAGTAACAACCTCTTAGAAAAAATAATTGAACAAGTCATCATTGAGTTCCCTAAGAAAAAATACCCAAGGTCAGATGAAATTACAAGCAAATTCTAACAAACAATTAAAGAACAGTTAATCCCAATACTTTTTTAAACTATTTGGAAAATAGGTAAAGAAGGAGTGCTACCAAATTCATCTTATGACAAATATAGTGCTAATACCTTAAACAAGAAGAGTGAAAACAGAGAAAGAAAATTAGAGAACAATTTTCCCAATGAATAGTGATGTGAATTTTAAAATTTTTTAAAAATTAATTTTTCCAGTTGCATTCAATGATAGTTTTCAACATTCATGTTTCATGTTTTCAGTTCAACATTTTTTCTTCCTTCCTCCCTTCTCTCCCCCCCTCCCTTGACAGTGAGTAATGCAATATAACTTATAGCTTTAGAATTATGTTAAACATATTTCCATATTATTCATGATGTGAAAGAAGAGTCAGAATAAAAGGAAAAAATCATGAGACAGAAAAAGAGAAAGCATAGAACATTTTTACAAAATCGAAAATAGTTTGTGTTGGTCTGCATTCAGACTTCATGGTTCCTTCTTTGGATGTGAAAAAAATTACCTTAGAATTAACTTTGATCATCATATTGTTGTTAGCATCGCACATTGTTGCTGTTAATGTGTACAATTTTCTTCTGGTTCAATGCAAATTTTTAATGAAATTCTAGCAAGGAGATTACAGCAATAGATCACAGGGATCATACACATTGATGGTAGAGTTTATTCCAAGAATGAAAAACTGGTTGAATATTAGAAAAACTAACAACAGAATTGAACATATCAATAATAAAAACCAATTGAAGTAATATTATCTCAATAGATGTAAAAATATCTTTGACAAAATATGAACTTTCCTATTAAAAACACTAAAAAGCCAGGAATAACTAGATTTTTTCTTAAAATGATAAGTAATATCTATCTAAAACCATCAGTAAGCTAGAAGCTTTCCCAATAAGATCAGGGATGAAGCAAGGATGTTCATTATTACTATTATTTAATATTATACTAGAAACATTAGCTTTTAGCAATAAGAGAAGAAAAAGAAATGGAAGGAAGAATAGGCAATAAGGGGGAAAAACTATTCTTTGCAGATTATATTGAGAATCTACAAAAAAACTAGTTGAAATAATTAACTTTAGCATGCTTTTAGCTTATAAAATAAACCCACATAAATTATCAGCATTTCTATATATTCCCCAGAGTCCAGAAGCAAGAGCTAGAAAGAGAAATTCCATAATTGTAGACAACATAAAGTACTTGAGAGTCTGTGTGCCAAGACAATCCCAAGAACTAGGTGAACACAATTATAAAATACTTCTCTCACAAAATCTGATTTAAACAATTGGGAAAAAATATTAATTGCTCCTGGTAAGACCCAGCCAATATAATGAAAATGACAATTTTGCCTAAATTAAATTCTTATTTAGTGCCATATCAATAAAAATACTAAAATATTTTATAGCCAGAAAAAAATAACAAAATTAATTTGGAAGAACAAAAAGTCAAGAATATGAAGATAATCATTAAAAAATGTGAAGTGCACTAACTATAACAGTTCTCAAGCTATTATGAAGTGGCAATCATCAGAATAGTCTAGCAACAGCTAAGAAATAGAATAGTGGATCAATGGAATAGATTAGGTATACACCATATTGTACTAAATTACTGTAGCAATTTGATGACCCAAAACCCCAAATTTTTGGCACAAAAACTCATTATTAGATAAAAATTGGAAAATAGTGTGACAGAAACTAGGTATATTACATACCACATACCAAAGTTAAGGTCAAAATGGTTATGTGATTTAGATATAAAGGATGATACCATCAGCAAATTAGGAGAGCATGAAATAATTTACCTATCAGATCTATAGATGGAGAATTTAGAACAAAGAATATAAAAAAGAACATTACAAAGTATAAAATGAATAATTTTGATTTTATTAAATTTAAAAGTTTCTCTACAAAGAAAACCAATACAACCAAAATTAGAAGGGAAGTAGAAAACTGGGGGAAATTTACAAATATCTCTCATAAAGAACTCATTTCTCAAATATATAATGAACATAGGTCAATTCTTCAAAGGACATAAACAAGCAATTTTCAGATGAAGAAATTAAAACTAATACATATATATATATATATATATGTGTGATATATATAAATATATATCACATATATATGTATAGCCTTATCAAAGATTCTCTAAATCACTTTTTTGTTTGTTTTTAGGGGGTTTTTTGCAAGGCAAATGGGGTTAAGTGGCTTGCCCAAGGCCACATAGCTAGGTAATTATTAAGTGTCTGAGACCTGATTTGAACCCAGGCACTCCTCACTCCAAGGCTGGTGCTTTATCCACTATGCCACCTAGCCGCCCCTCTAAATCACTTTTGATTAGAGAAATTCTAATTTAAAAAATTCTGAGGTATCACCTCATACTCATCAGATTAATATGACAAGAAAGGAAAGTGATAAGTGCTGGAGGGAAAGTGGGAAAATTAGGACACTAATTCACTACTGGTGAACTTGTGAGTTGATTCAACCATTCTGGAGAACAATTTGGAACTATGCCCAAAGAGCTAGAAAATTGTGTATAGTCTTAGACCCAGCAATACCAAAACTAAGTCTGTATCCCAAACAGATTTTTAAAAGGAGGAGGAAAGAATCTTTTTGTACAAAAATATTTAAAAAGTTCTTTGGTAGCTAAGAATTGGACATTGAGGGAATGCCTGTCAGTTGGGGAATGGCTGAACATGTTGTGCTATATTATTATAATGGAATATTATTGTGCTATAAGAAATGGGAAGCAGGATGATTTCAGAAACATCTGAGAAGACTTACATGATATGATACAGAGTGAAATGAACTGAACAAAGGAGCATTGTACACACAATAACAGGCATAGTATATGACAAACAACTATTAATGACTTAGCCATTCTCAGCAATACAACAGTCTAAGACAGTTTTCAAGGATTCAAGATGCCATCTGCTTCCAAAAAAGGAGAAAATATGAATATACCCTGAAGCATAATCTCTTCCTTTCTTTCTTTTTCTTTCTTCCTTCTTTTTTCCCTCCCTCCCTTCCTCCTCTCCTTTTCTCCTTCCTTCCTTCCTTCCTTCCTTCCTTCCTTCCTTCCTTCCTTCCTTTCCTTTCTTTCTTTCTTTCTCTCTTCCTTCCTTCCTTCCTTTGTTTTTTTTTCTTTTCAAGTTTTTTTGAACCTATATCAGATTGTTTAGCATCTCAGGGAGCAGGGAGGGATAAATGGAAAGAAATTGGAACTCAAAATTTAAAAACAATAATGCATGTTGAAAATTATTTTTACATGTAATTTTGGAAGGAAATAAAATATATTTTTTTAAAAAGTCCATCACTGGTAACTATAGAGAGTATGCCAAAGTTATTTTCCTAAACTGTAGGTTTGAAATCCTATTCAATAATCTCCAATGACTCCCTATTAGCTCCCATTTCAAATATAAAATATTTTATTTATCTATCAAACATCTTCACTACCTAGCCCCTTCCTACTTTTCTAGTCTTCTTTCACTTTATTCTTCTCCTTGTACTTTTTGATGCAGTGAACTTCTTGCTGTTCCTTATACATGATACTCTTATCTCCCTACTTTTTCCCTGACTGTCTTCAATAACCTGAATACTTGAGCTTCTCACCTCTACTTCATGACTTTACTGTTTTCCTAGAAGTTTCAGCTTAAATTCCAACTTCAGCCATGGACCTTTCCCAGTTCACTTCTCTTCCCCCCCTCCCTCAGTAGTGCTTTCCCTCTGGAGGGATATAGATAGATTTGTTTGCTTAGTCATTTCAATTGTGCCCAACATTTTGTGACCCCATAGAGGTTTTCTTAACAAAGATACTGCAATGGTATGCCATTTTCTTCTCCAGATCATTTTACAGATGAGGAAACTGAAGTAAACAGAGTTAAGTGACTTGCCCAGGGTCACTTGACTAGTATCTGAGTCCAGATATGAACTCATGAAGATAAATCTTTCTGAATCTAAGTAAAGTGCTCTGTCTGTGGTGCCACCATTAGACAGACAGACAGACAGACACAGGTGGATAAGATAGATTGCATAGGATATCTGTGACATAATAAATGATTGTTGACTGCCTGATCCAGATTCCTAATAAAATCATCCGATTTTAACCCCAGTTTAACACAGTTTAAGCCCCATGCAGATCTGGGACTTTGGTGCTCTGGCTCACGTTAGAGTCATTGATCTTCAAACTTTGTATCCTAGGAACCTGGATCAAGGCTGAGTTCCTCCCGAACTAAGAAGGCAAACACATTCAAACTGGTGCTAGAGTCAAATTAAACCTGGGTCTTAATTCTGCCTTTCGCAGTTACTAAGTGTAACTATGGGGGAGTCACTTAACATTACAGTTTCCTCATCTATAATATGGGAATATAATAAATCCAAAAGTACTTTTTTCTCAGAGTTATTTTGAGGAGCAAATGAAATGATGCATCTAAAGAAATTGGCAAGTCTTTCAATGTTTTAAAACTGCTTGACTATAATTGTTAGTACCCATCTGGGAGAGACCTTCTCTAACTGGTCACACAAAGATTTTTTTTTAATTCACTTTAGTAAAGGTATCTTCTTGGGTGACTGATGATAAACTAAAATAAACAATAAACAGTCTAGGTCTTGCCAACCTGTTCATGATGTGGGTTCAATCTTTCTCAGAGTCACTTCCTCATCTCTGTCAGGAATGTTCCATCACATCAGCATCATCAATAATCAACATCAAACATTGATAACAATTGGTAACAAAAATAATGATAATAGCACTAATAGCATTTATATAATGCTTTAAAATTCACAAAAGACTTTATAAATATTATTTTACTTTATACTTACTACAACTTTAAATGGTAGATACTATTATCCCAATTTAAAAGATGGAAAAAAATGAGACAAATAGAGCTTTAAAGGACTTGCCCAGGGCAACACAATTAGTGAGTATCTCACTTATTGAGGGATTTGAATTCAGATCTTCTTGACTACAGATTCAGTGCTCTATCCACTCACTGTGCCATCTACTAAAAGGGACTTTTTTTTTTAGTTTTTGTAAGGCAATGGGGTTAAGTGGCTTGCCCAAGGCCACACAGCTAGGTAAGTATTATGTGTCTGAGGCGGGATTTGAACTCAGGTACTCCTGACTCCAGGGTCAGTACTCTATCCATTGTGCCACCTAGCTGCCCCTAAGAGGAACTTTCTAGAACTCGGGGACTCTGGAACCCATCCTATAGCATGGTTATAGCTGTGGGTCTGTGTGAACCCACTGAAAATTGCTAGGAACAGAGTAGAAAGCAATGAGACCCAGGAAAGAATTGAGGTGACAGGGGAACAATATGATGGGCATCAGTGCTTGTTCGGTTTATGTTTCTATCATAGAATTTTGAGCTGGAAGTGGGCATAGAAATTGTCTAGCCTAACCTCCTCTTTACAGATGAGGAAATAGGAGCTCAGTCAGGTAAAGTAACCTGCCCAGAAAACTGGAAAGCCTTTCTCTAAGTTTTCTAGTATAGTGTATGGATCTCACTTTTGCCCTAAACATAATCTATTTTTTTATTAATACTAATTTTTGTCCATGCCCTATCTCCCCTAGTTTACTGCTATATCCCTGAGGATATAGACCATATTACTTTTCATCTCTGTGTAAAGATTTTTTTCAGATGTTTGCTGATTGAAAGGGCAAAAACAAATATAAATGTGAGAACTGTATATGAAAAACAGTAAGAAAGTATTCCACAGAGGCAAGGCAGTTATCTAGGGCAAAGAAGGCCATAATATATTATTTCTCAGTCCATCAGAGAAGTAGAGCAGCCAGCTTGGAATAAGCTTGTACCAATAGAGGACCAACATGGAACAGCAGTGGAACAGTAGAGCATAACACGCCAGTGGAGTATCCTCCATCACATGGTGTGATGGTGTGAGGACAGCCTCTAAGAGTAGTGACTTGTCTGGGTCACATATATTCCCTACATATGTGCCTTAATACCAGATCTTTAAGTTTATGCTCATTCTTCCTGAAGGACACTGTGTACATTGTTGCAAGAGTGTGCCACAAATTTATGGGTGGAATGTTAAATAGTTATTATTATAACTTGTTTTTAGGTAAATGTTTTTCTTAATAGTTGAGTCAAATAGCTTATTTGTTATCTAGTGGGGACCCTGAACCTACCCTGAACCTAGGAAACTAGGGGCAGAAAGCTAAGGGTAAAAGTAGGAGCCCACAATCCCCCCTGTGGAATATCAACATGTATCTATAGATGCAGTTATTGTGAATAAGGCAGCCTTGAGAGAGATGAGATGGGAAGGGAAACAGGTCATATAATTCCTAATTTTAAGGACAAGATCTTGCACATAATAGGCCTTTAATAAATATTCAGTGAAATTAATTGTAAGGGACTTGAAAAACCATTGAAGTAAAAAAATATACCAATTCAAATTCTTAATGTGTTTAAAGCATAATGTAAAATACCATCTATTATCTGATTATCATCCAATTCTTTAAGATAAGGAAACAGATCTAAAGAGGTAAAGTTAAGGAATCACCTAAGTTAATAAACTAGTAGCAAAATTGGGATTATAATTGAGGAATCTGACTTTCAGCTCAAGGTTCTTTGTATTTCATCACACTATCTTTCTGGCTATTGTTTGGATGATGGCAGACTTTAGGAAAAACTCACAGATATCCTGACAATGAAAACTTTCCATCAGATAAGAAAAAATATTGGATTTAGTTTCCAGAAGGCTGGTGTTTGAATACCAAGTAGAACCCTTACCATCTACATGATCATGAACATAATCTCTCTAAGCCTCAATTTCTTCATATAAAAAGGAGATATTCATACAATCTACCTAAGAGGAAAATACTTGTAAACTCTGGTATACAAGAGGTGTGAGCTAAATATTGCCAAAAGTTTTTCATCCTTCATTGGGAATTCTCTGGTCCTGATCTCCAGGGATGGGACCATTCCCAGCTGCCCAGATCTCATCCTAGAAGAATCTACCCAGATATACTAGGGCCACTAGAGTCCTGATTATAACAACCTGGTCTTATCTAGGACCAGGCTGGACTAAAAGAAGTCTGTTGTATCCCTGGCATATCCATTCACCAGAGATGACTAAGTACTTCTGGTGCCTGTTCTGTCTGTTTTATCGGTTTGTCTTTCTATAGAGAGATTATCTGATAAACTGACTACAAATGATGGAACTGATCACATCCCTTTTTGGTAGAAGGGAAAGGGTTTGGGATTAAAGTGTCTCATCCATTGATTTAGAAGAAATGAATAGGATTTTGGTTTAACCCTATACACAAGATGAGGTAAAATTTCCTATGACTAGGTCCCAGAGACCTGCCATGTAGAAACAGTGCCTTTTGTTAGGAACAGATCATATTACTCTTCTACAAGATATAAATGACTCTGCTTTACTATGGGAGAAATACTAACACCTTAGCCTGACATTTAAGCTACTTCACAATCTAACGCCTATATACCTTTAGAACCCTATTTCACATTTGTATATTCTATATTTCAATTGACTATTCTCTTCCTCATTTCCCAATCTCATTCTGTCATCTTCTGCTTCAGTCAATATACATAGGCCACCCCACAATACCCAAAGGGCATTGCTTTTTCATCTCTTATCTAGTGAAATCCTCTTCCTTCAAGGTTCAGGTTAGGTAATACAGTTTCTCTATGAATTTTTTTCTTGATCCTGCCTCCTTCACCAACCCTACCCAACTAAAAGTTAAAAGTGATCTTTCTCAATTTTCTGTACAATACTCCCTGGACCTTTCTTTTGCTTCTATCTCTAATGTTTTATCCACTGTGCCACCTAGCTGTTTCAATCAATGTAATCTGAGGAGATAAAAGGAAGGCAATGGAGGGGAGGTGTTGGGACTTTGAAGTTGAATCTTGAAGGAAGCTAGGGAAGCCAGGAAGAAGAGCGGGGAGGGGAGAGATTCTGGGCATAGAGGATAACTACCTAAAGACAAGGAGTATAGAAATGAAGAGTATCAAGTCCATGGAAATCAGGAGAGACAAAGACATGGATCCTGGGAGAAAGAGAAGGGAGATACTATTCAGGGGAGCTCATTGACTCTCACCAAAATTTTCACCAAAGGTTCTCAGTGGTCCCACATGCTAACATTGCAGAGGACTTCAAGCCACTACCTCAGAATCCTCTATGCCTGAGTGATAATCACTATTAGTAATATAGAGACATATAATATCACTAATATGGTGATATAATGAGGATCACTAAAGTGATTAAATAGTAATAGTAAAGTGATTAACAGTAAGAATAGTAATAGTGATTCTAACTACTTTTTTATTGGAATCACAGGCTCAATCTAGCTTTTTCTTTATATCTCCTCTCACAAGTGGTCTCTCAACAGTCATTTTAAGCACTCTTTTTCTTCATCTTTCCATAACTGGGTTATTCTCTAAACACTTAAAATCTGTTCTTAAATACTTACTAGCTCTATGATCCTGGGTAAGTCACTTAACCCTGTTTGCCTCAATTCCTCATCTGTAAAATGAGCTGGAGAAGGAAATGGAAAACCACTCCAGTATTTTTAGCAAGAAAATCCCAAATAGAGTTGACTGAACAACAAAGACCTTCTCCCTCTTTGATATAATGTTAATCTAAAAGAGTTATCCCCAGACACTAAGAAGTTCATAAATTGCCTAGGGTTATATAGCAGGACTTGAACTTAGGTCTTCCTGACTGAGGTTCACTCATCTGCTGAATCACACTGTCTCTATTTTTTTAAAGACAGTTTAAAAAAATTAAATTGGACTCATATCAAAATCCATGTTTCTAAAGGGCAAAGATCACAGTATACCCACAACACAAATGTTGTGAACTGACCCAGGAGTGGGAAGAAGATATATATTCCCTCTCTTCTCCCTTGTCTTTTACCTCATCTCTAATAAGTGTGTGTGTGTGTGTGTGTGTGTGTGTGTGTGTCTATTCTGTGTTGTTTGTCCTTCTTATTTTCATGTGCCAGTGGTAATATACCCATCTTTCCTGGAAGCTGGAGTCATGGGGAACCAGGACTGCTATTGATATGTTGTAGCCAAGGAAATCCTGAGATTCAGCTGGGTCATTCTGGGACTCCAACCTCTGACTGATTTAGAACTGGGGCCAAGCTCTTTATAAGAACCAAGCTATACAGCCAAGATGTTGAAGAGAAACCAGGCACTTCTCTGAACTCTTCCCAGCTTCCCTCAGAAATAATTCTGATCAAGTCTTTTATTGGATTCTGTAGTGACAAAACTGACAATAAGACAGAGTGAACCAATTTCCAGCTTAAAATTTCTTGGAAGGATTTCAGGAAAAGTCTGACTCACTTGTGAACAGGGAAAATGGCAGTCCTGGCCGCTGTGAGGTAAGACAGCAATAGGCTCTCATCTGCAGAGCAGCTCAGCAACTGAAGTTCCCGGGTCTGGTTCCTAGGGGTGGCTAGGTGGAGTAGTGGATAAAGCACCAACCTTGGAGTCAGGAGTACCTGGGTTCAAATCTGGTCTCAGACACTTAATAATTACCTAGCTGTGTGGCCTTGGGCAAGCCACTTAACCCCATTTGCCTTGCAAAAAAAACTAAAAAAAAAGTTCCCTCTATATATACTAACACTAACCCTAACACTAACCCTAACCCTATATGCTAGGAATCTCAAATATTAATTTTTATCCTTAAAACAGCCCTGAGACATACATACTATTTTCATCTCCATTTTATAGTTGAGGAGATTGAGATTAAACAAAGATTGGTTATTCCTCCCCACAGGATCACAAAGTGACTAAGGCTGGATTTGAATTCAGATCTTTTTGATTCCAGAATCAAAACTCCAACATAGTGCTACCCACCTGAGAAAATAGAGGCCTAGAAATGGGGAGGGACTTACCTAAAATCACAGAGTAAATTTGAGGCCACATATAAAGTCATAAAATTTGATTATCATCATCACTATCATTAATAATTATATAATTAGGTAAGTTTTGGCCCACAATTTCAGGTTTCAGATTTACATAAACAAATTTAGAAATTTGTCCCCTCAAAATTATCTCTCAAGCTTATTTTGATCCTATCCAGAATTTCTTGATCTCTGCAGATGTGTATAAAATGGTATCCATTCCTGGGCAAGCATTCAAGGGAACAATGCATACCCTATAGAAAATACAAAACCATCATCACCACAACTGTTACTACCACTACTATTTGTGCTACTTTGAGTATCTGGAAGATGAGAAGGAGAAAGAGGAAGAAGAAAAGCAGGAGATTGTAATCTGCATCAACCTGAGTTTGTCATGTAATTTCCTGCCCCTGAGATTTAATTGCTTGTGCTAAATGAGGAGTGAATGGGTTGACAGGTGGCTCAGATGTCCTGAACCATGGAGGTGCCTTAACCTTAGTAAATAAAAATAATAAAAGTCTCAAATCAAAGCTCATTTCCATGAAATACCATAAGGCTGTTCAGATTTCTCTAATAACTCTCTACAATTATTATTATTATTATTATTATTATTATTATTATTATTATTATTATTATTATTGTAGTCTGTACAAGCCTTGAAGATCTTTATCTTTATACCCTTCTTGGAGATGATTTGGATCCCTGAGCAAGGCATATTTCCCCACTCTGGGTTCTAAGGGTTTCTCTGAGGAATTGAGGTATCTTCTCTAATGCCTTTTTCTCTAACATTCCATTGTATTCTCCATAATAGCCATCACAGGTTGCGGTTAGCATCTCCCTTATATCATCTATACTTTCCAGTGATGAAGGCTGAAATTTTAATTAACCAATTAGCATCAATTAGCTTTAATAGAGAAATATTTACTGAGCAAATACAGCAAGAACAGAAATGCAAGCCTTTCCTCTGTAACTCCTGGGGGCCCACTTTAACCATAATATGCTAGTCCCTGAAGAGAGTGGGCTCCAACATAACTTAGTTGTTATAAAGTTGTACTAAATTTACTTCTGAATATCATGTTCCCCTCTTGGATGCCTTCAATCCATTTTGAGTCATACAGGTCTCTCTGAACTTTGTTCATCACCAGACTCATTTGTTTGTAAAATCTGGCATGGGCATTAGCTTCTGAAACTGTGTCTACTCTCTCTTCTGATCCTTTGAAGTTCATGGTTCAAAAGTCTAGTCTGATTCTTTCAGTTAATAACAGGACTTGCCTCTACCACCTGAGAAGATTCTTTGAGAAAATTTGGAATGATGACATACAGTAGTTTCTATTCTCATTTCTTGTCTGTTTTAAGGATCTTGTAACTCATAATCTTCTTTCTATGAATCACATCCTATTCTGATTTCTATAATTGAAGTCCATAGAGCATTCTTTCCTACTAATCTCTACTCATCACAATCTCCAACTTCATATCTATACCTCAAGTCTCTTCCCCATTGAAATTCATCCTCCACACAATTGTCAAAATGGTTTACCTAAAGAATAAATTTAATTGACCTTGTCAATAAATTCTAGTAACTCCCTGTTAACTCTAAGAATTAAATATAAACTTTAGTGTTAAACATTTTTTTACTAACCCATTCTTGTCATTTCAATCTTTATATACAATACGGTCCTATCTATACTCTATGGTCCAAACATACTAGCCTACTTGCTGTTAAACAACACTCATATTCCATCTCCATACTTTTGCAATGACTGTCCCCTATACCTGGAATGCCCTCCTTTCTCATTTCTGACTCTTAGAATCCCTGACATGCTCCAAGATGCAGTTCAAACAACACCTTTTAGAAAGGGACTTAGCCAGCCTCCTCAATTATCAGTGTCTTTTAACCTCTAAAGTTATCTTGTAACTGCTATATATTTGTCTTATGTGTACTGTCTCACTACAGGTTCATTTTGTCTCTTCCTTAGAGTATAAGCTCCTTGAGGGCAAAGACATTTTTGCTTTTCCTTTTTGTCCCAACTCTTAACAATGCAAGATTCACAACCCTAAATAAATGAATGCTTGGTTAATTAACTCTCTATGCTTTCTTTTTCACTCTGTTTGCTCCCTGGCCTCTATAATGATATCCTCTGCCTCATTCCAGGGTCCCAGTGCCCAAAATCCTCAGGACAGTCAAGACAAATATTTGTTAAGTACCTTCTAAACATAAAGCATTGTGTTAGTTACTTACAAACAAACAAAAAAAAAGAAATAATCTTTCCCCTCCAGTTATACTTTGCAGTGGAGTTAGGACAGGCAGGGGAATATGACATGTACACAAATAGGAGATGCGAAGTAGATAAGGACCTGTTGGAATACATGGCAAACATTACCAGTCCTATCTGGCTAAGGGAACCCATTTTTCCATTATTAGTTTCCCCAGGCTTGATGGAAATTGAAAGGAGTTTACTCACTACAACTTAAATAACAAATACGTTTAGGAAACATCCTGCTAAGGCTTAGAGTTGTTCAGAAAAAAAAAAAAAAGGAAGACATTGACCCAAAGGATTCTTTTCTTTGCTGACTCAGTATGGTGGAATAAAAACAAAAGAGTTGAACAGTAATATTCAACAGTAAAAAAGTTGACACTGCACTCATTATCCTGGACAGTCCCATAAACCACTCCCTTTGAGGAAGGAGACTCAGGATGGAGAGTTGCAGTAGGCAGCAGCTCAGTAGGGAAGCTCAGCAGCAGATGGCAGCATCACTTCTCCACAGAATCAGTGAGTAGCAGCTTTGGAGGTGATGCAGGGAATCAAGAAGGCCAAGTGGGTTGCTGGGGAGACTGAGAGTTGGCGCCATGAGAGATGTTCCAATTGGAACACTACCCTAGCAATATGAGTTGTCTGGTGAGTTCTGTTTCCCACTGGCAACATGGGAATCTGTGGGAGGTTATACCCCTTCAAGTGTAGGGGATTTTCCCTTGCTATTTGTGATAATTAATTTCTTTGCTTGGAAATTTAATATGTCCTTCAATCTGGGAGAAAAAGAAGCCTTAGTGTAGACTTTAGCGTTACTAGGTTGAGTTGTAGATGTCTATCTAATAGTACCGTGGAACTGGGTTTAGTTGAGGAGGGAGCCATCCTGAGTAGGGTATGGGAACTACAGGGATAAAAGAAAAGATAAATTGCTCAAGGACAGAGAGCATTAATAGCTGGAGAATCAGAGAGACTTCGTGGAGGAAGAAGCACATCAAAAGCTAAGGATCCCAAGACAGAAGTGGAAGGGAGTAAATTATAGCCCTGGGGGATGAGCCTGTATGAATGCACAAAGAAGTAAAAGGTAAAGTTGAATTTGGATTAAAAAATCAGTAATACAGTTTTTCCAGAATATAAAGTACATAGAAGGAAATAATGTGAAATGTGGTTGCAAAGACATGTTGGAACCAGGTAGTAGAAGGTCTTATAAACTGAGCTAAAAAGTTCATATTTTAATCCCAGAATCAATAGGGAACCACTGAAGCTTTTTGAATGGTATGTCACTTTGTGCCTCCAAAAGATAATTTTGACAACCATGGGGGAAATTGATTGGAGAAGAAGCTGATGGTAGAGAGACCAATTAAGTGGTCTGCTATTAAAGTAGTTCAAGTGAGAGTGCTGAGGACCTGGACTAGGATGGTGGCCATGTGAGTGGAAAGGAGGATTGTGAGAGATAGTCGGAAGAAAGAATTGATAGGACTTGGCAACAGATTAGAAATGGGACTAGAGAAAGAAGGGTTGTGATGATTCCAAGAGTATAAAGCTAGGTAACTAGGGAGGATAGGTAGGCCAACTGTGAACAGAGAACAGTCCAGCACCTTCCAAGTCTAGCTAGAGCTGGAAAACACCAATATTGAAAGACAACAAAAAGGTTTTTTTTTTTAAAAAAAAACACCCATTGGGTGGCCAGGTGGCGCAGTGGATGGAGCACCGGCCCTGGAGTCAGGAATACCTGAGTTCAAATGCGGCCTCAGACACTTAATAATTACCTAGCTGTTTGACCTTGGGCAAGCCACTTAACCCCATTGCCTTGCAAAAACCTAAAAAAAACATTCTAAAAAACACATTCCTCTCCCCTCTAGTCTATTTTCTCTGAGTGGAAGTGTGAGAATATGCTGCTCAATAATTTCTTTAGTTGTGCTAAAAAAAACAACCCTCATTCAATTCCTGTTTCTCAATAACAATGCAGATACTATGAAGGTTATAATCTAGTCATCCCTAGCAAAACTCTGATCATTCTCTGAAGATGGAAGAGGTCAGCTCTAGTCCAGCCTTTGAAGACAGTTTCAGAGCATCCTTTTCAGGAAGCAGCAGCCAAGTATTCAAAGAGGGTGCCACCAACTTCCTGCAGTCATGCCTCTGCCCCTTTGCCTGCCCTTCTACCCTGACTTCCTCCCTGATTTGTTCTGGGTACTTTCTGGTATATGGGAATCCCCAATGGAAAACAACACCCTCATTCTCTCCCTCCCCCTCCCCCTCCCCCATTATGCAATATGGGAAGAGGATAGGGGAACAAAGAAGTGGGGAATTGAAATGGGGATGCCAAGTATAACTGAGTGGAAAATTATGCAAATCTTTTTCTGTTAAACATCCTCTTCCCCCTTCTGTGGGGAGCCTGGCTGTTAAAGCTAGGAGGCCATAAATAAGATTCCATTTGTCATCTGACTTCCTTATATCTTAATTGCTGGCAAAGTACCTAGGATGAAATCACAATGACTTCCAACAAAAATGCGAATTAAATGTCTCATCATAATTAGTTGGTCAATTAAAAAGAGCATTGGACTGGAAGTGGAAGAATTGGATTCAAGTCTCAGCTCTATTTATTAGTGGTATGGCTATAAGCTTCAGTAAAAAGATGTGACATTTGGGGAACTCAGTTTCCTCAACTGTTAAAATAGGAATAATAATGTTTTTGCTGTTTATTTCACATAGCTATTGCCAAGTGATCTAGATATGGAGACTATTATCAATTTATTCAATATATAGTTAAGTTGAGATAGATTAAAAACTTATAGGACCTGGTCCCTTCCCTCATGGATTTTTATAGTACAGCAGGAATATAAGACATAAACATGGATAGTTATAATAAATTACAAGTTCATAGCTTTAGAAGTAAAAGAGTTTTTAGAGGCCATCTAGTCTAATCCATCATTTTACAAATAATCAAACAGAGACCCAGAGAGGTTAAGTGACTTGTCCAGAGTCACAGAGATAAGCAGAAGAGATAGTATTTGAACCCATGGTCCTCTAACCTTTTATTCTTCCTGGTGAATTTTCTTATTTTGTCTAGTTCTTTGGTACCTTGATTGATATGACATTAAATATGAAGTTAATTCGGGTGTCAAAACTTTTATTATATTTGTGTGACCCAACCATGAGCAATGAATATATCTCCAATTACTTAATCTTTATTTTTGCAAAGAATATTCCATAGATGTAGAAATGTTAGTCCTAAGTATGTCTTGGTAGATTAGCTCTCAGATATACATTTTGTAGTTATTTTAAATGGAAATCATCTTTCTATTACTTCCTTCTGGGTTTTGTTGGTAATATACAGAAAGGGTGATGATTTTTGTAGGTTTGCTTTATAGGCTGAAATTTTACTGAAGTTATTGTTTTTATTAATTTTATTATTGAATCTCTGAGGTTCTCTAAGTAATCTAAGTAATTCACCATCATAGTGGGGAGAAAAAAAGATAATTCTGTCTCCTATTTTTCTATACTTTAAGCCCTCAATTTCTTGTTTTTGTCTTATTGCCATAACTAGAATTTTGAGAACTAATCTAATAGTGATAAAGAAAATGCTTGTTTCATCCTTAATCTTGTTGGGAAGACTTTGTGTGTCTCTATTACCAATAATATTATCTCTTTGTATTATATAGACTTTGTTTTATCATATTAAATAAACATTTTTAACATAGATGAGATAACAACAAGTTAGCATCAAATAGAATAACATGTGGAGCACTTGGCAAATCTTAATGTGCTATATAAATGCTAGCTATTATTATTATTATTATTATAAAAATGAGTACTATATTTTGTCTAAGGCTTTGAAATTTGGTACAGTTGAAAGAATGCTGATACTAAAGTCAGAATTTCCTTTCAGATTTTGTCTCTCATAATTACTATTTATGTGACTTTGAGCAACTTCCTTAACCTCCCTATTCCTCAGTTTCCTGATATGTAAAAGAGGGAGTTGGAAGACCAGTCAAGATGGTAAAATAGGAGGAAGCAACATGGCCCAGTTCTCCCTAAAACTACTCCAACAACAATTCTAAGAAAATCCCTTAGATCAAGTAATATGTGGGAAGTTAAAAGAGAAGTAGGTAATCTTTCCAGCTCAGAATCAAAACTTTATCTAACAGGCAAGTGTCCAGAGCAAGAGGTATAGAAGTGGGTTAGCCCAGGTGCTTGGACTCAGTGCCCAAAGCTTTGAGGCAGGCTGGCAATTCAGGGTTACCTAGAGCAAATTGTGGACTCAATAGGTTCAAGAAGAGATCTGGGACCTTAGCACTATTTCTCCACAGGCAGCTCTCAAACTCAGTCCTGGGCTCAGAACAAAGTTAGGCCAGCAGTTTTGTTTCTTTGAACCCACTGAACCTTTCAGCAAACTGACAGAGACTGGTGTTTCTAGAGTACCAGTCAGGGGTAGCTGTGACCAGCCCAGGTCCAAAAACCCAGGAGGGAAGCAATCAGACCACATTGATCTGACAAGGGAACACTGAACATTTTCAGTTCCTTGATTCAAGCTGCCTCTGAGTCTTGAAGAATACTATGATCAAGATCCAAAGAACATGGCAGTGGGAACTAAGACAGACTAGGAATATGTAAGATCATAGCAGGCTTTCCAATAGTGCATTGAATCTGGATCTAAACTAACACAGAGTTCCAAGATGGCAAGCAAGACTAGAGGAAAAAGTAAACAAATATTAAAGAGTTATTATGATGCCAGAGATGCTCAACACACAAAACCAGAAAAAGAAAATAACTCCCTAATACCAACAAACAGAACCTCAAGGGAAAAAAAAGTTTGGCCATAGAATCAATGAGAATTTAAATGATATTATAATGAATTGAGAAGAGTTGAGAAAAAAACAAAGAGAAAATTAGCATAATACAAGAGGCACAAAACCTTTCCCAGGTAATAGAGTCCCTGAAAATGGGAATGGACCAAGCAGAAGTTAAGACAAAGTCAAATGAAATACCCTCTTCACCTACAGGCCCTCCCTATGATTGGACAGTTCCTCTATCTAGAATTTTCATTCAAGAAGGGTATCTAGGTCAGTCATCTCTATTTCTCACAAAGCTATATTCTAGACTTTTCCATCATGACCTACTTTCCCCTATCTCTTTATGTATTATCTTTCCCCATTGGAATGGAAGCTACTTGAGGACCAAGACTTGTCTTTTCTTTTACTTTTATTTGAATTCACAATGTTCAGTACAACACCTATCATATAGTTAGCACTTAATAAATGCTTGTTGATCAACTAATTAACCAATGACTAAGAAAATAGAAGGAAATATAAGGTATCTCATTTAAAAACAAATAACCTGTAAAACAGATCAAGAAAAGAAAATTTACAAATCATTAGGCTATTTGAAAGCATGACCAAAAAAAAAAGAGCCTGGATATCATTTTTCAAAAAAAAATCATAACAGAAAATTTTCTAAACCTATTAGAACAAGAAGGCAAAGTGAAAATAGAAAGAATCCACAATCACTATTTCACTTCTTTTTCTCTTATTTCCTTCTTAAATATTTGAAAGTTGTCTTTCCAAACAACTCTTTCCAAAGTTACCAAATTTAGAAATCTTTTCTCAATTCTCATCCTTCTTGGTCTCTCTGGAGCCTCTTCTTCTTGATATTTTGTCCTCTCTTGATTTTCATGATGTTGTTTCTCCTGGTTTTTCTCCTGTGCCTCTAACTGCTCTTAGTTTCCTTTGCCATATCTTCATCTAGGTCATGCTGACTAAACCATAGGTATCCTCTAGAATTCTGTCCTATAGACTTCCTTTTCTTCTCCCTCTACACTATTCCACTAGGTGAGCCCATTAGTTCTCATGGAATCTATTTTCATCTCTATGTATATAATTCTCACATCTTATTTATCTAGTTCTAACCTCTCTCTTCTCATACAATTGCCTATTGGATCTCTATAGACATCTTAAACTCAATACATTCAAAACTGAATTCGTTATTTCCCCCCCAAAAAATCCGTCCCTCTTCCTTTTTTCTCCATTACTATCAAGGGCACCATTGCTGTTGTTCAGTTAATTTCAATTGTGTTCAACTCTTTGGTTCCCATTTGGAATTTTCTTGGCAAAATCCCTGGAGTGGTTTGTCATTTCCTTCTTCAGTTTATTTGACAGGGTTAACTACCTTGCCAGAATTACACAGCTAGTGAGATTGGATTTGAACTCAGGAAGATGAGTCTTCCTAACTCCAGGCTTGGTACTCTATCTCTCTATCCTCTCCATCGCTCAGGCTCCTGCCATATCTAACTTGTTGCCAAGCCCTGTTAATTCTACTTTCACAACATTTTTCATACATGTCCTCTTCTCTCCTCTGACTAACAATTATGTAATAGGCCCTCATTACCTCATGCCTGGATTACTATAATAGTCTTCTGGTTTGTCTCCCTGCCTCAAATTTCACTCCATTCTAGTCCATCCTCCATTCAAAGCTCAGTTCTGACCATATCACCCCCTGCCATACATACTGGAATCCAATGAATTCCAGTGATCTATTTATTATCTACAAATCTAAATAGAATATCTTCTGTAAGACTTTTAAAGACCTCTATAATATGGCCCCATCTCACTTTTCCAGTCTTTTTATGCTTTACTCTCTTCCATGTAATCTGGGATTAAATGATACTGTCCTCTTTGCTGTTTGTTAAGCAAAACTCTCCATCTCTAGATGCTGGATATTCTCTCTGGTTGTACCAATGCTCTCCCTTCTTATCTCCACCTCCTGGCTTTCCTAATTTCCTTCAAGTTTCAGACAAAATCCCAATTTCTTTTTTTTTGGGGGGGGGGAGGCAATTAGGGTTAAGTGACTTGCCCAGGATCACACAGCTAGTAAATGTCAAGTGTCTGAGGTCAGATTTGAACTCAGTCCTCCTGACTTCAGGCTGGTGCTTTATCCACTACACCATCTATCTAGCTGTCCAAAAATCTCACTTTCTAAAAGAAGCCATTTGCATATCTTATTTGGACATAGTTGTTTGCATATAGTCTTCTTCACTGAATCATGAGTTCTTTTGGTGCAAGGTCATTTTTTTTTTTGCTTTTCTTTGCACAGTGCCTGAACAAAGTAAGCATTTAATAGATGTTTATTGATTATTGAACAATTGACCAGGAATGCTTGAAAGTCATCTGTACCCTAGCCAACTGTGCCACTTCTTACTTCATGGCACCTCTTCCTTCATATTCTGTTTAGAGAAAGAACATACGTGAACAAACAGAGCTTTTTCCAGTACAGAATCCTTCAAGGTTTCCCAATAAAGGTAGAGGAGGGGAGTGAACACAGACTCATGTGGTGTTGGACCCAGTGAGCAAGAATGAAGACAAACTGTTTCTGCTCTAACTCCTAGGGATAGAGGGTGAAGGGTAGAGGCAGAGACACTGATCAAAGTTCATACAAGAGATCCTGGGGTCAAGTACATAGACAATTCTCCCTCTAACTAGTCCAAACCCTGTGTGGGACTGAGGGCGGGGACCTCAAAGATACAGTGCTTATTAAAATAAATGCTCAGTAACTTTTCCTATATAGCTTAAAAAAACTTTCTCAAATGATGAAAAAATTGAGATAGGGAAAGGATCTATGATTTTCTTGATATAAGGGATTCCCAGGTAAGCAAGGTCCCTCTACTATGCATCTTATATATAAATTATGTGTGTGCATATAAATATACATATATATATAATATTTATAATTCATAATCTTAAGAGAGTTGCCTAGAGCACTGAGAAGCTAAATAACTTGATCAGTGTCACACAGCCAGTATGTGCCTGAAATGGGACTTGAAATCAGATCTTCCGGGTTTCCAAGATATTTCTCTATCTACTATATCAGGCTGCCTCTAGTCACACCAAGGCACTACTGGTAGAGCAGCAGCGTGGAAGATATTAGTTTCAAATCAACACTTCACCCAGTATACCAAGATAAATGCCAAATGGATACATGATTTAGTTATAAAAGGTTACATCATAAAAAAAAATAGAGGAATAAGGAAGAAATTACCCTTTGGTCTAATTCATGACCAAAGAAGGAGAAGACAAAATGGAACTTTGCTGCATAAAATGTACAAGTTTTTGCATAAACAAGATCAATGCAGCCAAAATTAGAAGGGAAACAGGAAACTGGGGGGGAGGAATTTTTGCAGCCAGTTTCTCTGATAAAGGTATCATTTCCAAGTTATATAAAGAACTGATTCAAATTTATAAGAAGAGCCATTCTCCAATTGATAAAGTCAAGGGATATGAACAGGCAAATTCAAAAGAGGAAATCCAAGCTATTAATTGCTATATGAAAAAAATGCTCCAAATCACAAATAATTAGAGAAATGTAAATTTAAGCAACTTCAAGTTCCAAATCACACCTTTCATATTGGCAAAATTAGAGGAAAAGGGGGAAAATGAAAAAAGTTGAAAGGCCTACTGAAAAACAGGTACATTAACATATTATTGGTAGAACTGTGAATTGGTTCAAAAATACTGGAAAGTAATTTGGAACTATGCTTAAAAGTCACTAAACTGTGCATCTCCTTTGACCCAATGATTTGACTAATGGCCTATACCTCAAAGAGATCAAAGGGGAGTAAAAAAAAAGAGGAAAAAGCCTTTTTTGTGATGTCAAGGAACTAAAAATTGAGGTGGGTTCCCATTAATTGGAGAATAGCCAAACAAATTATGGCATGTGAAGGTATTGCAATTCTATTGTGCCATAAGAAATTATGAAAGGGATGGTTTCAGAGAAATCTAAGAAAATATGCATGAACTGATACAAAGTGAATTGACCAGAAATAGCACAATTTTTACAATAGAAACAATGCAAAGACAAGCAGCTTTGAAAGACTATAAATGTGATGAACAACCATGATTGTATTGGACAAATGATGAAACCTTCTCCCCTTGGTCCCTCTTCCTTTACCCTTTCACAGACCATAATTAGCCACAGTCAATAGAATCCCATGCCTAAAACAAGTTGTTAGCCATCATTCATGTTTGCCATGTTTTTAAACTTGGAGTAATCTTTACTTTTTTCTTTTCTCTTATAATAGGATGAATAATGAATAGAATAGTTTACAATCTAAGCTCTGACTTGGTGAAGAGAGTCCCCACATTGGCACATAGGCTTAGTCTATAGAAGATAACTTCTTTTGCTTCTCTTATCCAATCAGTCCAGTAAAATAGAAGCTTTTTCTGAACCAGGGTCATTTACATCACACAGTGCCTTGCACATGAAATTCATTTCAATGATACGAGCTTATAATTTATATGAGGCATCATGTTGGGCCCTAGAGAATTCAAAAGTAAAAAGCAAGAATTTTCTTCTAATAAAGTATTTAGAGTCTCCTATGAGAAAACAACAAACAAACACATAGAAAATGAATGCAAGGGGCGGCTAGGTGGCATAGTGGATAGAGCACCAGCCCTGGAATCAGGAGTACCTGAGTTCAAATCCGGCCTCAGACACTTAATAATTATCTAGCCATGTGGCCTTGGGCAAGCCACTTAACCCCATTGCCTTACAAAAAAACCTTAAAAAAAAAGAATGCAAAGACATTTTTGAAGGAAGCAATAAATAGGGGATATACAGAGGGTTCAGAAAAAAAATGTTATGTAGGAGATGGCACTTGAGTTTCTAATGGGACTGGGGATTCTAAGAGACAGAGATGAGAAGGCAGAATATTGCAGAAATTTTAGCTTAGTTGAAGGCCCAGAGGTAGGAGATAGCTATATAGGAAAAACAACCAGTAGATGAGTTTCTCTAGAATGTGGAGTGCTTGAGGGAGAACAGATATTGCTGCAAAATTGAATTGAAGTCCTGTTAAGACCACATCTCCCGCATCTGTCCTTTCATCTCTGTGCCAATTACCACCCACCCCTGTACAGACCTTCATTGCCAGCTGCCTGAATTACTGTCGCTGTTCAATCATTTTCAGTCATGTCTAACTCTTTGTGAGCCCATTTAGGGTTTTCTTGCTAGAGATACTAGAAAGGTTTGCCATTTTCTTCTCTAACTCATTTGGTAGATGAGGAAACTGAGGCAAACAGGGTTAAGTGACTTTCCCAGGGTCACACAGATAGGAAGTAACTGATGCTGGATTTGAACTCAGCAAAGAGAATCTGAGTCCAAGCCCAGCACTTTATCCACTACACCACATAGCTGTCTTTTTAAATAGATCCTCTCTACCTCCACTTTTTTAACCTCTTCAATGAATCCTGTATATCAACACCAGAGAACATGTTTTATATGAATAGAGCTAGTCACGTTTCTCTTCTCAGAAAACTTCAGTGTTTTTCAGTCACCTCCTAAGTAAAGGTCAAACTTCTTTTATCTGGCATTTAGAGCCTTCCAAAACCTTGCAGTACTTTTCCTTTTTCAGTTTAATCTCATGTTCCTCCCTCCCTTGTGGTCTATGCTCCAGCCAAACTGAAGTATTCTCTGACCCATGTCTCTATCTTTGCTCATTCTCCCCCATTTTCAGAATTTCCTTCCTTGACATCTTTATATGTTGAATTACCATTCAGTCTTTTACAGTGAAAGCTCAACTTGTTCAAAGTCAAGTTCCTTCTCTTTCCCTTATATCTACCTCTCCTCCTCCCTTCATATAAAAACTATGCCACCATCATTTACCCTTCACAACCTAAAAATTTATCTTTGTCTCTTACCACTCCCATACCTTTCTCCACCCAGCCCCTTGTTGTTAAAAACCTCACATACCACTCTATTTGAAATTTTCTTTACCTTTATCATTTAATATTGTTATTATAGTTATATAGGTTTGTGTCTTATTTCCCTTTTAGTCAGTAAACTCTTCAAAGGCAGGATTTCTGTCTTATCTAAAATGTGTGTCTACTTCAGTGCCTGATGAAGAGCTCTAGCTCCCCTAGGCTTTTCATATATTCTTTTTGAATGAACATCTAAAATAAAGACTAACATCTAGATAGGGAATGGGAATCTTTGTGTGGAAGCTCCTTATCTAAACCAAGTATGGCCAAGTCCTCTGCCCTTGTCCCTGTGCCCTCATCCTCCCCATCCTCATCTATTAGAAACTCAGTCCAAGAAAATTATAGACTGGAAGGAAATTCCAGGTGGGAAGTGGGATGAGGTAGGAGCCCTACTTTGATGGTTTTGTTTGAATGTAGCTCTTGGGAGCCCCAGAGGGGTCTTTCTTTCTTTTAGCTCCACAAGTATCTCAATCAGGTGGTCCCAAAGGTTCTGGGGCAGCTTGGATCTCAGCTTTTTGACTGAATAAAGGGTATAAGTTTCATGAATCAGGGTTCTGGGATCACTTCTTTCTTGTTCTATACTCAAAGTTAGGCCAAGAAACAAAAGCCAGTCTAGTATCTGCTCCACTCCCAGACCAGATCTGGAACTTGGGGACACAACTGAGGAAGGTGGCTGCCAGAAAGGGCTTGAGAACAATGGGTATCTACAAGCAGCAAGTACTACCAGCAAGTACCCTCGGTTGCAGGATACAGCAAACCTAAGTATCCCCAGAGCTCCCTCTCCCAGGTAGGAAAAAAAAATTGAACCTGAGGCTCCCTTGAAAGGAGAGGATAGTTCCTGGAGCTGAGAGAAACTAGAGGCATAGATGAAGGTCAGGCCCTCATGCCATTATTGACTTCCACCCTGAGACCCTCTGCTAGTAATCCTTTGTGTAATCCTAACCCTTATTCTCCATCCTCACTCCCAGTTTATGTACTTAAATATCTGAAGTAAAAGACAAGATCCTCCAAGAAGATATCAGGAGTTTCTTAAGGAATCCAAGAGAATTTGAGCAAACTGTGGCCTGGCAGGATCCTCTTTGATGCTGCATCAGATCACAAATACCCCAGGGATGCTGGTGAAACTAGGATCACTGCTTTTTCTGACTAATGAAACTTGGGGTCCCAGGTTTCAAATGCTGTTGATTGAAGGTCAGAAATCTCCTCTTTTCTTGTTATAACTTTAATTTATTTGAGGAAATAAAGCCCATACAATCTGAACACTCCCAATGGGAAATCAGACACCTCTGGGCCCAGAGGCCAAAGGAACAAGAGGCAGCATCAGAAGGTAGCTGGGAGGGGCGGCTAGGTGGCTCAGTGGATAAAGCACCGGCCCTGGAGTCAGGAGTACCTGGGTTCAAATGCAGTCTCAGATACTTAATAATTACCCAGCCGTGTGGCTTTGGGCAAGCCACTTAACCCCATTGCCTTGCAAAAACCTAAAAAAAAAAAAAAAAAAAGTAGCTGGGAGGCACGATGTGCAATTAATTGATGGTAGATCACTGTGGGTCCATCTCACCTTTCCCCCTAATCTAAAGTCCTGTGTCCCTAGACAAGTCATTGTATTCCCAGTTGCTTCGATGAGGCTGAACTTTATCCTGGGAATAAGTCACTGCCTTCTGCCTCTCACTTCCCTATCAGAGCCCAATTCTGATATTTTCTGCCTATGTTACCTTGGAAAAGAACTCTTACTGTACTTGGTCTCAGTTTCTTCATTCACAAAATTAAATAGTTAAATTATTTCTAAGGGTCTTTCAAATCTAAATCTCTTGTGAGCTGGCAGACATTTTAAAATGTGTAAATGGGTTTTTCCCAGAGGCTAGGTGGCCTAGAAAGAGCACTGTGCCTGGAGTCAGGAAGACCTGAGTTCAAATCTAGATTCAGGCACTAATAGTGTGACCCTGAGTAAATTACTTAACTTCTTTTCTGTCTCAGTTATATGGAAATAATAATAGTACCTACTTCCCAAGGTTGTTATAGTTCAATAAGATAATATTGGTAAAGCACTTAGCACAGTTCCTAGAATACAGTTAAGTCCTCCAAAAATGTTTATTCTCTTTTTCTTTTCTCCCAGATGCCGAACTAATTGTTCCCCTAACACTGGGAACTGAAGACATGTGGGCAGTGGGAAGGTAGAATTGAGTAGTAGAAAGAATGCAGTAAGTAGAATCTGAAATGAACTCACCTCAATTCTATATGATCTTATGAGATAGTAGTTTTCACACTCAATATCACATTGACTTTAATGGTAGACTGAGGTTCATATACCACTTGACAGGTAAAAATTGTTTCTACCTTCTTCACAGATGTGTTCACTTGTAGATACCATCTTTGTTTTCCTTCTCAGTGAATGACTGGGCCATGCTAGCAATTACAGTTCTCTACCCAGGAAACCTCCACACCCTTGTGATAAAACCTTTTTCACCTGGTAATTAGGTTGGTGGGAATTTGAGTGTTTAGACATACTCACCCTTGTGGGAACTAACCCAAAACAATCTTGGCTTACTCAAGATCCCTTCTCATCTTTTGAAAGTGGTGGTATGGATTTTCTGTGGACCATGAATGAGGGTGTGGATTAATTTTTTCCCCCTCTCTCATTTTTGAGTGGGATCAAGTTCAGGAAAAAAATTTTTGAATTCTCAGGAAGGTCCAGAATTATGGACACCCCGCCCCCCCCCACCTCCCAGAAAAGTGAATGAAACAATATGGCAAAGTACAAAATATTTATAGAGTCAGAAGAATCAAAGTCCTGTTATGAGACTTGTGATCTATGTAACCCAAGGCAAGACACAGCCTTTCAGAGCCTCAGATTTCTTCTCTAGAAAATGAGAAAGTTAGACTAGGTCATCTTTAATATTCTTTCCAATGCTTTCTCATACTCATACAATTTTAGAACTGGATGTGACCTTAGAGATCATAGAGTTCAACTGCTTCTTTTTTGCAGCAGAGAAAACTGAACTCCTAGGAGGCTAGAGAAACAGTGCTCTCAATATCTTTTGTCTGGTGAAATCCTTCCTTTCTTAGACACACCAGAAACATCTTATTTGCTTGCTTTTTGTTTGTTAATTCTGTCTTATATCAAAGGCTAGAAGATACATGAGAGGTAAAAAAGATTTTTGTCCTTTCTCTTATAAGTTTAATTGTTTCTGTTGACAATTATTCAGTTTATAAAAATTTCTTTTTTGCACATATAGTGGGAAATTGGTCATTGAGCCCAGTCCTTACAAACATACACAGAGTACTAACTGATCTAATTCCCCTTATGGCTAGCAGACTGGAAACAGTTATGTAATGTCTTTGGATACTCCAAGTCTCCTCCAAGATACTCCCATTCTTTATCATCATAACTCTCCAAGAAGCAGGGTCCCTTAAAGTTCTTCCATGGAGGAAATTGTATCAATGTCATTCTACGCACACACTCATAAGGACTAGGTTCAGTGGCCAGTCTCCTATTATACACAACAGAAACCTATCTCTTCTTCTAAGGAATCCAAGTTCAGATGTTACCTCCTCCAGGAAACTTTGCCCTGATTTCTCAAATGACAGTGAATTCATCCCTCTCCAGGTTTCTCTTTCCAGTTTTCTCTCATCCATGTGTTTTTTCTAACTTATAGTAGGATTAAGGCATCTAAGTAGCACAATGGATAGAACACTTGGAATCAGGAAGATCTAAATTCAAATCTAGTCTCAGGTACTTACTAGCTGTGTGACTCTGGGCAAGTCACTTAAGTGTGTTTGCCTCAGTTTCCTCACCTGTAAAACGAACTGCAGAAGGATATGTCAAACCCTCCAGTATCTTTGCCAAGAAAATCCCAAATAGGCCCAGGAAGAGTCAATCATGACTGAACAACAGCAACAACAAAAAAGTAGTATTAATGCCCATGTGTTTTACCCCTCTATCAGACAGTAAAGTTCCTGAGGCAAGGTAAAAAGTAATTTTTCATCTTAACCTCGGTGTTGAGTTTTGTAGCTTGCACATTTTTTTGGTCCAGTCAGAGTCTGGGATAAGTAAGGTGAATTACTGGGTAAGAAACTTCCTCTACTGATATAGAGCAGCAGCTTATCTGTACTAGTAAGTCTTGGAGTTGCCTGAGGCTAAGCAACTTGTATAGGGTCGAATATGTATCAAAAACAGGACTAGAACTCAAGTCTCCTATTTGCTTACAAGTGCTTTGAGGAATTGATGAATAGGTAGTAAATAAGGTTGCTATTCTAGGTTTCTCACTCATTAACCATGTGACTTTGGACCAATCCCTTTCCCCTCTCTAGGTCTAAATTTTTCTCCCTATATAAAATTAGGAATTTGGACTAAAAGATCTCTGAGTTTCCGATCTATTATAGCATTCCATAATTCTGTGAATTTAACAGTGTAAACAGTCTTGAATCTAGGGGATAGAGCATTATTCTGGGTCAGATTAAAGGCCCTGGAGTCCAGACTAGCTGTAGGTATGTGCCATGTGGTTGTCCACCAACACAGTATAATTTCAGAACTGCTAAGGCCTGCCCTCCCCCTACCCCCGGTTTATGCTATCTCTCCTAATGGGAATCTGAAATCCTTCCATTAGATTAACTAATAAATTGGACAGAAAAAGCCAACATTTCCTTTGAGCAGTTAACTGAGTATAAATGATTCACTTCTATTAGCACATCTGCATTGATTAGCTTACAGGATAACTATCCAATTCACTTGCATGTACCTACATATCAGTTCCCTGATATCATAGACCTCTTCAAAAACTTATGAGAGTAGTTGGAGCTACCCCACAACTGGCCAGCATTGAGTAACACAGCTCTCCCTCCCTCCCTCCTTTCTTCCTTCCCTCCCTCCCTTCCTTCATTCCTTCTTTTCCTTTCCTGAAACCAGTCAAAATATCTTGGTCGAGATACCAGTCACAAATCACTCTGGCTCTCACTAATCAGCCAACAACAGGTCCTGGACCAACCTCACTTGGTTATTATTTGGACCCTATCTGATTCAAAGTGAATATAAATAGTAATTGTTTCTGTTTTGGCCAGAAATCCTTCCCTTCCAAGACTGATTTTTTTTACTATTCAAAAAATGGTCATTCTTTGCTTCATATCTTTCCCATTCTGCGGAAATCAAAAAATGGGAGTTGCATCAGCCAATGATCTTAGTTTAAAACTAAAGACCGGGCAGCTAGGTGGCATAGAGGATAAAGCACCAGCCTTGGAGTCAGGAGTACCTGGATTCAAATCTGGTCTCAGACACTTAATAATTACCTAGCTGTGTGGCCTTGGGCAAGCCACTTAACTCCATTTGCCTTGCAAAAAAAAAAAAAAACCTAAAAAAAAACCCCAAAGACCTTAGTTTAAAAAGACAAATTCTTCAACTGCATCCAAAGTCATCTCCAGTCATCCTAATTCCTATCTGGTTACTGATCCCAGATTGCTCCAGAAGAGAAAGTGAAGCTGGTAGCTTTATATAGCCCTCCTTCACTTAAATCCAATTCACTTGCATGTCAAGGCATCACCTCCCTGATGTCATGATCCTCTTCCAGAATGAAAGATAAACAAGAACTGGATAACTAGCTTTCCCTTGGTATGGGACACAGGATTGGGAGATTTTGATGAGTTATAAAGGACTAGAACTGGCTCCAAAAAGGTCTGGGTATGCACTATGTGGGAGGCATGGGTAGGAAGGGAATGACAGTTTGCATGATCCAGAGAGAATATCAGAGAAGATGCCATCTTCCCCCCACCCCTCTTATCTTGAAAGGTTTGGGAGAGGTCAATTATGCTGCGAAGAGGTTATTTTGTCCTGCCATGTTTCACCTCAAAGGTGATATGAGAGAGGTTATCACTGACCACCAGGAACACCATCACAATATTGTGTGACTAGTATGTCATATCATATACAGGAGCTGGAGCCAGCAGGGAAGATGTTGGGGAGAAGGTTGATCTCCATGGTAGGGATCACATGCTTGTCTTTAAACCAAATCAGATTGATATCTCCGGAGCAGGATCCAAAGGAGTTACAAATATGTTACCATCTCCCTTAGTCTGCATGGCCGAGAAGAGACAATCACCAAAGGCTCTGAGGGTGGGACTGCTAAAAGAGAGATCTCCCTTGGAGCTCTGGGGCCAGTTATTTTCCTGGTCCCACAGACTGGTAGAGCAGAGCTGTGGGGACAGTGATTATTCCTTTATCTCTTAGAAAAAAAATGGAAAGATCATTCAGGAGAGATCTGACTTCAAATCCTTGACTTGATATTTATTCACTTAACTTTTGAATCCCATTTTCCTCATCTTTAAAGTGGGTATGATTCTTGAAATATGTATTCCAAAAGGTTGTCATGAGGAAAGTACATGGAGGATGTGACTACAAAGAAAGTTCTCTCTTAGACAACCATGAAGAGCCATATGATTATGATCTATTATAATTAATTTGCAACACCTTCTGAGCCCTTCCCTATTCCCTTAGTTTTTCTTGCTTTGGAAGTGAAAGGACAATGTTTTTAATGGCATAAAATCCTATTTTCCAGAACCCATGGGGATTTATTTTGTAATGAGTCAAGTCCTCTAAGTTTTAGACTTTAGAGCAGTTCCAAATATACACTTATAAGTACTTGGTCATTTATCATTATTTACATTCACACCCAGACTTGGGGTCCATTACCTTCAACCAGAACATTCTCTTTTCCTGGGCAGAATCTGCAGAGGGCTCATGGCTAAGCCTATTAGATATTTACATCTTCCAGTGTTTGTCGATCACAGCTCCTAAAAAAGTTGATACTGCACTGAACCTTGGTGGCCCCATCCTATACTATTGAAGCTACAGATAGGGATCATTTGACTTTGTCTGACCATAGAATCCCCACCATTCACACTCCCTTCTCCTCCATCTCCCCCACCCAAGACCCCAAATAGAGGCTCAGTGTAGAATCAGCTTCAAGGAGTTCATTTGAATATTCTTCCTCCCACATTGATTCCCCAGGGTCCTACAGCAATTCTGCTTGTACTCCAACTAGCTCATTTTCCATTTTCTTTCTCTACTTTCAGACTTTACTCATTCAAAAGCCACTTTCCTCGCCATCACAAACAAAGGCAGGGTCCAAATTGTGCCATCACACCATTCATGGTCAATCACCAGCATCAAAGGAATGTTTTCTTTTTTAAAATATACCTGGAGGATAAGTCATGAACTGCTCAAGCACTGAATTTCTTCGGCATTCTATCTGCCTTTTTCCAGGATACACCAGCCTTGACACTGAAAGGATGTCACTTTAAAAGCTAATTTAAGGTGTGGAAATGTTGCATTCTCACATCATAAAATTTTAGCCATCCTTCAGGTCCAGTTTTCCCCAGGAAGTCTTCCCTGATGTTTTCTAAATTCCTCTGAACAATCATGGTACTTTAAAATAATAATTTATTTGGCATTAATAAGGCAAGCATCCAGGAGCAGGACCTACCAGATTGCCTAAGGAAGAGAAATCTGGGGAGAGGAGAGAGAAATGGAGGGAAAAATGAGTTATAATCAAGTCTTGGAAAGACTTAGAAATATGGATGGTTCATCCAAGGTACCCTTAAAAATCTAACGTTTAGTTTAATAGAGAATCAAAGAATGTATATCAAAATCTTGTGAACTCAATGCCAAACTGTATAAAATAAGTGATTGCAGTAAAAAAAGGAAGACAAGTTACATTATAAATATTTTTCAAAGACATAAAAAGCTATGATTTATTATACATTAATAAATTTAATTATTAAAAATGTCTATGCTATAATAAGATTTATAAACTATTTTCCTCATAGCACGTCATGAGAAAGATAGTATGAAGGATGATAATATTTGCATTACCTGCCTCAAAGAACAATTTTTCACTCTAATGCAATGGGCTTTGTGCTTCTCTTATTTTTGTACTTTCTGTATTTTGCCTTATATTACAGTTATTATTTCTTGGGATCACAAATTACAGATAGTAATGTTCTTATAATCCCTCATCACATGTCCTCATTTTACAGATGAGGAAGCTGAGGCAAAGACAGGTTATGTGACTTGCTCAAGATCACACAGTACATAGCAATGCTGGGATTCAAATCATCCTTTCCATGAACCACACTGCCTGTGTACCTAGGTAAGCATTGAGCCTTACTCAACTTAGTCTGCCCTGCAGTCCCTAAATAAAGGCTCAACTGGTAATGAATGAGAATTAAAGAATTGATGTACAGAGAAGCTATACTATGAGAAAAGATGAGGTAGCCATTGTTCCAGGTGAGGCCCTCATTACCATTCACCTGAACCAGTACCATGTTTTCCCTATCTCTTGCTCCTCTAATTCACTCTCTCTACAACTGACAAAATGATATTTGTACAGCACAGGTATGATTAGGTCACAACTCTGCTCAATATACTCTGGTAGCTTCCTACTTCCTAAAATCAGATGTAAATTCCTCTGCTTGACATGGATATCTCTTCACAACCTAAGCCCTTTTCTTCTTTTCTAGTCTTCTTACACATAATTTCTCCCTGGGATCCAGTTATACCATCTTACTCAATATTCTGCATCTATAACACCCCACTTCCATGACTTTACATTGGCTATTCTCCATGCCTAGATTATACTCCTTTCATACTTTGATACACTAGACTTCCTGATTTCTTTCAAGCCTCACCTTTGATCTAACCTTCTACATGATGCCTTTCCTGACTCCTTGACTTCTAGGGTCCTCCTTTCTTATATTCTTTTTGTGTATATATATATATATATATATATATATATATATATATATATATATATATATATATATATATCATGTACATGTTTATATATGTACATGCTATCTATTCAACTAAAATGTAAGTTCCTTGAAAGTAAAACCTGTTTAACTTTTATCTTTCTATCCCTGGTGTTTTGTCACAGTGTTGGCTCATTGATGAAATCCTTCTACAAGGAGACTGGAGCTGGGAGAGGTCACTTGGGATTGGGGCTTGGAAGAATTGAGTTGGTCCTTAAATCTCCCTTTCCAGAAATGATGCATCTGTCTTGAATTTAATCAATCATGTGAAGAAACCCAGAAGTTAGGCCTGAAAAATATATTAGAAGCCATCTAATCTAATCTGTCATTTTAGGGGGAGAAAATTGAAATCTAGAGAGGTGAAGGAACCTCCTCTCCCCCTCTGCCCAAAGCCATAGATAATACATAGTATCTCTGGTACTTAAACTAGTCCTATATGTCCAAGTCCATGATAATATATGTTAAGAGAGCTCCAAGGTAGGCTCACCTGAAAGGATGATTCAACATTTGCTGGAGCCTAAGATACTCAGCACTCAGTGGAGACAAATCCACTCATACTGATTCTTGACCACTGTCTGTTGGGTACACTTCAGGGAGTAGGTCCCATCTGTGTTTTCTCTGACTTGGGGCATGTGCCCTTCAGCCAGACAAAGTTCAGCATATTGGGATAGAAGTATTTCACATAGCAGGTAAGATTGACTGCCTGCTTCTCATCAATCTCTGAGGCATGGTCACCTCCAGAAGGGGGAGAACTTGACAAGAACAGAGAGAGGTTTAATAAAGCTAGCAGGAGAGAGTAGGATGGTTTAGGCTAAAAGAAGGCATTAGTTCAAGAATGACTAAAACCCCTGTCTCTTCTTGTCTAGTATATAGAATCATAGAATCACTGAGATTCAATGATCTAGGGATCTCAAAGGTGCTACTCAAAGCCCTCCCCAAGTCATAAATTCTTTTTATAATGTTCCTGACACATGGTCATCTACTTTCAGCTGTAACCTTCTGAAACAGTAAATTCATTATGTCAAAGAAATTAATTACATTGTAAAACAGCTCAGATTATTAGGAAGTTCCTTCATATTGAACTAAAACTTGTATCTCTGCAATTTACAATTATTGTTTTTCATTCTGTCCCCTGAGCAAAGCAAACAAGTCTGATCCTGACTGCCTTTCAGTTACATAAAAACATTCATGCCCCTCCCAAATCTTCTCTAGGTGAAATATCTACAGTAACCAGAGCAATTGATATAATGGAAAGCACTGGACCCAGATCCAAGAGACCTAGCCTAGCTCTGACATTTGAAACTAAGTAAATAATGGTTAGTTCCTTCATTGTTTGGGAATCCAGTTTCTTCCTCTTTAAAATGGGCCTGGGGTTTTGTTGAGATTTTAGGGAGTCAAGATGGAAATAAGCACCAAATCATATGCAATAATTCTCCCACATTTACTTCCAAGCAACCACAAAATAGCACCCCAAAATAAATCCTGCAACAGCAGAACCAACAAAAAGACAGGATGAAACCATCTTTGAGCCCAAGAAACTTGGAAGAAAGGCAAGAAAAATTTGTCTTACTTGGATAAAAAGGGAACACAGCCCAGGATTAGAAGCATCCCAGAAAATCAGCAGCAAAACCTCAGCAAACCAAGTGGGAGATCCTGAGCCCCAATGTGGTGGAGTGACAAACACCAACACCAAGATCCCCACGTGCCTTAGACTAACCAGAACAAGCAGACTCCAACTTCAAGAACTGCAAAAGTGCTTCAGCATAGACCTGAGTAAACAGGCAGCTACTAGCAGCCAAACTGCAGTGTGCTTCAATGTAGCCCCAACGACATGCAGAAACAGCTCACTGGCCTCAGCATATGCCAGACAACAGTACTAGGACCCCAGTTCAGCACCATGTAAGCTTCCAGACCCTCCCCCATATCCTCTAACAACATCAACTGCCTCTAACCCCATTTCCTCAGTGCAGTACCAGACATGAGAGTGCCATAGGCTTTAGGGCAACAACAGTGCAGCACCAGGTAAACACCCAGGGCCTGGCACAAAAAACCTGAGAGTGCTCCTTCTACTCTAGAGCAGAGCTCAAATTTTAAAGAAAGGAAAAAGGTCAAAAAATGAATAAAAAATAGCAAAAAAGAATCTGGTCACAGAAAGTTATTATGGTGACAGGGAAGATCAATACACAAACTCAGGTACAGCAATTTCAAAGCATCTATGGGTAAAGCCCCAAACAAAAATGGGAAGTGGTCTCAAGCCCATGAAGAACTCATGGGAGAACTCAAGAAGTAGTCTAAAAATCATATATATGAGAGGTAGAAGAAAAATTGGGGAAAGATGAGGGAAAAGATTATGCAAGGGAATTATGAAAAAAAGTCAGCTACTTGGAGAAAGAAAACAAGTGTTCAAAAAGTACTATTGGTCAAATGGAAAAAGAATACAAAAGCTAACTGAAGAAAACAACTCCTTAAAAATTAGAATAAGGCAAGTGGAAGCTGATGAGTCTATGAAGCATCAATAATCAAACAAATTCAAAAGAATGAAAAAATAGAAGCATGTGAAATACCGCATTGGAAAAAACAACAACTGGAAAATAGATACAAAAGAGATGTCAGAATCACTGGACTATCTGAAAGCTGTAATCAAAAGACAGACTTAGCATCTTTCAAGAAATTGACAAGGAAAACTGTCCTGTTATACTGGAACCAGAGAGCAAAATAGGCATGGAAAGAATCCACTGATTATCCCAAGGAAGAGATTCTGAAATAAAAACTCCAAAGAACATGAAGAGATACAAAAAACCTTATACAGTAGAGGGAAAGATGAGAGGTTGAGTAATGGGCATTTCTTGAATTTTACTCTAATCAGTAAAGAGGGTATAATACATAAAATCAGGTAAATTTAGAAATCTACCTTACCAAAAAGGAAAGTAGGAGAAGACTAAGTGAAGAGGAGGAGAAAAAGTGGGAGGAGATTGGCAGAAGAGAGGGAAGACTAGGGAAAGCAGCAGACAAAAGTAAAACACTGGAAAAGGGAAAGGTTGAAAGAAGAGAAGAGAAACAGTAGGAAAAACAGGATAAGGGAAATACACAAAATCATAACTGTGAATATGAATGGAGTGAATTATCCCATAAAATGGAAACATATAGGAGAGTGGATTAAAAAATGAGAATCCTACAATAGGTTGTTTACATGAAACACACATGAAGCAGAGAGACACACACTGAGTAAAAGAATGTGGCTGAAGCAAAATCTATGATATTTTAGCTGACGTAAAAAAAATACAGTTGTATCAATTCAGATCTCAAAGTAAAAAGCAGAAATAGACCTAGTTAAAAAAATTAAGAACAGAAACTATATCTTGCTAAAAGGTACCATAGACAATGAAATAATATCAGTACTATACATATATGCACCAACTGCTTATAATGCTCAATTTCTTAAAATAAGAATAAAATATATATGCTATATACCTTACAGCATATATACAAGGAAATTGAGGTTAATGGGTGGATGTATAGGGATGTGTGTATGTATGTATATATATATATATATATATATATATGTTTGAAATTGGATTAGGGAGCCAAGGAAGGTTTTTGAATGAGGTAGGGACTTAACAATAATTCATTAGAAGGATTATATGGCAGACTGAATGATCTTTAAGTCCTCTTGTAGGGGCAGGGTGACATAGGGGAGTGTGCTAGACCTGGAGTTAGGAAAACTCATCCTCATGAGTTCAAATCCAGATACTTACTGGCTGTGTGACACTGGGCAAGTCACTTAACCCTGTTTGCCTCAATTTCTTCACCTCTCAAATAAACTGGAGAAGGTAATAACAAACCAGTCCAGTATCTTTGCCTAGAAAACCCCACATGGGGTCATGAAGATTTGAACCTGAATAAAATGATTGAATGATAATAACAGCGATAGCAAAGGTCTCTTGGGACTCCAAATGCCTGTTCCCTTTTCATAACTCTCCCTGTATGCTAAGTTGTTCATGCCCCTGAGGACAGCATTTTGATTTTTTTGGCTGATTGCTTGACCAATTGATTGATCATTTATAGTATCAGCTCTTGTGCATCCTTACAGAGATTTACAATAGGCAAAGCAATTTCATATCTTACCTGAGATTCACAGCATCCCACCAAAGTTAACAGGGCAGAGATCATAAATCTTATAATTCAGATGAAGAATCTTAGGACCTAGAGAAAGAAAATCCCTCAGTGAGTAGGAGCCAGAGCCAGGAATAGATTCTGGTTCTCTTACCAGATAAGGTTCCTTTGGAAGGAGAAAAGTGACTATGGAAGTCTCTTCTAATTTGGAGATGCTATGATTTGCTAATTCATTGGTGACAAACTCAATAGAAACAGGGATCATTAAATCATTATAAGGATTCCTGCAGCTGTATATTGACAAAGAAAATCACATATTAACATTATTTGTGTATATATATATATATATATATATGTATATATATATATATATATCATTGTTTTAATTTATTTTGTTAAATATTGCCTAATAACATTTTAATTTGGTTCTGGTTATGATTGGGAGTGTTATGGGCCACACATGAGCAGTGTCTGATATATTTGTTCTAATCAAGCTGACTACCTTTATCTTCATTTGGTACAGACTGGACATATAGTCTTTGGGGCTAGCAGGAAACAGTTCTTTGAAAAAGTTAGGTGAGAGGCAGTGTGGGATAAGTTGAAGAAGCACTGAATTTGGAGTTCGAACTAGGTTCAAATTTCAACTCTCTTACCATCTAGCCTTGGATAAGTCACCAATATTAGACTTTGTTTGGGGCTTGGTTTCTTACTCTATAAATGAGGAAGTAAGGCTTGATGAATGATCTTTAAAGTTCTTTTTAGTTCTAAATTCTTTGATCTTATAAAAAAGGCATGAATGAGAAGGAAAAGCAGGAGTCTCTTGTCTAAGAAGACTTGTTTCTGTGCAACCAAATATCTCCAAAGGCATTGCAGTTGGGTTCAGCACTATTGTAATCAATGGTCTTGATTTCAAAATGGGGAAGAGACTCCCAACCCCACTACCTATGAGTTCCTACCATATAAGAAAGCTGATATGGATGATGCTCACCTCCATTGATGTTTGGTCCAAGATCTCCTGGAAAGTAATGCATAGAAACCTCCTGGAGTCCCTCCAAGCCTGTCCCAAATTCTCTGCAGTAAGAGGTTGAACCTTCTTATCTGGCTGGGTGGCAAAGACCTAGATAGACTTCCAGCAGACCTCTGGATCTATGGCCCAGATTATACTTAAGTGTAACTGATATTCTAAGGGATAGATCAGTGGATGGAGATGGGATGATCCATTTGGAAATGAAGTTGATGTAAAAATAAAAGATTAATTAAATTAATTAAAATTTAATTTAGTTAAATAAATAAAAAATAAAATTTTCCAAATCCATAGTGAGGAATTCAGTTGGCTCCTTGGTGGGGAGATTGGGAGACTGGGAAGAAAGTGCTGCCTTCTACAGTAATAGGGAAGGTAGGAGAGTAGAAGGATTTAGGAAGAAAGATAATACATTCCCAGTTTTAGACATATTGAGTTTAAAATGTCTGGTGGACAAGTTCAAGACATCTGAAAGACAGTTCCAGTTGTGAGATTGAAGGTCACCAGAGAGACTGGGTCAGGAAAGTTAGGTTTCAGAATCATCAGCACAAAGATTGCAATTAAATCCATGGGAGCTGATGAGATCATCAAATGGAGTAACAGAGAGAGGAGGCCCTGGTATAGACTCTGCGGGACACCTCCACTTAGAGGATGTGCTCTAGAGGAAGGTCTAGCAAAGGAGACAGGGAAGGAACAAACAGATAAGTAGGAGGAGAACCTGGAGAAGTAGTGTCCTGGAAATGGAGAGAGAAGAGAAAGGCTGCAGAGAAATCAAAGAGAATGAATATTGAGAAAAAGGCCATTAGATTTGACAATTAAGAAATCATTATCACACTGGAGAGAGCAGTTTTAGTGGAATGATAAGATTGTAGACCAAACTGTAAGTAATAAAGAAGAAAGAAATAGAGGCACTCATTTAGATGAATTTTTCAAGGAGTTTAGCAATAAAGGACAAAAGTAATATAGCATGATAGTTAGAACGTATGGAAGGATTAAATGAAGATCTTTTTTCTTTCAAGATAAGAAAGACATAGGCATGTTTGTGGGTAGTAAGAAATGGACCAGTAAAGAGAGAGACTGAATAAGTGAAAAAGGGACGATGACAGAGGGAGCAATCTACTGAAGGAGATAAGATAGAATGGACTTGAAGAAGAAGAATTAGCTAATAAATATGTGAACCTAGATTTGATCTCAGGTCTTCCTTATTTTAGGCTTAGTATTCTTCTATGCCACCTACCTGCCTATTTTCCCAGTCTTTTCTCTTGTACCCAATCTATACCCTATCCAGATAGGCTCATTGAATTCAAAGCACTTGATCTGCATCCCTCACTTCTAAAATTTTGATTTTGCTATGCTACTTGTTGGGATGACCAATCTGCTTCTCTCCACCTGTATACATTTTATCAAATATTTCAAAGCTCAGTTCAAATCCTACTTCTTCTAAGAAGCTTTTCATAATTACCCCAGTCACCAGTACCTTCCTCCTCTGAGTTTAAATAGTACCAAGCATTTCTACTTTTCATTTATTATCATATTTGGCCTGGAATACAAATCATATTCTTTTCTCTTGTCTTCCTAACTAGATTCTGAAATGCTCTAAAGAAAGAGACTCTAATTTATAGAATCTCAGAATTAAAGGACATCAGGAATCATCCTGTCCATTTCTAATCTGAACAATAAAAATTCCTGTCTTCTATATCCTTGATAAATTGATAGTCCTCAGTGATAATAGGTCTCATATCTCCTAAGCAGGTTTATTTCACTTTGGATAGATCTGATTGTTAGATTATTCATTATGTATAATCAACATGTTGCTGTTGTTTATTCATTTAATTGAATCTGACTCTTTGTGACCCCAATGAACCATAGCATTCCAAGCCCTTCTATCCTTCACTTCCTTTCAAAGTCCGTCCAAAATCATATTTTTTGTTTCCATGACACTATCTATCCATCTCATTCTCTCCCATCCCCTTTTCCTTTTGCCTTCAGTCTTTCCAAACAAAAATGGTTTTTTCCAATGAGTCTTCTCATTATGTGGTCAAAGTATTTAAGCTTCAGCTTTGGTATTACACCTTCCAGTGAGTAATCTGAATAGATTTCCTTAAGTATTCAATGATTTGATCTCTTGACTGTTCAAGGAACTCTCAAGTCTTCTCCAGCCCCACAATTTGAAAGAATTAATTATGTGATGCTCACTTTTTTGCTATAGTCCAACTCTCACAGCCATACATGACTACTGAAAAAGCCATATCTTTGTCAGTAAGTTGACATTTCTGCTTTTTGGTATGTTGCCCAAATTTCCCTTAAGTTACTCCCTAAGGAGCAAGCATCTACTTGCTACAGTCACTGTCTACACTGAACTTTGAGTCCGATTATAAAATCTGACACTACTTCCATTTCTTCTCCCTCTACTTGCCAGAAAATGATGGGACAGATTGCCACAGGATTAAATTATTTGTTTGTTTATTTTTTGGCTATTAAGCTTCAAGCCAGTTTTTACAGTCTCTTCTTTCACTCTCATCAAGAAGTTTTTTTTAATACCTCATCACTTTCTGCCATCAGAGTGGTATTGTTTGAGATCTGAGATTGTTAATATTTCTTTCGGCAACTTTAATTCTGGTTTTGATTCTTCTAGCCTTGTATTTCACATGATAAATTAATATGGTGATAATATGCAGCCTTGCTGTATTCCTTTTCCAATCCATGACAAAATGTCTCTCTATAACTTCCATTCAAGCAAACAAAAATCTAATCTCTCTTCCACATGTCAGTCTAATTCTTGAAAATGGCTGCTATAATTCCCTAAGTCTTCTCCTTTCTTGACTAAGCATTCCAAATTCCTTCTACCATCTCTTGGATGGCATGGGCTCCACTTGCCTCCCTTACTCTAAACTTTCTCGTCCTGGAAATGTTCTTATTTGTTAATGTTTTTCTCAAAATGTGATGCTTGCACCTCTTCACAGATAAAGTCTGATCAAGTCAGTGTATAAGGATCCCTCCATCACTCCAAACCTCCCTCATTTATATGGCCCAAGATCATATGAAATTTTGAAGCTACTGTATCACAGTGTCAACTCATGTTGAACTTATAGTTCACCAGTAACTCTCTGAATGCTTGCACATGAACTGTTGTCTAATCATGTTTCACTCATCCTGTACTAGAAAAGTTGGGGTATTTTTAAAACCTAATTATAGAACTTTATATTTATTCCTAACAAATTTCATAGTTTTAAACTTACATAACAATCTAGTACATACACACACATTTGCATTCTTATTCTATCTTTTGTGTCAACTCTCTTTCCACCTTTATGTCATCTATATCCTGCATATGCCAGGCAGGGCAAAGAATAAATATGCATTTAATGCAAGAATTGGAAATTGCTGGAAGATCTCCTAGCCCACCATTAACTGAATGATCTATTCTCTAGAGGTCAACTGAATCAGATTATAATCAATGGAGCCTGTTTGGAGGCAAGAAAGAGAGGAAACTCAAAGGGAATGACCCAGACTATTCCTTCTCCCATTTCCTGTGTTCTCACCTTGATCTGAGAGAGGTTTGCTATTTCATGAAAGGGCTCTGGAAGGGTATTGTGTGACACCTCACAGATGTCCTAGACCCAGCCTTTAACAACTATGGGAAAAACCCATGTCAAGCTGGTCACATAGAATGAAGCACCATCTTCATCCTTCTCATAAGGGAGAGCCTGAGCAATAATAGAAGATAGCTTCTCCCCTTCCTTAAACCAAGGATCTCTGGAGCTGAAGCCAATAGCAATCCAATTAAAAGTCACAGGGTTCCCAGACTGTTCCCTTATAGAAGTCTGGATCACAGAGATATGAAACTGTTTAACTACCAAAAAAAAAAAAAACAGAGGCCCTCTTAGATCAAAGATTCTTCTTTTCTTCTCATTTATTCTTTTTTTAAAATTGAATTTAACTTTGTTTTAATTTTTAAAAATCTTTTTTTCTCTTTTCCATTTCCCTTATAACAAATATTCACAGACAAGCAAAACAAATTCCTGTACTTGGCATATCCAAAAATATGTCTCATTGTACATTCTGAGTCTATCACCTCAGTAAGGGGGTCACTGTCCTCTGATACCATTCACTCCTTTTTACTAACTCAGAAACTCCTCCCTAATCCAACTCATAATTGTATCTCTCTATAGTCATGCAAAAGTAGATCAGTTAGAAATCCTAATATATGAATGGAAATTTGATCTTACAGGAATTGATGGAATAAGATTTGGAACTAGAATATGATTCAGGAAGAACATGCCTTATCAAAAGGAAAAGAATGATAAAAGAGAAGTGGGAGTATCAATATATATATAATAAGATGTTTTAAATAAGGAAATCTAGGGAACAGAGAAGAGTAATGTGGTAGCAAGAATTGGGGTGCAAATCACCAGAGGCAGACACAGAAGTAGAGTGTTTTTATTAAAGTATATTTATAGACCACCTAAATAAAAAAAGGAAATAGATGAGTAGATTGGGAAATAGATCACATACCTATCCTGAAGCCATGATAATAGTAGAATGAGGCATTTCGGTTATCCCAATATCTGGGGAACTCTGCCCAAAAGAGAGCACTGCATAAATTATTGACTTGTTCTACTTCAAAAGGTAAAGGGAACTATTGTAGACATGATTCTGACCATCAAGAGGAACTGGTTGCTAAAATACAGACAGTGAGTTGTTTAAGGGGAAGTGACTTTCCATCCTAGAATTCATCCTAGAGAAGAAAGCCAGATGGTCTAGATGTTCAAAGAATTCAGAAAAAGGATAGGCACAATCCATGCTCTAAAACTCCATGAGAGAAATGAGTTTACATGGAAAGAAAACTGTCAACAAAAAAATTCTGAGGATATATAAAGTTACAGTTTCAATGGGAGGAAATGGGAGAGTTGTATAAAGTTGCAACAGTGGATGCACATATAGCTTATTATGCAGATTATTTTTAAAAAAAAAGCAGGAACCTTAGAAAGGGAAGCAAGGACAAATGATAAAAGATAAAAATCTTGTTGCTGTTCTGTTATTTTACAGTTATGTCTGACTCTATGTGATCTCATTTGGGTTTTTTGGGGCAGAGATACAGGAGTAGTTCACTGGACTGTTTCCTTCTCCAGTTCACTTTAAAGATGAGAAAATTGATGCTAAGTAACTTACCCAGGATCCCACAACTATTAAGTGTCTGAGGTCAGATTTGAACTCAGAATATGAATCTTACTGACTCCAAGTCCAGCACTCTCTCCTCCATACCACTTAACTGCCTCTCCAGGGATGAATAAAAGTAATAGCAGGGATGTTATAAGTAGAATTAGCTAAGTCTGACAAGTCTTATTGGCTGGAAAGCCAGTGATGACAAAAATGATATTTTAACTGTTTCAATGTTATGGAAAAGAAGAGACTCAGAGAGGAATAGGATTCATACAAATAGGATGATGATTGGTAAATTGTAAAACTCAAAATAAATAAATAGAAGATTGTCAGTTCTCTTTTGTTACTCTTTTTCTGCCAAAGAGTATGATCTTTGGGTTGTAAAGCTAGAACAAAAAATTACTAACTAGGAGTTGAAAGTCAAGAGAAAAAAAAGGATAGGTAATAAGACAGTTCCAGCAGTCATTGATAAGGTCAGATTCTCAATTCCACAAGAATGATATCTCAGGATGCTGGAAGAAATAGATGTGATTACTAAACCATTTTCAGGGAACCTTGAAAAGTCATTAAGAATGGAAAAGGTTGATCATTACCCCCATGTTGCTGCTAGGGTGTACAGTGTTTTTCTGGTTCAACTCATCTCACTCAGCATCAGTTCATGCAAATCCCTCCAGGCTTCCCTGAATTCTTGTCCCTCCTGGTTTCTAATAGAACAATAGTGTTCCAGGACATACATACACCACAGTTAGCTAAACCATTCCCCAGTTGAAGGACATTTACTTGATTTCCAATTCTTTGCCACCACAAACAGAGCTGCTATGAATATTTTTGTACAAGTGATGTTTTTACCCTTTTTCATCATCTCTTCAGGGTATAGACCCAGTAGTGGTATTGCTGTTCATCAGTGCAACAATCAGGGACCATTTTGGGCTGTCTGCAATGGAGAATACCATCTGTATCCAGATAAAGAACCATGGAGTTTGAACAAAGTCCAAGTACTATTCCCTCTAATTTAGAAAAAAAACTGATGCCCTATTGTCTGATCTTGTTATCTCTTAAACTTTATGTTTCTTCCTTAATATGATTTCTCTCTCATCACACTCAATTTGGATCAATGTACAACATGGAAACAATGTAAAGACTGACAAATTGCTTTCTGTGGGGGGTGGGGGGAGGGAAGTAAGATGGGAGAAAAATTGTAAAACTCAAAATAAATAAGATCTTTAATTAAAAAAGAATGGAAAAGGTATAGAAGTACTGGAAAATGACTCATTTTCTCAAAAATGAAAAAGAATGCTATCTGCAAACTATAGAGTTTGGCTTTAATGCCTAGAAAAATTCTAGAATATTAATGATAACTATCATCTATATAGTACTTTGAGGTTTGAAAAATACTTTACAAATATTATCTCATTTGACCTCACTACAAACTAGTTAGAAAAATGTTATTATTATTATTATTATCATTATTATTATTATTATTATTATCCCTTACAGTTGAGGGAATTGAGGCAGACAGACTTGCCTGGGGTTAGAGCGTGTCAATATCTGAAGTCACGTTTGAATGCAGGCCTTCTTGATTCCAAGATCAGTGCTCTCTACCTCCTGCACAGTCTCTAGAATATATTGTTAAATATAAATATAAATATATATAAATAAATATAAATATATATATAAATATAATAAAAATAATATATAAATAAATATAAATATAAATAAAGAAATGATGATTTTAAGAGAACAAACAAGACTTCATCAAAAATAAGTTATTTCATTTTTATATAGGGTTACCAGACTGGTAGTTCAGGAAATATCACTGATAAATTTTTTCCAAAAGTTTCCAGACTCCAGATTTTGTCTGCAAAGAAGTGAATGCTAATTTGAGCTCTGAGAAAGATCAGGGTATGAGGAGAGGGATAGAACACTTGAGAATGTGCTGTAGAGCAGGTGTATCCAACCTATGACTCATAGGCCATATGCAACCCGCAAAGCCCATTCATGTGGCATTATTACATTTTATCATTATATTCATTGGTAATATGGGTTACATTGTAGTCATAAATAGATATTAAATTCTGAATGCAGCCCTTAACAAGTTTTTTTGTTGGGTGATATGACTCAGAAGCGTCTAAAAGATTGGATACCAATGCAGTGTAAATGAATCAATTGAAGGAACTAAAAATATTTAGCCTGGAAAGAGATAATCTTGGTGTGTGTGTGTTGAGAGAGAACTGACAGGTGGGATGTAGGATAGTTGCCTTCAACTATTTAAAGGACTGCCAAGTGACTGAGGGGTTAGGCTTACTTTGGAGGGTCCAAGAGAAAGACTAGGAACAATGGGTGAAAGTTTATGAAGAGGAAGCTTTAAACTCCTTATAATTAAAAGTTTTGATTTTGTTTAACCCAATTAGAGCTGACCAAGGTTGGCATGAGCTTCCTTCAGATTTAATGGGTTCCCACTCACTCAAGGCATTCAAGTAAGAATGAGAATAATACTTGTTGAATATATTGTAGATACAATTCTCAGTCAGGTTGGTACCAGTTAAACTAGACAATATCTGGAGTACCTTCCAACTTTGAGATTCTGCAATTCTTTGAGTACTCACCCTCAAATCATACATCCAGAGCTAACCCTTCTGGTAAAATTGGGAATAATGCCCTCTGGTTAAATGGAAAGAGTCTTTGCCAGGGAATCAGGAGTCAGAGATTCTAACTTCTTGTGAGACTTTCCTAGTCATTTCCCATCTTTGGACTTCAATTTCCTCCTCTGTCAAAACCCAGATTTGTGTAATATAGTCTTCATGGTTCCTTCCATGTCTGAAGAAAAAACCCATAAGGAATAAATCAATTATCTTCTTTGAGCCTGTTTCTTTATCTATAAAATATTTTGGATAACCTCCCTCACATGACTGTTGAGAAAATTAAATAAAATAGCAGGTGAAAACAAGCTTTAATTAGATACAAATGCAAGGAATTGTCATTACTTGTATTAAAATCTTCTTTTGCAGCTGGGTCTGCCCTTTCGATGACCTCCTTCCTTTGATGGTGCCATTCTAATTCTCTACTTCTGGTACCCAATCTCTCCCTTTCATCCTTGTCAATAAAAACTTGCTTTTCAAGGAAAGATCTGATAAATTGTTTCCACAGAGGTGAGAGTGACTGAGAACACTTGAAAATGTCTCTCTCTAATGGGTAGAGGGAGAGAAGGGTATGGCAATTGGGGGAAGCAAGGGAACTGCAAGAAGAAAAAGATTTAAACTAAAGAAATGAAGGTCTTTATGCTGGAATTTTAGCTGGTAAGTTGGAAAGACACATTTTGGAGTAGTCTTCCCAATGTCCACAAAATAATAATCATTTTTATTTCTATGATACTTTTCAGTTTGCCAAAAATGTTTCCCAGTAGCTCTTTGGGGATAGGAAAAAAAATTCATTATCTGTAGAGGTGATGGAAAAATCTGAGAGGTTTCAGTGATTTGCTTAAGGTCACACAACTAGTAAATATCCAAGTCAGGATTTAAATTTAGAATTTCTGACCCAAATCCAATGCTCTTTCCACTACTCCATATTTTCTTTCCATAAAAATAGAGGCTGATTGTGGTGTTAGATTTGCTCAGGCTAGAGGAGACAACCCAAGAATCAAGAATGGGAAAGAAACATTGAAACCAAGTTGGATCTACCTACCTTCCCCCAAACCAGACCTTTTTCCCCCCCAACACAATAGGAAAAAACATAGCAGACAGCAAAGGGGGAGGATAAAATAAGAAAATTTCACAGGGATAGTAGGAGAGAGTTAGAAAAGGAATGGAACTTTAGAGAGGGCCTTGGAGCTTCAGAGTACTTCAGAGAGTACTTTGTGAACTACAAAGTATTTACAGTTTTCAGTATAAAGGGATTCCTAGTGTAACACCCACACCTAGTGGTCAACAAAGCAGCTAATGCCTGGGAAACCCAAGGAGACTTTCTTGGTCCTACCTTGGAGAGCCTTGAGTGAAACTTTGGGGCTTAAGAAGGTCTTACCAAACTCCAAGCTGGGTAGGGTGTGTAGAAGTGACAGGGAGAGCAGCAGGACCAACAAAAGCTGCCCACCCTTTCTCTTACTCTCCAGAGTTTTGTCAGCCATCCATAAAGTTAGACATTGTTCTTTACCTAAAGTCACAAGACCTGGATAATCATACTTGTTTTGTGACCTTGAATAAATCATGTCCCCATTCTGGGCTTCAGTTTTCTCCTCTATAAAATGTGAGAATTGGAATGTGTGATCTTTAGCACCTTTTCTAGCTCTCACAATATCTATGAGCTCTAGACTTGACTGAAATACCTGGGAGGAAAGACAATAGGAGGGAACAGAAAGTTTATCACAGAAATTAGGAAAGAGAACTTGGTGAAAACCTGCAGCTCACCCGATCCAGACCCAGTACTGAGTTGCTCAGGCAGAGATTCTGAATAGATTGCTGCTCTCCAGGTTGTTTGGGGGTGGCTAGTGTTTGTAGTGGCTTTTACCACAGCTGGGGAAGTGGTTTATACATCTACTACACAGTTCTTTGGAAACCTGGCTCACTAAGACCTTATGGTCTCTCTGAGGATAATGCAAGAACTAGGACTGTGGGAAAAGAGCAGATCCATGCGGCCCCCAGAAATTCCTTTCTCATTTTTCAATTTTTTCAATCCTATTGTGTTGAGGAGACACAAAGATAATTAAGATTTGGGCTTTACTATCAATGAGCTTTCAGTCTCATAGGGGAGAAAAGGTCTAAATAAAGATAAACATAAACAAATTAAAATGTTATAAATGTTTCTTGGGAAAGAGCTCTTCATTGACAAGAATTTCAAGGGGAAATGGAAAATGTTCACCTCTAATAACAAATATGAATCACCTGATTGTAACAGTGGCTTCTGGATCATGCTGACATTCAGAAGGGAGAAGATTCACATGCTATGTGGAGGTCTTAGCATAACTGATAAAGTACAAAGATTTTGAAGGAGTCATTTCTCCTGGCTTATCCTTCTGGACATACCTCCTCACCTCATTCTGAGTTGAGAGTTATTTCCTTGATGAACAAAGCCAGAAAATAACTTTTCAGATGATGGAATGACATTAAGAACCCCTATCCAAAGCTCCATTTTGGGAATCATTTTTCTAGCTGGGTCTCCATGTGTGCCTGAGCAATAAACAAACTTAGAGAAATTTTAATAAACATGTATATTAACCTAATTCTGTTAGTTCTTTCTAAGCTTCTCTGTATCATTCCAATTTTTTAGTATATGTGCTGCCAAATCAAGCACTGTTAGTTCTTTCTTGAAATGTTTGTCCCTTATAGGACAAACTGAGGGTTAACATATATTTAATTATTTTTAGGCCAAATTCACAGAGTTCATCAAAAATAATTTGGCAAAAATTAGATTTAGACTAGCATTATATACCATGAAAACTCAAAATGGATATGTGACCTGAACTCAATTAGGGGGAAAAATTCAAAGAGAACAAGATCAGGAATGCCTTACAGTTATGACAAGGTGCAAAAACTTAAACAAACAATGGATCAAGGCAATTTCAAAGGGTCAAAACAGATCATTTCTAGTATATGAAATTGAGAAGCTTTTATAAGGGATAAATTATTATAAAGAAGTTAAAAAGCAAAGTAGTTGATTAGAAAAAAATCTTTGTATCAAACATCTCTGATAAGTGTTATCTAATATAGAAAGGCAAATATTCATATATATATATATGTATGCATGCATGCATGTGTATATGCACACATATAGATAAATAGATAAGCACAGAAGTTATTCCCCAATAGAAAAGTAGCCAAAATATGAATAGTTCTCAAAAGAACTATACTAATATGAAAAAATGTTCCAAGTCACTAATAACTGGGTGGAACTACAAATAATAAAAACTGATGTTTCACCTGACAACAAGAAAAGATGACAAAAGATAGAAATTCAACAGTAATGTAATATTGGTGAATCTGTGGGTTGGTTCAACTGTTCTTGGGTAGAAATGTGGAATTATGCAAAAAAATAACTAAAATGTCCATACTTTTGACTGAGATTCCATTCTTCAATATATATACCCAAAAGAGGTCAGTGACAAAAAGAAAGGTTCACAAATATATTTGTAACAACATTATTTGTAGTTGTAAGGAATGAAAACAAGGTAGATTGATTAGGAAATGACTAATGAAATCCTGAAACATGAATGTAATGGAAGATTACTGTGTGGGAAGAAACAACGGATATGACAAATTCAGAAAAGCAGGAGAAGATGTATTTAAATTAATACAGACAGAGAAAGTGGAACTAGGAAACCACTCTACATTATGACTACAAGAATGTTAATGAATAACAGTAACAAAGTAATCAAAACTAAATACTATGAAATTATAATGACTATGTTTGATCCCCAAAAAAGAATGTATCTCCCTTCCTTCTGGCTTCTCTATAGAGGTGGGAGACTGTGCTTCTAAAATATTGAGTATAATGTCCTAGTTTAGAGTCATGTTAGTTAGTTCTGTTCACTTTCTTCTGACTTTTCTACATGGTTTTGACTTCAGTAGCATCATGCTTCTTAAAGGGCATAAGCTCAACCCCAGAAGTCTCATCATCATAAAGATTTCTTCAGTTTACCCTTGATGGTCTCTTCCCCAAGGTATGGAGTTTTGGACAACAGAGCCACAAACTCCTTCCAAAACCTCCTTTTAAAAGGGGATCAGAATTTTCCAGCTTCATTTCTCTCCAATTGCATCATGCTCCAAGAGAATAAGCTCTGGAGGGGCCTACCCCTTTCAACTTCCTTTAATTTTTATCTTCCCTCCATTAGTTTCAACTTCTTAAGGGCAAGGAATGTCTTTCTTTTCATATTTGTATCCCCAGATTCTAATCTTATCTTTGTATCTTATTTGTAGGTCTGATACATTGGAACTTCATAAGTGTTTATTAACTATTGATATTCCTCTCCCTTTTTTTAATCTTTATTATAAGGGATAGCTCAAGTAGGATGAGAAGAGGAGACAGGTGCAATGGGAAATGAAGGGAATTTAAAACCATTAATATATATATGTATTATATATAAAATGCAATACTAATATATAATAAGAGTAAAACATACAATATGAAATTTGAGAAGAGATAGCTCACTTCAATTTGAGAATATTTGGACAGAATCTTGGGAGGAGGTAACATTAGACTTGAGCCTCAAGGGTGAATAATTGTCAATAAGTAGAAATGGGGGTTAGGAAGATATTCTTAGTGGAAGGGGCAACATGAACAAAGTCTTGGAGGTAAGAAATAGATTACAGTGGGTATAAGATTCTATTTTGGCATGAGGAACTAAGACTTTAAAATTTTATTAGTATATTTTGTTTTTATATTATCCATATTTCCCAATATATTCTTTCTTCTTCCAGCTCTTAGAGAGTCACCACTAGTAACAAAAAAAAAAAAAATTTAAAGAGAAAAACTGGTTCAGCAAAACTAACCAATTTATCATCCAAGTAAACTTCATATGTAGTGAAATAGTGCTGCAGAGGAGATTTTCTACCACTTCTTCACCATGTCCCTGCTCTCTGATCATCTGTACCCAGTTAAAAACCCTGGTTCCCCAAGATCCAATAACTGAGCTTTTGTCTCATCTTACTGCTGAGCAAGCCTCCCCACTACTTCCTACAGTCTCTTCCTTCTCCGCTATCTCCCCATATTTTATAGCACCTTTTTATATATTATCTAATATTCTACCATTGAAATGTATGCTCTTCGAGACAGAAATTGTCTTACTTGCATATACCTGTGTCCCTACTGCTCAGGTAATTGCTCCAAAACTCCATCTTTAGTCATATTAGTCAATTAGTTGAATGTAAGACCTTATGAACTATTTGTCCATACTCACTTTTGGTTCAATGTGTGTACCTTGATTCCTTATATATCCTGTTGATCATACCCTTATCAGAGATACTGGATGAAAAGATTTTTCCCACTACTCTTCTTATACGTGTGAGCTAAAAAACAAGGCTATATGCACAGGTTGAATCCAAATTGTTGAAGATCTTTTGATGCCAAATTAAGAAACCTGCATTTTACCCAATAGGCAACAAGGAATTGCTATGGCACATATTTAACTTCAAGCACATATTTAGATCTGCATATTTGAAAAATGTCTCAGACAGTATAAGCAGGATCAATTGGAGGAGAAGGGACTAAAGACAATGAGATCATTTGGGAGGCTATTATAGTAGTTGAGGGATCACCATTCTTAGAAAGTCAAACATTTTATAACTTTGGTTCTCTACCCATCCCTCAACCCCCATAGCTGTCATCCAGCCTCAGGATGTCCCTAGGATCTTTCCCTTCCTTTCTAAGAAAGAGCAGAAAAGTTATAAAATGTTTTTCCTCATTCTCTCTGTTTTTTGAAATATTCTCCTTCCCTTTCAGTTCAGCTAAGATTTTACTTCCTCTGAGAAATAAACTTTTATCCAGGAGAAAGCTCCTCTAACTTTGATCATCCCCCTCTATTGTCCTTGTTTGGTTTGAGATGCACTTTGATGACGTGGAAAGAATAATAGATTGGAATTCAGAGGTCTTGGATTCAAAACTTGACTTTGCCATTTACCTGGATGTGGTCTTGGGCAAATCATTTCCTTTCTCTGAGCCTAGGTATTTCAACTGATAGGCAGAACTGATGAGCCATATGGCTTTTCATAAATTATGAGAATTATGGAACTAAATAGGAGGCAATGTGATGATGTAGTAGAAAGAGTTTGGGTTCTAGAGTCAGAGGAGCAGAATTTGAATGTTAGGTTTGCCACCTGGGGACATTCCTTCTTCCTATATGAGCTTTAGTTTCCTCATCTGCAAAATTAGGAGGTGGGACTTAATGCTGATGTCTACACTTTAATGCATCTAGAATCTAAATATAGATTATGTCTAATATAGATAAGGCAATATAGATGATGTCTAAACTAAATTCTCCTATGGCTGTGTATGTTACCAAGGCTACTTTTAGCTTTCCCTCTGAACTCAGATTTCAAGATCTAGAGCAGATGAACCCCTTAGCTAATGGGTAGGGGAAAGTATGTTTAACAAAGAGCCCTATTTTCTTCTCCCTTCTGGGTCAGCATTCTCTAAGGAAAGAAAAGTCAAATTATATCATCAAGCATTTATTAAGCACCTAGTATTTACAATAACTGCTAAGGGAAGAAGGAAATAAGTGGGAGAAGAGAAGTAGGAAGTATGTGCACCACAGATTGACTATCTGAATGAAGCATGGTGTGACTGAAAGAGAAAGAAACAATGCCCTAGTCTTCAAAAGGACTCTCTGACCACTCCAGGCAGGCACACTCTCCCCAAGAGGAATCCAGGTCCATGTTGTTCATACCATAAGAAACCTTCCTGGTTTTTCATGAGAAAGGAACTGAATCTGACAGTCATTAAAACAACCTCTCTCTGGAGAATATGAAGCATCTAAGAGATCTTCCTGTTAATCCAGTCCTCTGTCCTCCTCCTCTTCTATAGATTCATGTAGGAGAAGTATCAATGGGATGCTACCAGTGTTGTGCTAATAAATAGATAAAAATCAGCTTGGGGAAGGGGGGCTGGCATCAGGGAATTCATATGACACATATTAGAACTCAATATGCATTACTAACACTATCTTCATCACTTTATTAAGTCTAGACTATCCTCTTCAGCAATTTTATTGAATCGCCTTGACTAAGCTGCTGATTTCTTTTTCATGCATCTCTCTCATTTCTTTTCCCAGTTTTTCTCCTAACTCCCTCACTTGATTTTCAAAATCTTTTTTGAGCTCTGTCATAGCCTGAGTCCAATTCCCATTTTTCTTGGAGTCTTTAGATGCAGAAGCTTGTACCTCTTCATCTTCAGATTGAGTATTTTGATCCTTCTTGGGATCATACACAATGTATTTCTCAATAGTGTTCCTCTTTTTTTCTATGTTTACTCATTTCCCCAGCCTACACCTGGTTTTGGGGTGATTCCTGAGCTTTTGAGTATTATTGGGACACTCCCCCCCACAACAAGGATCTCAGTGTGTGAAGCTCTGTCTTCCCTCCTGATCTGTGAATGGCCAGAAGTGCACCCCTCTGCCACAGGGGAGGCTATGGGGGTCCTAGAGTGTGTTCAGGATTGGAATGTGGTCAGAGCCCCAGAGTCCTGTTCCAGGTACAGAGGACAAACCTCGGAAATCTCTCTCCACTCCCCTACCTTCAGCATGCTCAGTTGCCTGGGGGCTCCTGCTTACAGGCTCTGCCTGCTTCCTTTTCCTGGATCTGGGCTACCTTGGCCATACTGCTCCCTGAGTGACCTGAGAGCTGGGCTTCACGTGCTCACTCTGGCAGAGGTCCCCCCACTGATCTTCCAAGTTGTGCCCGGTGTTCCCTAGGGTGTAGGTCAGGAAACTGCCCCCTGATGCCATGAGCCAGGGCTCTCAGCACCTTGGGGTTGCCTCCAGGAGGCTGAAATTCCTTCACTCTGGCAGGCCGCCCCTCTAACCCCATGGAGTGGGCCTTTCCACTGTTTTCCGGGTTACCTTGGGCTGGAGAATTGCCTCACTGGATCTCTCAAAAATTTAGTTAGAGTCATTATTTTATGAGTTTTGAAATATTATAGAGAGGGGTGGCTAGGTGGTGCAGTGGATAGAGCACCGGCACTGGAGTCAGGAGTAGCTGAGTTCAAATCCGACCTCAGACACTTAATAATTAGCTGACTGTGTGGCTTTGGGCAAGCCACTTGACCCCATTGCCTCGGAAAAAAAAAACAAACAAACAAACTAAAAAACTAAAAAAAAATATTATAGAGAGGGAGAGCACCTAAGAGGGGCTATTCTCCTGTCACCATCTTGGCTCCACCCCAAGTCTAGACTATCAATAAAACAACAAATCAAAGAGTGATTTATAGTAATTGCTGATTTTCAAGGGGTAAATGTTCACACTGGAAAATTTTAACAATCAGCATATCAGTTGGAGCTGGCTGTAGAACATTCCTGAATCTCTGAATGCCACCATGAGACATGGATGACCATAACAGATACATACATAGAATGAATCCAATTCAACAAATAGTCCCTGAGCACCTACTGTAGACAGTAAGCCATTGAATTTTTTTTAATACAATTCAGCAAATATTTCTAAAATTCATCCTACAAGCAAGGTGAGATTTATGTAAAATCCATGGAGGACCCTTCCCTCACACTCATGTCGTCACTGGTCCAAATTGAGAATAAAGTGTTAAGTCCTAAAATAAATCAAGTCATGAGTTGAGGAATAAATCATCTTTAATTGAGATAACAGGGAAGCAAACCTGTCACCTTGATAGATAGATGTTCAGTGGATTTCCCAACCAAAGAGACCCATAAAAAGAGTTATCTTACCGATTTCTTACACCTATGCTTCTTTCTATTATGGTTTAAGTTTAAGACTATTCTTCTCTTAGATGCCATGTATACTTGTGGGAAGGAATGAACCAGGTTCTTGTTGGAGTGTGGTCTAGTGAAAGGACTGACTCTGACTTGAAAGTATTTAGGGACAACAAGTTTTATTACATATCACCATAGTTAGCAAAAGCTAAGGGAGAGAGAGGATAAAGGCAGTAAATGCAGTTGGATGCAAGTGACCCCTGAAGAGATTAGCAGCAGCAGGAGCAGCAGCAGCAGCCACCATCAGAAAATAAGTAGCAAAAAGAGAGGTATAGGAACATCAGAGTTTTATTTGGGGAATCACACTCCAAAGGAGCAGGCTGGCTTCCCAAAGGGAGACACAACTCAACTGAGAAGAGAGTAAGTTTTTAAAGAGGCAGGAAGATGAGATAATTGGAGATAAGTAGATGGCAAGGCATAGATCAGGGAGCAGAGTTGAGATAATGAAGGGTGTAGTTCAAAGAGCAAAGCTGAGGTAATTAAGGACATGTAGTAGCTCAAAGAATTAATTCTTTTAGGCCAAGGCAGATAATTACTATTTTATTGATAGGAGCTTTGTGGGATAGACAATGGGATGTAAGTCTGGTGTGGAAATATGGGCTCAATTAGTTTAGGATAGCTCTTAGAACAATGGGATGGAAGTAGGAAAATATAGGTAGGTCTTAAGTAGTTTCTCAATAGAGAAATCAGATGGAGGTCAGTGTTAAATGAAAGGTATATGGTCAGCACAGAGGGAACAGATTGACTATAGACTATAGACTATAGACCATATTTTTCTCTCCATTACTTCCTTTACTACATTTTTAGGTTTTCTTTTACCTGTCTTTACCATATTACTGAGAGCAGTAGTAGCTGCCCTCTGGGGACCTAACCTATTCGTTAGAAGAGAAGTTGGCAAATGCTGCTATTCTTCTTCTTCTTCTCCTTCTTATTATTTTTCCAAAAAAAAACTGGATAAATTTACTTTTGTCCTGTGCAGTTTTCATTTTGATTTCTTAAAATAAAGCTCTGAAACAAGGACTTTTAAAAAATCCATTGTGATTCAAATGAAGTTACTTGATTAGATTTTAAACCCAAATCACTCTGGCTTTCTTTGAATGGCCAATAATAGCCCTAGCCCAAGCTTCTATGGCTCATTGTTTAGGTTTATATGATTTGGAATGATTGTTAATAGCACTTGTTTTCTTTTCTGGCCAGAAACTCTGAGGCTCTTCCCCTCCCAATTGATATCTGTGAGTTGATAAATCAGGCTATCTTCTATCTAACTTCTTAACCAGTCCTTTCAAAAAGAAAAGATAAGAATGAGCAAAGAAACAAAGAATGAGTCTGGTTTAATGTGTATTGGTATTAGTGTTCATGTGAGACTTGATGGAGACCTCAGGAACTCAGAGTGAGAAAATCTTATTGCTGTCTTCTGCTTCTACCTTCACCTAGGCCCTTATTATAAATGACTCATAATAATAAAAACTTGGCCTGGAGTGATTGAATAGTTTTTATTAACATCTCTGCAGGAATGGGCCATTTCCCATAGTGGGAAAAACCCAGAATCATGACACTGTCTAGTCTTATATACAATTTGAGAGGCTTTCTCTCCAAGCAGTCTGGTCTGAATCATCAGGGGTACTATTTAATTGATACACCTATACCATACCACTCCTTAATATTTTTGCCCTCTCTTTTCAAATAATACACATTATGCTAGTGAGCCACAAACATCACAAGGAGTGTGCAAATTACTATGCATGAACCTAATTACACACAGGCACTTGTATAAAGTCAGAGACTCTAAGTCAACCAGGACTACATGAAACAAGCTTTGGTCCATTCTCAGGTCTGGCATCTTTAGGTCAGGTTGGAAGATCTCTCTCAGTTTTGTGATTGGTCAGGATCAATTCCTTTATCTACCTTTTTGTCTTACTCCCATGTTCCTGGACTTTAGGCTTTGTGACTTTCAATAGCCATAGACAGACCCCAGTCTTTGTAATGTATATCTTTAACTGTCTCCTTTTATACCCTGTGAAAACAGAACACTCAGGAATTTCTCACAGTCCTCACCACTCTTCCATTTTTTTCTGCCTTTAATTTATCCTCTACATCCTACCAGTCATTTTCATAATGATATTAGATCTGAAAGGATCCCCAAAATAAAGAATATAAGAACTGAAAAAGACATTACAAAGTGTTGACAAATCATTAAAAGTTTGGCCTTAAGAAAGATAAACAGAATTAAGATATATGTGTTAAGCTATATAAGCTCCCAAAGTTTGTCTTATGAAAAAATAAACAAAATTACATTAATAGGTATTTATTAGTTTTCTGTGTTTGTGGTTATGCATGCATGGAGCTCAGTTAGAAATGAGACCCAAAGCAGAATTTTGGAGAAGCATTCTTATAGAATTGAAACAAAGAGTAAGGTGGGACCAGAACTGATAATTCCATTAGGGGAGTGGCCCTCAACTCAAGATGTTGCTTCTTGTTAGGGGCAGTTAAGGACCTATCAGGAATTTCATAATGAAGATGAGCTTAAAGATCTGGTTCATTTGGGATGAAGAACTCACTAGCCGCTGACTCAGAGTAAGAAAAGGCATAGACTAATTCACAGGTTACTTGAAAGTGTAAAAGTTACTACATAAAGTTCACAGGTGAACTATGAAAGGCTTACAGATTAAGTTCTTTGAAGAAGCAGCAAGATAGTGAGTTTCTTAAAGGACAGGCTTATTGGCAGAAGTTGAGGTTAAAAAAGGCTAAAGTGCTTAAAAAGGAAAGAAATGAAACTTAGATCAACATGCATCCAGCTTCATGGAGCTGGGGCCATATTGGTAGTTACAAACTGGGAAAGGAGTGGTCAGGTTAAAAGGGAAAAGACAAGAAACATATCAACAAAGAGCCAGTCACATGGAGCTGAAGCCATATTGTTCCAGTAGGATGGGCTTCATGTGAATCTAACTTAGAGAAAGGAAGAGAGAGACAGTCAAGTCAGGAGACCAGGAGAAAATAAAGTACTGTTCTTGTGAATTTTTGCTTAAATGCATTTCTGTGGTGAGTGGGACAAGGATGATGCTTGAGGAGTTTCTCAACACTTGACTCCATGTATTCTCCAATGACATGCTACAAGGTCAGTCACCAAGGAATGGCTAAGACCGAACCCACTGAACAGGAGCAGCAACTATATACTATATCTACCCTAAAGGCTGTGACCAAAAGTCCTATGTAGCTTAGGAAGTAACCATTGAAGAGAGTCAACACAGAATGGAGAATGCCCTCTACCAAAAGATTACATTTTCTCTGGACCCAGAGTTTTCTTGCTTCAATTAGGTCAGGAGTATTCCCTTCTGATTCAGATCTTTTGTGCCTTATCAGTTATGCTAAAGACCTCTGAAAAGCATGAGAATCTTCCTCCCCTTCCAGGATGTCTGTGCCATCCTGTGACTGTTGATATAATGGAGATATTTATATTTGTTTCAATCAAATGAAATTTATATTTGTCTTTAGATGACATTGTCAGTATCTAATTCAAACTTTTTATTATAGGTAAGGAAACTAAGGGTCAGAGAGAGAGACAGAGAGACAGAGAGAGAGAATTTGCACTGAATCACACAGTGAATTAGAAGTATAGCTGAGACTCACACTATTCAGATCCTTTTCTAAGAGCAAATAGGAAACATGAGGACCTTAAGGGTCTGGGTGGATGAGGAAAAAGTGACAAGGGGATTTTGTTGAGTTGATACTGGACAAGGGAGAAGAACAACCATCCACTCTGTATTCTACTTTTCTCTTTGTTATGGTTCAGGTGGGTCCAACACTTCATGAACCCATTTGTGGTTTTCTTTGCAAAGATACTAAAAGTGGTTTGTCATTTCCTTCTCTAGCTTATTTTATAGATGAGGGAACTAGGGCAAACAGGGCTAAGTGATTTGTCTAGGATTACAATGCCAGTATCTTGAGACTGGATTTGAACTCAGGTATTCTTGACTCTAGGTCCAATGCTCTGTCCACTGTGCCATGCCACCTGCCCTTTGCTCTATCTAGGGTAATGATTTTCAGGTTGAATAAGGTTGAACCTTACAGAGTATGGAATGCCTTTATTTATATCCTTAGTGCTTAGCCCAGTACCTAATCCATAGTAGGTGCTTAATAAATGTTTATTGAATTGAACTCTCCATTCTAGAGTAACAAAAACATTCCCAAGTGTTGTTACTTTTGGGTTGCTGTTCATGGTCTTTGAATAATTACTCCAAAGATTAGAGAAGGTTGAAGATAGGCTATTGATCTTCTAATTTTCAAACTGCATCAAAAAGGTTAATTCCATAAGCTTCATGCCAGAGAGTTTCTAGAACATTTTATTATACTGATAGTTTTACAGAAACCAAGAAAGGAAAACAATGATGAGCCAGCATAAGTTCATTAAGAACAGACCATATGCTGTAATCAACAAATGGAAAGCTAAACATTTTCTCTGATTTTCAAGACTTCTCAAAACTCTCATTCCAATAAAAGAATTATGTACAAGAGGTAAACCAAATGTAGCTTTCCACAGACTAAGGCACCAAGAACCCTAGGGAGACCTGATGAATTAACAGCACCAGATTGATCTGTAACCCCCAAGTCCCTCATTCAAAGTCCCCCATGCTCTGGTAGAGTTGCAGAATGGAACTTAGGTTTTATGCTCTGGGGTCCAATCTAACTCTTTGTTATAGTTAAGAGGCAAGCATCTGTCAGTTTCAAATTCTGATCTTCCTGATTCCAAGGGAAGCTGCTCTATCCACTGTACTCCCAGATGCCTAAGGGTGACTCACCCCCATAATTCTATAGGAACTCTAGTGTCTTCTGATAGCATCATCCTGTGCCTTGCTAGTCTCCATTTGTAGACCAGATACTACTCTACAAACTCTGATATACTAAATGATAGAGAAGCTAGGTAGTTCAGTAGACAGACAGTGGGTCTGGAGCCAGGAAGACTTGAATTCAAAGCCACCCTCAAAGGCTATTTGTCTGATCCTGGACAAGTCACTTAACCATTTTCATCTTAAGCCACTGGGGAAGGATATGGCAAACCACTCCAGTATCTTTGCCAAGAAAATTCCATAGACAATATGGTTCATGAAGTTATGAAGAGCCAGATATGACTGACTGAATGAATAACAACAACATAGTGAATGATGGTTTTCTAGTTGCATGCTGTGCTACTTCGGGATTCTACTCTGTTCTTCAAGAGTGTATTGGTCACTGCTCAGCTAGACAGACTGTCAAATACCTCCCTTATTAGATGCATAGTCTGCTAGATGTTGCTTCACTGGTTGCTTGACTGCGACTAGACAATGCTCTACTTCGAATATGCAGTTCTACTGAAATTCTTGGCCATCTCTCATTCCTAATGAGAATGGTGGGAGCTGCTCTACTCTTAATTCAAAGTCAGACTTGTTAATGGCCTTCACCTTAGACCAGCAAAAAGGTATCTTCATTGTTGGAAGGATTGTGGGAAATCTGGAACACTATTACATTGTTGGTGGAATTGGGCACTCATCTGACCTTTCTGGAGAGCATTTTGGAACTATGCCCAACGGGCAACAAAAATGTGCCTATCCTTTGATTCAACAATACCACTACTAGGTCTATACCCTGAAGAGATGATGAAAAAGGGTAAAAACATCACTTGTTCAAAAATATTCATAGCAGCCCTGTTTGTGGTGGCAAAGAACTGGAAATTAAGTGAATATCCTTCAATTGGGGAATGGCTTAGCAAACTGCGGTATATGTATGTCATGGAACACTATTGTTCTATTACAAACCAAGAGGGATGGAAATTCAAGGAAGCTAGAGGGATTTGCATAAAATGATGATGAATGAGATGAGCAGAACCAGAAAAACACTGTACACCCTAATAGCAACATGAGGGTGATGATCAACCTTAATGGACTTGCTCATTCCATCAGTGCAATAATCAGAGATGATTTTAGGGTATCTGTGACAGAGAATACCATTTGTATCCAGAGAAAGAATTGTGGAATTTGAACAAAGATCAAGGATTATTACCTTTAATTTAGGGGGGGAAAATCTGATACCTTATTGTCTGATCTTGCTATCTCTTATACTTTATGTTTCTTCCTTAAGGATATGATTTCTCTCTCTCCTCACATTCAATTTAGATCAATGTATACTATGGAAACAATGTAAAGACTGGCAAATTGCTTTCTGTAGGGGAGGAGGGAAATAAGATTAGGGGAAAAATTGTAAAATTCAAAATAAATAAAATCTTTAAGCAAAATTGAAAAAAAAAGGATATCTATGTCTCATTCATTTTAAAGTAGGGGTTCTTAACCTGGATTCCATGGATAAATTTCTAAGACTTTCTTTACTTGGATAGAGAAAAAAATATTATAATGTTTATCCTTCATTCTCGAAGAAGACCATGACATCAGAAAGGTGATGACATGACAAGCATATGAATTGGAATTGAGTGAGGGCTAAGTCATCAGCCTCACTTTTTCCTCCAGAGCTATCTGGATGCAGTGGTCAGATATGAATTAGGAAGATTGGAGATGGCCCTGGATGTGAGGCAATCACACAGCTAGTTAGTGTCAAATATCTGAGGTCAAATTCAAACTCCTATCCTCCTGACTCCAAGGCCAGGGCTCTATCCACTGCAAATTGGTGTGTAATTCTATGTATTTTATTTATACATTTTTAAATATTATTATGAATTTAGAACTCAAAGTTTTAAAGTGAATATTAAAAAGTATTTTACATGTATCTGGGGAGAAACAAAATAATAAATAAACCAAAAAATTATAATTCTGAGTAGGGGTCTATACACTTTGCCAAACTACCAAAGAGATCCATTATACAAAAAAAAGTTAAAAGTCCCTGCTTAATATTATAACTATGATCAAAGACTTAGTTACCCTGATCAATACAATGATCCACAATAGTTCCAAAGGACTCATGATGAAAAATGCTATCCACTTCCAGAAAGAGAACTGATAGAACCTGCAGGCAAATTGAAGCATATTGTTTCTTTTTTTTAACTTTCTTTTCCCCTCAACATAGCTAATATGGAAACATGTTTTACATGACTTCATATGTCTAATATGGATCCTTTCTTGCTTCTCAATGGGTAGAGGAGGGGCTAAAAATAATTTAGAACTCAAAAATTTTTTTGAAAAAGGAATTTTAAAAAAATAATTAACGAAGCAGCGGGCCAAGATGGCGGAGAGAAGACAGGCACAACCCAGAGAGACCTGGAACATCTGAGGAGAATACAATCTGGTCTCCAGCACAGAAAGACTTCCTTGAAGAAATAAGGAAGGAGTTTAAAAATCAACTGGAAAATTTGGGGGAGACAATTAATACCTTGCAACAGGAAAACAAAACCTTAGAAAGTAGAATTGGACAAACACAAAAGGAAAATAAATCTCTCAGATCGTCAATTGGACAATTACAAAATGAGAATAATTCTCTCAGATCCTCAAATGAGCAAATGCAAAAAGAAATTAATTCTCTCAAAACCTCAATTGGTCAAATGGAAAGATCTTTCAAAAGTAGAATTGACCAATTGGAAAAGGTTAATGAAGAAAACTCCTCCCCCCAAAAAATAATGGAGTCTACAGAAACTAATGACTCCACGAGACAGCAAGAGTCAGTTAAACAAAATCAAAAAATAGAAAAAATAGAAGAAAATGTGAAATACCTCATCAACAAAACCACTGACCTCGAGAATAGATCAAGGAGGGGAAACCTGAAAATTATAGGACTTCCTGAAAACATTGAAGAGAAAAAAAGCCTGGACTTAATATTACAGGATCTAGTGATGGAAAACTGCCCTGACATCATTGAATCGGAGGGCAAAGTAGTTATTGAAAGAGTACATCGATCCCCACCAGAAAAAGATCCTAAAATGAAAACACCAAGGAATGTTGTGGCCAAACTCCAGAACTATCAGATAAAAGAGAAAATCCTGCAAGCAGCCAGAAAGAAACAATTTAAATATCAAGGAGCCACAGTAAGGATCATGCAGGACCTGGCTGCATCAACTTTAAGGGATTGAAGGGCCTGGAATGAGATATTTCGAAGAGCACGGGAGCTTGGAATGCAGCCAAGAATCTACTTTCCTGCAAAGCTGAGCCTTCTCTTACAGGGAAAAAGATGGACATTTAACGAAATGGAAGAATTCCAAAAATTTCTGATGAAAAGACCAGAGCTAAACAGAAAATTATTTGGATATCAAACAGAAGGTTCAAGAGACACATGAAAAGGTAAAAAAAAAGGGGGGGGGGTAAAAGGAAAAAAATGCAATCCAGCAAGTTGAAACTGGCTATATCCCAGCATGGGGGGGGGGGGGGGTAGAGACTCTCATAAATCCTGAGAAATGTAACTCTAACAGAGAGAATATACCTAGCCAGAAATGATGGACATCCATGACCTATCCATGAGACTGATATCTAATGGGATATAACTGGCTTTAACTCCACTGGGGAGAAAGACTCTAATAACTCTCAGGAATTTTGACTCTATTCAACAGCATGTACTGAACTAGAAGGGAAAGACACTCAGAATTTTCTATGACTTAGATAGAATGATCTAAAAAAAAATACACTGCCTCCCTAAAAAGGGGGACAGGAAAGAGACAGGAGGAGGGAGGGGATTGAATGGGACAAATCTCATTACACTAAGAGGTACAAAAAACCTATGGTAACAGAGGGGAAGAAGGGAGTAGAGGAGAAACACTTGTATCTTCTTCTCATCAGACTTTGCTTAAAGTCAACCTACACATACTCAGTTAACTTATAAAACATCTAATATTTCAAGAAGTAAAAGGGGAAAAGGGGAGGAGGGACAGAGAAAGGGAAGGGGAGTGGAGGAAATAAGGGGAAATAACAAAAGGAAGGGAAGGGAACAGGGAAAGGGGAAAGAAAGGGGAGGGTGTGATATAGGAGGGCAAACACACTGAAGGGGGTGGTGTTCAAAAACAAAATACTGGGGGAATATGGATAAAAGGGGGGGAAAGGGGGAAAAATACAAACAGAGGGAAGATAGCACAGAGGGCAATAAAGAATTAGTAATCATAACCTTGAATGTGAATGGGATGAACTCTCCCTTAAAACGTAAGCAAATAGCAGAGTGGATTAAAAACCAGAATCCTACAATACGCTGCTTACAAGAAACTCATTTGAAGCAGAGAGATATATAGAGAGTAAAGGTAAAAGGTTGGAGCAACATATATTTTGCTTCAACTGAAGTAAAAAAAACAGGGGTAGCAATCCTTATCTCAGACAAAGCAGCAGCAAAAATAGATAGCGTTAAAAGAGATAAGGAAGGAAACTTTATCCTCCTAAAAGGTACCATAGACAATAAAGTCATTTCAATATTGAATAAATATGCACCCAGTGGAACAGCACCCAAATTCTTAGAAGAGAAGCTGAAAGAATTACAGGAAGACATAGACAGCAAAACTCTACTAGTAGGAGACCTCAACCTCCCACTATCAGATCTAGATAAACCAAATCATAAAACAAAAAAGAAAGAAATTAGGGAGGTAAAGAGATTGTTAGAAAAATTAGATATGGTAGACTTATGGAGGAAACTAAATGGGGATAGGAAGTAATATACCTTTTTCTCTGAAGTACATGGAACTTATACAAAAATTGACCATGTACTAGGACATAAAAACCTAATGATCAACTGCAGAAAGGCAGAAATAGTGAATACATCTTTCTCAGATCACAATGCAATAAAAGTCATATGCAATACTGGGCCAATGAGATATAGACCCAGAGCAAATTGGAAACTGAATAACCTCATCTTAAAAAATGAGTGGACCAAGAAACAAATTATAGAAAGAATTAACCATTTTATCCTAGATAATGATAATAATGAAACAACATACCAAAACCTATGGGATTTATTCAAAGCAACTCTCAGGGGATATATTATAGCTCTAAATGCTTATATGAATAAATTGGAGAAAGAGGAAATCAATGAACTAAACATGCAACTAAAAAAATTAGAGAAAGAACAACTCAAAAATCCCCAAATACCAAATTAGAAATTTTAAAAATTAAAGGAGAAATTAATAAAATTGAAAGCAAAAAAACTATTGAATTAATAAATAAAACCAAAAGTTGGTATTATGAAAAAACCAATAAAATTGATAAACCTCTGGTCAATTTGATTAAAAAAAAGAAAGAAGAAAACCAAATTGCTAGTATTATAAATGAAAAAGGTGAACTCACCACCAATGAGGAGGAAATTAAAGTAATAATTTGAAATTATTTTGCCCAACTTTATGCCAATAAATTTAATAATCTAAGTGAAATGGATGAATATTTACAAAAATATAAGTTGCCCAGGTTAAATGAAGAAGAGATTAAATACCTAAACAACCCTATCTCAGAAAAAGAAATTCAACAAGCCATTAGTGAACTCCCTAAAAAAAAATCTCCAGGGCATGATGGATTCACAAGTGAATTCTACCAAACATTTAAGGAACAATTGTTTCCAATCCTATATAAACTATTTGGAAAAATAGGGTAAGATGGAACTCTGCCTAACTCTTTCTATGAAACCAATATAGTACTGTTACCTAAACCAGGAAGAGTTAAAACAGAGAAAGAAAATTATAGGCCTATTTCCCTGGTGAATATAGAAGCAAAAATCCTAAATAAAATCTTAGCAAAATGACTACAACAAGTTATCACTAGGATAATATATTATGATCAAGTAGGATTTATTCCAGGAATGCAGGGTTGGTTCAATATTAGGAAAACTGTTAGTATACTCAATTATATCAATAACAAACCTATCAGAAACCATATGATCATATCAATAGATGCTGAAAAAGCTTTTGACAAAATACAGCATCCATTCCTATTGAAAACACTAGAGAGTGTAGGAATAAATGGACTGTTCCTTAAAATAATTAGCAGTATCTATCTGAAACCATCAACAAGCATTATACTCAATGGGGAGAGGCTAGAGGTATTCCCAATAAGATCAGGGGTTAAACAAGGGTGCCCATTATCACCACTACTATTCAATATTGTATTAGAAATGTTAGTATCAGCAATTAGAGAAGAAAAAGAAATTAAAGGAATTAGAATTGGGAAGGAAGAGACAAAACTCTCACTCTTCACAGATGACATGATGATCTACCTAGAGAATCCCAGGAAATCATCTAAAAAACTACTGGAAACAATTAGCAATTTTAGCAAAGTTGCAGGTTATAAAATAAACCCCCATAAATCCTCAACCTTCCTATATATGACTAGCAAGAAACAGCAGGAAGAGCTAGAAAGAGAAATTCCATTCAAAGTAACCTTAGACAGTGTAAAATACTTGGGAGACTATTTGCCAAGACAAACTCAGAATCTTTTTGAAAACAATTATAAAACACTTCTCATACAAGGTAAATCAGATTTAAATAACTGGGCAAATATCAACTGCTCATGGATAGGTAGAGCTAATATAATAAAAATGACAATTCTACCAAAACTAAACTATCTGTCTAGTGCCCTACCAATCAAAATTCCAAAAAATTACTTTAATGAGCTAGAAAAAATTGTAAGTAAATTCATATGGAGAAATAAAAAGTCAAGAATTGCCAGAAGCTTAATGAAAAAAAATGAAAACAAAGGTAGCTTAGCACTACCTGATCTAAAATTATATTATAAAGCATCAGTCATCAAAACTGTTTGGTATTGGCTAAGAAATAGAGTGGTGGACCAGTGGAATAGACTAGGTGTAAAAGCAGGAGAGGATTATAGTAATCTGCTGTTTGATAAACCCAAAGAGTCCAGCCACTGGGATAAAAACTCCCTCTTTGATAAAAACTGCTGGGATAATTGGAAGTTAGTATGGAAGAAACTTAGATTAGACCAACACCTCACACCCTTTACCAACACAGGATCCAAATGGTTACAGGACATAGACATAAAAAACAATACTATAAGCAAATTAGAAGATCAAGGACTAGTCTACCTGTCAAATCTATGGAAAGGGGAACAGTTTATGACTAAGGAAGAGTTGGAGAACATCACTAAAAACCAATTAGATGATTTCGATTACATTAAATTAAAATGTTTTTGCACAGATAAAATCAATGTAATCAAGATCAAAAGAAAAGTAGTAAATTGGGAAACAATCTTTACAACTAATGATTCTGACAAAGGACTCATTTCTAAAATATACAGAGAATTGAGTCATATTTTTAAAACAAAAAGCCATTCCCCAATTGACAAATGGTCAAAGGATATGCAAAGGCAATTTACAGATGAGGAGATCAAAGCAATCCATAGCCATATGAAAAAAATTCTCTAAATCATTAATTATTAGAGAAATGCAAATTAAAGCTTCGCTGAGGTACCACCTCATACCTTTCAGATTGGCCAGTATGACCAGGAAGGATAATGATCATTGTTGGAAGGGATGTGGGAAATCTGGGACACTATTACACTGTTGGTGGAGCTGTGAACTCATGCAACCCTTCTGGAGAGCTATTTGGAACTATGCCCAAAGGGCAACAAAAATGTGCATACCCTTTGACCCAGCAATACCACTACTGGGTCTATACCCTGAAGAGATGAGGAAAAAGGGTAAAAACTTTACTTGTACAAAAATATTTATAGCAGCCCTGTTTGTGGTGGCAAAGAATTGGAAATCTAGTAAATGTCCTTCAATTGGGGAATGGTTTAGCAAACTGTGGTATATGTATGTCATGGAACACTATTGTTCTATTAGAAACCAGGAGGGATGGGATTTCAGGGAAACCTGGAGGGATTTGCATGAACTGATGCTGAGTGAGATGAGCAGAACCAGAAAAACACTGTACACCCTAACAGCAACATGGGAGTGATGTTCAACCTTGAAGGACTTGCTCATTCCATCAGCGCAACAATTGGGAACAATTTTTGGCTGTCTGCAAAGGAGAGTACCATCTGTATCCAGATAAGGAGCTGTGGAGTTTGAACAAAGTACAAGGACTATTCCCTTTAATTCGGAAAAAAAAACCCAGATGTCTTATGGTTTGATCTGGTTACCTCTGAGAATTCTTTTCTCTTTAAGGATATGATTTCTCTCATCACACCCAATTTAGATCGAGGTACAACATGGAAACAAAGTAAAGACTGACGGAGTGCTATCTGTGGGGTGGGGGTGGGGGGAGGGAAGCAAGATTGGGGGAAAACTGTAAAACTCAAATAATATCTTTAATAAAAATAAAAAAATTTAAAAAAATAATTAACATTTAAAAAAATATATCATTACCCCCCACACCCCCCAAAGTCCTCTGCTTTAGAGGCTAATCTAGGCTTTTCATATCCAAGAGAAATACTTAACCCCAAACATCAACCAAGCTCTTAGGAACAGAGTCCTCCTGGTTAGCTAATATACCTAGGCTTAATTTTTTTTGGACTCAATTTCCTTACTTTTCTTTGATTTTAATGTGTTAAGGATAGACTTTGAGCCACATGAAAGCTTTTTGTCCAATAATTACCAAATGACTACTCCCCAGTTTTCTAACTGTAAGTTAAACCTCCCACATTTTTCCAGATAGATGAGTCGGTTAGTAAAAGACACAGAGGCAAAGCCCAAGAGCTGTGTTTCTGAGTTTGTTTATTTTCAATGCATCTTTATTTTCATAATTCAAAAGGTATACCGAGTATACTTAAGTAAGAGATTCACTTCTGCAACATTTCAGTTATTAACTATAAATTGTAGCACAACACTGCTTGCCTGGAATCTGAAAGTGTCAGTTTGAGTCCATATCACAATTCAAGATTTTTTGCTTGTTTGTTTAGGGAGTATTAATGTGTCCTTTCTCTGGAAGGGGATATTCAAAGGAGGAAAGTGATCTCACAGTACAACCAGAAAGAATACAATAATTTAGAATGCCCAGCACCTCTAAAATCTAGAAAATCTGCATAAAACTTTTTGGCCCTCCCTTTGTGCCAGAGAAGAAGTCTAAATTATTATGGTTTTAAAAGAAAAAATATGTTGATATTATCAAACACTATACAAATATTTTATGCATTTCTGAGTATCTAAACTCCCCCAAAATTTCCATTTAATTTCTTTTGCCCACCTGCAATATGTCAGAACCACAATAGGGAAAGTCATGATGTGAAAGGGATAACTGTACTACTTTCTAAGTAACACAACAATTTCTCTATACTTCCCTAGGTTTGTTATTCAGTCATTTAGTTGTATCTGACTCTGATCCTTCATGCAAGTGTCCATGGGATTTTCTTTATTTTTTTAGTTCACAATTTTTGGTTTATTTATTTTATATTATTACAATAATCTTGCTATGAGAGTAAACGTACCCCCCCCCCCAGAAGATGAGAAACCTTAAGAATAGTGAGAGAGAAAAAAAAATGTACTTCAGTCTGTATTCAGATTCCAATGGCTCTGTCTCTGGGGTGAGTTGCCTTCTTTATCATAAGTCCACCAGAGAAGTTGCTTCAATATGTTTCTCACAGTTGCTATTGCTAGCTGTATTTCCCTCCACTCTATTCCTCCCCACTCTCATTTTTTCTATTCTCTCTCTCCTTTCATACTGTCCCTGTCCAAAAGTATGATATATCTGAGTACCCTCTTCCACAATCTTTCTTCTCTTCTATCACCTATCCCCCCTTCCCTCCCCCCATTCACTCTTATCCCATCCCTTTCTTCTCATTTTTCTCTAGGTTAAGGTAGATTTCTATACCCTATTAAGTATGAATTTTATTTCCTCTCTGAAACATTTCTGATGAGAATGAAGGCTCACTCATCCCCCCTCACCTTCCCACATTCCACTACATTGAAAAAAGCTTTTTCTTGACTCTGTGAAATATCTTAGCCCCTTCTTCCTCTCCTTTCTCTTCCTCCCAGTACTTTCCTTTATCACCCATTGATTCCATCTTTTTACTATATTATACCATTATATTCTGTTCCTTCCTGTTTCCTGTCTACCTGAAAGAGGATGTTCAGTTTTGCTGGGTTGTTGATTCTCAGTTGTAAACCAAGATCTTTTGCCTTCTGGAATATCATATTCCAGTTCCTACGAACCCTTAATGTAGATGCTTCCAGATCCTGTGTAATCCTGACTATAGAGTCACTGTAGTTGAATTGTTGGTTTGTGGCAACTTTTAGTATTTTCTCTTTGACTTGGGACTTTGGAATTTGGCTATAATATTCCTAGAAGTTTTTCTTTTGGGTTCTCTTTTGGGAGGTGACTGGTGAATTCCCTCAATTTCTATTTTACCCTCTGCTTCCAGGATCTCAGGGCAATTTTGCTGTATTATTTCTTGAAAAATGAAGTTTAGGCTCTTTTCCTGATCATGATTTTCAAGTAGCCCAGTAATTTTTAAATTATTTCTTCTGGATCTGTTTTCAAGGTTGGTTGTTTTTCCAATGAGATATTTCACATTTTCTTCTAGTTTTTAGCTTTTTTTTTAGAAGAGTTTTATTTCTTCCTGATTTCTTGTAAACCTATCAATTTCCTGTAGTTCCATTCTGCATTAAAGGTGTTATTTCCTTCAGAGAGCTTTTTTTAATCTCCTTTTCCAGCAGGCCAATTCTGCTTTTTAAGGCATTCTTCTCCTCATTTGCCTTTTGTTTTTTTTCCATTGACCTAAACTGGTTTTTAACATATTATTTTTTTCAGTATTTTTTTGTATTTCTTTCACCAAGATGCTGGTGTGGTTTTCATGATTTATCTGTATCACTTTCATTTCTCCTCCCAATTTCTCCTCCTCCTCCCTTAATTGCTTTTCAAAGTCTTTTTTTTTTTATTGAGCTCATCCATAGCCTGAGCCCATTTTCTCTTTCTCTTAGAGGCTCTGGATACAGAAGCTTTGAGTTTGTCATATTCTGAATCTTCCATGGGAACAAAGTAATTTTCTATGGTCAGATTTTTCTTTTTTTGTTGTTTATTTGCTCAATTCTTCAGCCTAAGACTAATTTACTCACTTCCAAGGCTTTGGGGGGGAGTGTTGGGATACCTCACTGGGACCTTTATCCCTCTGAGGTTTTATATTCTCTTTCCTGTCCTTTGATATGCAGATGACCACAGGTGTTCCCCTCTACCCTGGAGCTGTGAGGAGGATCCCTGCTCAGCTATCCTAGTATGAAACCCCAAACTGCAACCTGGATCTGAGTGTGGGCAAATAGCAGAGTCCTGCCCTGGGTAGAGCAGAAAGATTTCTGCAATCTCCCCCTACCCCCTTACCATCTGTGGGCTGCACTCTGGAGGTGTAGGCTGGCTTCCCTGATTCCTGCTGCAGGTTCTCACCACAGAGATGTTCTAAGGCCAGTGCTCTACATTAACTCTGGTGAAGCAGAGTTCTTTCACTGCCCCTTCAAGCTGTTCCCCATGATCATTGGGCTGTGCTGCTCTGTGGCCATTTTCAACTTACACTCCCGGTGAAACAGACCTTTCCTGCAAAACTTCTAAGTTGTCTTGAACTGGAAAATTGTATCACTTAGTCTTTCTGTGGCCTCTGCCCATCTAAATTTTGGCTAGAGTCATAATGTAATGATTTTTGGAGCTTTTGGGGAAAAGAGTTTCTGGGAAATCCTGAACAAAATACACAACTATTTAGGGTTTTGTATTTCAAAGCACATAAAACACTTATATAGATTCAATTACATAGTGCTTCAAAAAAATAAAGGACAATTTAAGTAGTTAAAACAAACATTCAGTACTCATGGCTGGGTCATACCAATATAATAAAAATCAAGATACTACCAAAATTAACTTACAATTTTAATATTATACTAATCAAACTATTAAAGGAATTCTTTGCAGAACTCATTAACATAACAATTAACTTGGAAAAATCTAGAATAACATGGAAATCATGAAAAAGGTATAGAGAGGAAAGAATAGTGCTTCTAGACCTCAAACAATATTATAAAACAGTTGACGCAAAAATTTAATTATTGATTAAAAATTTAAGAGGGAGATCCATTAGATGAGATAAGAGAACATCACAAACAATGGAACTCAATAAATTCTTGATAAACATGTTACTTAGGAAAGATCTCTCTTTTTCTAAAAACTATTAGAATAATTGAGAAGCAGTCTGGCAGAAATTAGGCTTAGACTAATATTTTAAGCCCTATCCCACCATAAATCAAAAATATCTCTTTCCTCATCTCTATCTTCCAGCCTAGTTTCCTTCAAGTCTCAACTAAAATCTCACTTTCTACAAGAAGTATTTACCAATCCTCCATAATGCTACTTAGTGCCTTCCCTATGAGATTGTCTACAATATTGTTTGTTCATAATTGATTTCACATTATCTTCCCCATGAGTTTATGAGTTCCCACAAGTTCCAGGACAGTGTTTTGTCTTTCTTTTTATCCCTAGCAGTTAACACAATGTGTGTTTCATAGTAGGAGTTTAATAAATTCTGTTGACTTGACCTGACATGACATGACCTTAATTTGAAATATCATCCCATAAAAAGATTAGAAGAGAAGTAGATCATATTCCTTTCACAGTTATCACTAGGAGATATACTCTTTACCAAACAAGGGATAGGAGCAATTACAAAAGATAAAATAGATAAACTTGGATTATGTGAAATTGAAGTTTCTGTACAAACAAAATCAATGCATTTGGATAAGAAGGGAAGCACTTCAAATGGGGGAGAATCTTTGTATCAAATTGCTCAGGCAAGTTTGCTATAATACACATATGTATATAAACACACATAAATACATACAATGTACACATATGTGTATAGCTTCACCAAAGCCATTCTCCAATTGATAAATAGTCAAAGGAGATGAATAAGGAGTTTGCAAAAGAATTGCAGATGTTAACCATTCATATGAAAGGATGCACTAAATGAAAAATAAATTCAAACCAAGTTACCCTGATATTTCACTTTATACCATACAAATTGGCAAAAAAAAAACTTAAAAAACTGGCAATAGTCAATGTAAGAGAGAGTAGACAGGCATTGTTTGTCATTGTTGATGGAGTTGCAAGTTAGTATGATCATTTCAGAAAGCAATTAGGAATCATGCAAATAAAGTGACTAAAATGTCCATACCTTTTTAAAGTGTTACTTTAATTTATTTTTTCAATTATATGCCAAGATAGTTGTCAGCATTTATCTCTTTGTAAGCCTTTGAGTTCAACCTTTTTCTACTTCTCTCCCTTCCCCCAAGATAGCTAACAATCTGATATAGGTTATACATGTAAATCATGTTCAACACATAAAATGTCCATACCCAGAAAGTTCACTACTACGTTCACACTCCAAGGCAGCCTGTGATAAGAAGAAATCTCCATTATATACCAACATATTGAAAAAAAGAAATCTCCTTAAACACCAAAATATTGATATCAGTTTTTGACATTATCTAGATATTAAGGGATACCCTGTTTTCCAAAGTAAAGGCCCAGCAAGCAGGCTCTGCTCAGAACTTGGCAATAACAACACCCTCTGGATGATCTCAGTCACAACAAAATCCCCAAATAGTTTGCCTGCTATGAGTCAAATTTGTCACATTGTTGCTATTATCACTCATAGTCAGGACTATGGTTCACTGCGCAACCACTGGTATAAGTATTTTAATATCTCCACACTGTCTTCCTTCCCCTTCCCCCCATCCCTCCTCCCTGCCCCACAAGAGGCATATGTGCTCTTATTTGCAAGCCATTTCCCTCACTTTGAAATTAAGCTTTCTTTTTGATTCTTCACTCTCCTATTTCTAACCTGCTTTGTTAGACTCTGCCCATCCACAGTTTAGAGGCTGGTTATATCCAGTTTAGGTAACATAAATTGGTGTCTGAATTGGGATTGTTTGGAACCCAGGCTAAGTGAACTTTCCAGTACCAGTGGGAGTGGATTCAGTGCCACCAGAGATTTCCCCAAAATCTGATTCCCACACCTATTTTCCACCTTCTTTTGAGTCTGCTGCCTACTCCTAGCTCTAAGCCTGGGCTCATGCATTGCATAAGTTCATCATTCTTTGTGGGGGGGGGGGTTTACAAGGCATTGGAGTTAAGTGACTTGCCCAAGGTCATATAGCTAGGCAATTATTAAGTGTCTAAGGCCAGATTTGAACTCAGATATTCCTGACTAGGACCAGAACTCTATTCACTACACCACCTAGCTGCCCCACTCACCATTCTTTGTAAGGAAAACTCCAGGACACCTCCCTTGATCCACTTCACCCCAGATCACTCTGGTAAGGATATCTTCCACTAATTGACCTCTCTGCAAGCCTGTGTAAAGTTGCAACTACATACTTAACTTCAAGCCTCAATAAGTTAAATGCTTCAGTCAAGCCAATTAAAATTAGAAATGTAATTGCACACTTTGTTAAAGCCACGTTGACAGAGAGAAGTCAGGAATTTGCCTGACCTCTCCCCACTTTCCCTTGTAAACAAGAGTAAATCAAGTTTCCAAATGGATTCTGGAGTGACAGAACTCACAAAAAGACAGAGTGAAACAATTTTCTAGCTTAAGATAACTAAGAAGAACTCCAGAAAAGATTTATCTCACTTGGATAAAAGGCAAGTGCAGCCAAGTACAAATGGGGTAAGGTGAGCAAGCTGAAGTCTCTTGACCACAGTATAATCCAGCAACTGAGGGACCTTTGTCCTGGCTCAGCCTGGATAGCAGGCCAAATATGAGGCCTCAGCTCTAGCACAGAAGACAAATTGCCAAACTTAGAACCCAAAGCACATTGGTGAGATTAGACCAGGCTACCCCAGCAGAGTGGGCAACCACCAGCACTTGAACCCCAAGTTCAGAAAGCCAATGACTCCCCTAGACCCCAGCACAGAATTGAATTTTTAAAAAATGAGCAAAACAAAAAGAAAAAGAACCATGACTATGGAAAGTCACCATGGCGACAGGGAAGATCAAAATATGTACTCACGACAAAGCAATAATGGCAAGATACCTACATGTGAAGCCTCAAAGGGGAATATGAATTAATCAAAAGCACAAAGAATTCTCTTGGAAGAACTCAAAAAAGATTTGAAAAATCAAATAAGATCGGTAGAATAAAAATTCTGAAAAGAAATGAGAGCTATGGAGGATAATTATGAAAAAAGAGTCTACAATTTGGAAAAGGAAGCACAAAAAGTGACTGATGAAAGCAATTCCTTAAAGAATACAATTAGTTAAAATGGGGAGGGGGGAAATTCTCTGAAGATAGCAACTCCTTTAAAAGCAGAATTGGCCAAATAGGTAAAGAGGTACAAAAGCTAACTGAAGAAAAATAATTCCTTAAAAATTAGAATTGGACAAATGGAAACTCATGACTCCTAAAATATCAAGAATCAGTCAAACAAAATCAAAAGAATAAACAGAAAAAAATGTAAAATACTTCAATGGAAAACCAACTGACCTAGAAAATAATTTGAGATAATTTAAGAATTCTTGAACTACCTAAAACACACATTTAAAAAAAGGCCCTGGACAACAACTTTCAAGAAATTCTCAAAGGAAAATTGAACTGATATTCTAGAACCAGAACCAGATAATAAAATTGTAATTGAAAGAATCTACCAATCACCTCCTGAAAGAGATTCCAAATATAAAAAATACAAAAAATTCCAAATATTAAAAAATATATAAAAAAGATTCCAAAATAAAAATTCCAAGGAGTGCTGTGGCCAAATTCCAGAATTATCAGGTCAAGGATAAAATATTGCAGGCGACTAGAAAGAAACAATTCAAATACCAAGAAACCAAAGTCAAGATTACATAGGACTTGCAGCATCTACATTAATGGATTGAAGTCTTAGATTAGGATATTCTGGAAGGCAGAGAGCTTAGATTACAACCAAGAATCAATTACCCCACAAAATTCTGCAAAATCTTTCAGGACTAAAGATGAATATACAATGAAATAGGGGACTTTCAACTTTACTGATGAAAATATCAGAGCTGAACAGAATATTTTATCTTCAAATATGAAACTCAAGAGAATCATAAAAAAGTAAAAAGGTAAGAAAAAATATGTCATTCAATAAGATTAAACTGTTTACATCCTGAGAAGATGATGCTTGAGAACTATATTGCTATTAGGGCAATTAGAAAGAGTATGTATACACATATATATACATATATATATATATATATATATATACATATATATAGAGAGAGGGGGGTGTATAAGATGACTATGATATGTTATAAAAATTAAGGGAAGAAAAAAAGATTATATTGGGAGAAGAGGAAAGGGAGAAGCAGACTAGGGTAAATTATATCAAATGAAGAGGCACAAAAGACCTATTATAGTAGAGGGAAAAGAATAGGGGCGAGCATTGCTTGACTCTTGCTCTCATCAGATTTGGCTAAAAGACGGAATAATATACATACTCAATTGAGGGCAAACAAGATGAAAGAGTGGGGGCTGATAGAAGAGAGGGCAGAAATAAGAGTGGAAGGGGGAAATAAAAGGGGAAGCAAATAGAAGACAGGGCAGATTGAGGAAGGTGGTGTTCAGAAGCAAAACATTGATGAGGAGGGACAGGGTAAGAGGAGAGAGAAAAGTAAAAACAGGAAAGGCAAAATGATAAATGGAACTACCCTGTTAGTAATCATAACTATGAATGTAAATGGGATGAAGTCTACCATAAAAAGGAAATGGATAGCAGAGTTGATTTAAAAAAAATTGAACCCTATACTATGTTGTTTACAAGTCCATTTGAAGCAGAGAGAGACATACATAATCAAGGTAAAATACTAGAGCAGACTACATTATAATTGTTAAAATTTTCAAAAAGTAGTAGTATAAATCCTGATCTCAGACAAAGTAAAAGCAAAAAGATCTATCTTTTTGAAGGTGCCTTAAACAATGAAATGATATCAATACTAAACATATAGCATATAAATTCTTGAAGGAATTAAAGGAGTTACATGAATAGATAGAATGTAAAACTAAACTAGTGGAGGACCTCAATCTCCCTCTCTCTGTCTCTTAGAACTACATAGATCTAACCACAAAATTAACAAGAAAGAAGGTAAGGAAGTAAATAGCATTTTAGAAAGGTTAGATATAATAAGCCTTTAGAGAAAATTGAATTTCTTAGTGGGACATGGCACCAACACAAAAATTAACCATATATAAGGACATTAAAATTTCACAATCTGAATTAAATTCATCCTTTTCAGATCATGATACAATAAAAATTAGGATAACAGGATGGAATGATAGACTAAAAATCATTGAAATCTAAATAATCTAATCCTAAAGAATGAGGGAGTCAAACAACAAATCAAAGAAACATTCAATAATTCAACAAAGAGAATAACAATGATGAGACAACATATCAAAATTTATAAGACACAGCCAAAATAATTCTTAGAGGTAATTTTATATCTCTAAATGCTAACATCAATAAAATAGGGAAAGAACAGATCAATGATTTGGATAAGCAACTAAAAAAGTTAGAAAAAGAGTTTATTTAAATTCTCTAACTAAAACCAAATTAGAAATTCTGAAAAACAAAGTAAATATTAATAAAATTGAAAGTAAGAAAATATTGAACCAATAAAGAAAAGAGTTGGTTTTATTAAAAAAAATCCCAATAAAATAGCTAAATCTTTGGTTAATTTGATTTATAAAAGAAAGAATTGCCAGTATCAAAAATCAAAAGTAAATTCATCACCACTGGAAGAGGAAATCAAAGAAATAATTTGGAGCTATTTTGTCCAGCTCCATGCAAATAAATTTAAATGAAATCGAAACATTTTAAAAAATACAAATTGTTCAGATTAACAGAAGAGGAAATAAAATATTTAAATAACCTCATTTTAGACAAAGAATCGAACAAGTCATCAATGACCTTATTAAAAAAAATCTCCAGTTCCAGATGGATACACAAATGAATTTTATCAAACATTTAAGAATAATTAATTCTATACTAAATTCTTTGGAAAGATAAGAGTAGAAGGAGTCCTGTCAAATTCCTTCTTTGACACAAATATGGTGATGAAACCTGAATCAGGAAGAGCCAAAACAGAGAAAGAAAATTATAGACCAATTGCAGCAATGAATATTGATGCAACAAATTTAAATAAAAATATTAGCAAAGAGATTACAGCAATTTCTCATGAGGATAATATATTATGATTAGGTGAGGTTTAAACCAGGAATGGCGGGGTAGGTTCTATATTAGGAAAGCTATCAGATAATTGACCATATTAATAAGAAAGCTAACAGAAATAATATGATTACCTCAAAAAATGTAGAAAAAGCTTTTGAAAAAACACAGTATCCATTTCCATTAAAAATATTGGAAAGTGGGGCAGTTAGGTGACACAGTAGTAGAGTACTGACCCTGGAGTCAGGAGGACCTGAGTTCAAATCTGGACTCAGACAATTAATAATTACCTAGCTGTGGGATCTTGGGCAAGTCACTTAACCCCACTGCATCGCAAAAAAATAAAATAAAATAAAATAAAAATAAAAAATAAAACCAAAAAAACACTGAAAAGCATAGGAATAAGTGGAGTTCTCTTTAAAATAATAAGTAGTATCTATCTAAAACCATCAGTAAGTAATACACACACACACACACACACACACACACACACACATATATATATATATATATATATATATATATATATATATACATATATATATATATATATATATATATACACACACATATATAGTGAAGATAAATTATAGGCTTTCCCAATAAGATCAGGAGTGGAACAAGGATGCTCATTATAGCCACTATTGTTCATTGTTATAGTAGAAATGTTAGCCTTAGAAATGAGAAAAGAAAAAAGAAATTGAAGGAATTAGGATAGGAAATGAATAGATAAAATTCTTCTACTTTGTATATATGATAGTATACTTAGAGAATCTTTGTGAAACAAATTAAGAATTTTAGGAAAATTTCAGGATATAAAATAAGCTCATACAAATCATCAGCATTCATATATATATATATATATATATATATATATTACTAACAAAGTGCAACAGCAAGAAATAGAAAGAAAAATTCTAATTAAAATAATTGTAGGCAATATAAAATATTTGGGAGACCACCTGTCAAGACAAACAGTAATTATATGAACACAATTACAAATACTTTTCACACAAAAAATCAGATCAAAATAATTGGGAAAATATCAATTGCTCATGAATAAATGGAGCTAATATAATAAAAATGTCAATTCTAGCTAATTTAATCTACTTATTCAGTACCATACCAATCAAACTACCAAAGAATTAGTTTATAGTGCTAGAAAAAATAATAAGCAATTCAATCTAGAAAAATGAAAGCCTAAGAACAAGAAGGAGATCAATGGGGAAAAATGCAAAGGAAACTGGTATAGTCATACTAGATCTAAAATTATATTATAAATCAGAATCATCAAAACTGATGACTAAGAAATAAAGTGGTGGATCAAAGCAACTAGCTTGGGTACACAAGACAAAGTAGTAAATGACTATAGTTATCTACTATTTGATAAACCCAAAGACTCCAGTTTTGGGGATAAGAACTCACTATTTGACAAAAACTGCTTAGAAAACTGGAAAATAATTTGGAAGAACTAGGCATAGACTAACTTCTCACACATTATACCAGGATAAGGTAGAAATGAGTGCATGATGTAGGCATAAAGTGTAATTTTATAAGCCAATTAGGAGAGTAAGAAATAATTTATCTTTCAGGTCTATGGAGATGGAAAGAATTTATGACCAAACAAAATATTGAGAGCATTATGAACTACAAAATGCATAATTTTGATCACATTAAATTTTAAAAAAGGCTTTGAATAAACAAGACAAATGCAACCAAGATTAGAAGGAAAGCAAAAAAAACTGGGAAATAATTTTTAGAAGTAGTATCTCTGATAAAGGCTACATTTCTAAAACATATAGAGAACTTAGTTAAATTTATGAAAAAACTATGTCATTTCCCAATTGGGGTCAAAGGATATGAACAGGCAGCTGTCAGATGAAGAAATTAAAACAATCTCTAGTCATCTGAAAAATGCTCTAAATTACTATTAATTAAAGAAATGCAAATTAAAACAACTCATACCTATCAGATTGACCAATATGATAGAAAAAGAAAATGATAAATTGTGGAGGGGATGTGGAAAAACTGAGACATTGTTGGTGAAATTGTGAACTACTCCAGTCATTATAGAAAGAATAAAACTTGTGCATACCCTTTAATTCAGCAATATCATTATTAGATCTTTATCCCAAAGAGATCATTAAAAAAAGGGAAAAGGACCCACATGTATAAAAATATTTATAGCAACTCTTTTTGTAGTGGTAAAGAATTGGAAATTGAGATGTCCATCAATTGGGGAATGACTGAACAAGTTGTGGTATACAAATCTAATTTTCCTATAAGAAATGAAGAGAACGTGGATTTCAGAAAAATCTGGAAAGACTGACATGAACTGATGCTGAGTGAAGTGAGCAGAATCAAGAGAATATTGTCCACAGTTTCATCAACATTGTATAATGATCAACTATGATAGAAGACTTAGTTTCTTCTCAATAATATAGTGATCTATCAAAATTTCAAAAGACTTGAGTTGGAAAATGCCATCAAGTCCAGAAAAAACCTATATAGTCTGAATGGAGATCAAAGTATACTATTTTCACTTTTAACTTTTTTTCTCTTTCTTTCTTGTGGTTTTTCCTATTTGTTTGATTCTTCTTTCACAACATGACTAATATGTAAACATGTTAAACATGATTGTGCACATATAACCTATATCAGACTGGTTGCTATCTTGAGGAGGAGGTTGGGAAGGAAGAGAGGGAGAAAAAATTTGAACTCAAATTCCTATAAAAATCAATGTTGAAAACTATCTTTAATTGGAAAAAAATAAAATACTATCATGTGAAAAAAGAATTTTTTTGTCTGTAGCTATCTTGTCATTTTGTCTGTGGCTTTGCAATATGTAAAATTATTACATCATGTTTGTGTTGTGATCTTGATTCTATTACCTATTAACTTTAAAATGTAGCCATAGAAAATCTTCTAAGGGCTATGGTTATAGAACACAAAGATTAATGATCTTCCATAGTTGAAACAATTGTCCCACTTTAGGCTTTCTGCAGATTAGGTTATAAGAAAAGAGAGAAAAAATCTGTAAGACATTTTTTTCTTGTCATTTCAGCTTTGGCTATGTTGAAATTACAGGGGAAAAAAGGTCAGATAATTATTTTCAAAAGTTTTTTCTGCATCTTTTGAAGTAATCATATGATTTCTGTTAGTTTTCTTATTAATATGGTCATTTTAGCAGATTTAGGGAGTTTGAAAAATAGTAATTTTAAGATTGAAAGGGAGAACTCCTGAGACTTTGGGTGATACCAAGTATTCATTCCCTTCTGAAATATATTAGCAAGTTTGGGTATTCCATTCTGTAGAATTTATTTTAAGATAAAAATAAGGATTTAGTTTTCTAAAAATTAAAAGTAAAATGGAAGATTAATAGCTTCATTGTTCTGGGGCAAATGAAAAGGGCAGTTAGTTTGAAAGTAATCCCAGAGTGATTATAGCAACTTCTTTTTAACCTTTCCTTAATATTTCTGATTATGAAAAGAGAAAAGATTGTTTAAACCAAAGAGATACCCTGTGACTTCCCCAGGTCAGGGACCCTCTCATCTCAGATCAGATTTTCAAATACAAATGTGAAAAATGTAGGGGAACTTGAATTATATTCTGCCCACCTGGTGGAGGGGGGACAGCAACTGAATCAGGGTTCCCCATGAGCAGTAGCCCCAGTGACCCTGTGCCCCTGGGCATCCTGCAACCTGCCCCTCTAGGTAAGCCTGAGGCCATCACTCATGTACAGTACATCCTACCCACCCAGCCACAGAAGCTTTAAATAGCCCCAGCCCCCAACAATTGCAGCTGCCTGGGGGAGGAGTAGTCAGACCCCATAGCTAACATCTGCTTTGCTCTGCCCCCAATAACTACTCCAATGCCAACAGTTTTTCAGCTGCTCCTGGGAAGGTCCTGGTGCTCCTGGAAGCATGGCCTGGAAGTATAGCCTGGAAGTATGAGGTGAGGTGGGGGGACCAGTCAACCTCTACCCTTGGTGAGCCCACCTTTTTCTGTTCTGATTGCAGAAATTTATTATCCTAAGCAACGTTATCTTATGCAAGTTAACTTATCTGTTTGCCCCAATTTCCTTATCTGTAAAGAAAAAATAATGATGATACCCACCTCCCAGGATTGTTATGAGAATCAAAAAGATATAATGATTATAAAGTCTTAATACAGTGACTGGCACACGATTGGTTGGTCCTTGTTCTTCGTTATCGAAGAAGAACAAAATGACATCACTAATTTTGAGACAGATTACAGTGTGTCTGACTGTCACTGATGAGAAAAAAATAAGCTCAGAATGCTCTACCACAGATCAGGCACAAATAGTCCATGTGAACACCTGGGATGCTTGTTATAAACTTACATATATAAAATTTCTTTTGAGCTGTTTCAATTCTGCCAAGGCATGCCATACTGGGTGGTTTTGTGCCAGTTTTTCCTATGCTATACAATCAGTTCCAAAGTTCTTTTTTGTTTGTTTTTTGTTGTTGTTGTTGTTTTTGCAAGGCAATGGGGTTGTGACTGCCCAAGGTCACATGACTAGATAATTATTAAGTGTCTGAGGTCGGATTTGAACTCAAGTCCTCCTGACTCCAGAGTCAGCTCTCTATCCACTGTGCCCCCAAAGTTCTTAAGAGAGATCTTCAGGATGTCCAAATTATTGCTTCTTCTATCCCCTTGAGAGCACTTGCCCTGTGTGAATTCTCCATAAAATAGTCTTTTTTAGCAAGCATACTTCTGGTATTTTAACAACATGCCCAGTCCATTATAGTTGCACTCTCTATAGTAATGTAGGAATGCTAGGCAGTTTAGCTCAAGAAAGGACTTCAGTGTCTGATATCTTCTCCTGTCAGATGATTTTCAGAATCTCCCTATGACAATTTAAATGGAAGCAATTCAGTTTCCTGACATGGTGCTGGTAGATTGCCCAGTTTTCACAGGCATATAGCAATGAGGTCAACACAATGGCTCTGTAGACCTTCATTTTGGTAGTCAGTCTAATACCTCTTTTCTCTCATGCTTTCTTTCAGAGCCTCCCAAATATTAAGCTAGTTTTAGCAATGTGTCAACCTCACTGTCAATGAATATATTCCTGGAAAGAACACTGCCAAGTGTCCACAGTACTCAAAACCTCTCCATTTGCTATAACCAAAGATTCCACATATGAATGGTATGGTACTGGCAGATGTAGCATCTGCATTTTCTTGGTGTTAATTGTTAGACCAAAATTAACACAAACAGCAGAGAATAAATCCATACTTTGTTGCATCTCAGCTTCAGAGGCTGCATTGAATGCAATCATCTGTAAAAAGAAGATCATGCACCAACATTTCCTCCACTTTAGTCTTGGCTTGTTGAAAAATTTACTATTGTTGTGGCAGCTAACCTTGAAGCCAGTGAAAGCATTTGATAACATGGCTGAAAATATCATGCTAAAAAGCATGGAAGCAAGTATCCATCCTTGTTTCACTACATTGATGACCAGGAAATCTTGAGAGCATTGTCTACTATCCAGAACCTGGGCATGCATGCCATCATGAAACTAACATACAATACTGATAAACTTCTCCGGAAACCAAATTTTGACATTATTTTCCATAAACCCCCATGACTAGCAGTATCAAATGCCTTGTCAGATCTACAAATGTTGTATAAAGACTTCTTTTCTGTTCCTGGAATTTTTCCTGGAGTTATCAGGCAGCAACACCTTATGAACTGTTCCTCAACCTTTCTGAAGTCACACTGACTCTCAGGGAGGTGACCATCTTCCAGGTGAAGGATCTGTCTATTGAGAAGACTCTGGCAAGAACCTTACCAGCAATGAATAAAAGAGAAATATCTCTATGATTGTCACAAAACAATCTTGATGGAGGCACCCTTGAATTCTTGGGAGAGGACCTCTTCATGACATTTAAACTGGAAAATTTCCGCTTTCCAAAATGGTTTACCAGGGTGTGGCCACTGTGCGTGCTACAGCATCTTGGAGCCACACATGAGAGTTAAGTGCTCAGGTGGACACCAGAGGTACTAGCCTTCCTTGAACACACCCTACACCTCTTATTACTTTAATTGTTCTATATCTGATAACTCTAAAGTGGTTTTAAAATGCCAGATGTAATAAGATCAATGAATTTTATATTTTATAATTTGGAAATGCAATTGATGCAATTGAAGGTTATTATTATTATTATTATTTTTTTTTTTAAATTCTCTTGTATTGTGAAATTTGAGAGACCATAGTAACAGAACTATTGATAGACAAGCCAAGTTTTTAATCTGGATATTGTTATATATGAGTTAGACTTTTAAAAGGATGTGAGAAAATATAGGTATTGAAATTGTTAAATATTTAATGAGGTATATAAGTTCAATATAATTTTTATTTGAAATTCTTTGTTATCATGAAACTGGTATATGGTTGTTTAAAGATGGAGCAGCTAGGTGGCACAGTGGATAGAGAACTGGCCTTGAAGTCAGGAGGTTGGAAGTTCGAATCTGGCCTTACTGACATTTACCATTTGACCCTGACTGCCTTGTATCCAGCACCATCTCCAGTCATCCTGATTCATATCTGTTTACTGGACTCAGATGCTCTGGAGGAGAAAGTAAAACTGGTGACTTAGCGCGCACACACCCCTCTCACTCAAATCCAATTCATGTGCTTGTCATGGCATCACCTCTCTGATATCATGGTCCTCTTAGAAAATGAAGAATAATACATTAACCTAAATGTATTAATGATGAGTCAGAGATCATATGTTTATTATATGTCCGAAGATCCAGAATATGGATACTTTTCATTTACAAGTAAAGGATTAAGGAAATATTGTTAGGAAAATATCAGAAAAGATGTTCAAGCCCTAAATTGTGATAAGTGAAATTTTGCTATTTAAGGAAAAATTCCTTAGATTATAATTTACCATTGTTTTGAACTTTGTATACTTAGATGATTGTCTGAATCAATGATAGAAAATGATATGTGCTGTAATCTAGGAACTACTAAAGGTGGATGTCTACACCTGGAAAAAATTTGGAGTTGACCCTGCCACAGCCTAGGTAGTATCTTCTATTTTCCCAATGTGCTATTTCCTTTTTAGAAAGGAAAATTCCCACTTGGCTAATCCTGAACTTTATCTATAATGAGCTAAGAATTTTTCCTTCTGTTATGATACATGACATTGTTATAACTATGTTCCTCTTTTCCCTTTTATGTGTGTGTATATATTTATATCTGTGTATGTGCGTGTGTATGTGTGTGTTTGAGAGAGAGAGAGAGAGAGAGAGAGAGAGAGAGAGAGAGAGAATGGGGTTAAATGACAATGCCCAAGGTCACACAATTAGTAAGTATTAAGTGTCTGAAACCAAATTTGAATTCAACTCTTCCTGACTCCAGGGTGTACTCTATCCATTGGACCACCTTGTTGCCCCCTCTTTTTTCTTTTATAGTATATTTCTATAATCAAGAAGTTTCATAAATATAATGCCAAATCTATTAAATAATAAAATGACACCGGAACATCTCTGAGTTACTATAATATTATACAAATATGAACATCTTACAAATTTAATCTGTATTTGTGGTGAAATAATAACAGAGGGATGATATCCTCCTAAGGGGAAATAATTAGACAAAGTAATAAAACAAAGATGGAAAATAAAAAGTTTTCTAAATAAATGGAATAGTAAATTTTGAGAAAACAACAGGATTAGACTTTTCTCTAAGAATGATATACACATGTATATTATTGGCTTTCAAATTTTATCATGGAAATTCAGACTTTGGCATAGTTCTTTGGTAATAAGTTCTCAAAATTGGATTAAAATTTTACCCATAAATTATATGGATCTGTCTGAAGAACTCATTTTATGGTTGGGCCATCATAAATTTTAAAAGATATTTATATCCAATACAAGGTTTAGGTAAGAAAAGAAACAGCAATTAGAATATAAATGAAAATTCTCTGAAATTTAGAACCAAATTTAAGAGATTTTACTTAATTATATTGTCAAAAATCATCTAGGAACCTCAACATTTGAAACCAGAGAAGCAGAATTCCTTTTAGAGCTGTCCTGAGAACAAACATATTGTCCAAGAAAAGATATCTAGGGACCAGATGATTACATGAGACAACTGGGACTCAAACTGTGCTGGTTAAATGGATATTGAGAATGGGTTACTAGGATACAAGGAAACTTATGTCAGTTAATATTGGTGATAACTGTTGCATTGCCTTGGTCTTTTGTTTCAAGATGTTTATGTTTAAGTTTTTTTGGTTACCTTGGTGACACGAATATCTCCATCTCAGAACTTGCCCATTGTGAACCCTCTAAGTAGTTTGATCTGTACCTAATAATATAATTATGCAATTATGTAAATTGTGGAAAAAACTTTATTGCCTTAAGTCTAGCCCTGTATGACTGAGAAATTGGATCATCTCTATATATTGTTTAGAAAGATTTTTAACTAAGGACCTATGCTATTATGTTAACCAGAAACTCAGATCCGAAGACTGATGCAAGGAATTTCCTCAGTTATATATTTTAAGCAATCCATATGTCTTATCAGAAAACTGGCAAGCAATCATTGTTTCTAAGAGCCCTATCAGGTCCTTCTGACACCTCCCATAGTTGTCAAACTTGTGAGTGTGAACTCCTGGTTCATCTGAAGAAAGCCCCTGCTCCTGAATGAATGTCAGAATCCTCCCTTCAGGGAACTCAGGGTTCTTCTGGTATGGACCCAGAAGCAGCCAACATTAAGATAAAATATTTGTCCTAAGATTCAAATGAGGGCTGAGTATACTGTCTTAGTTTTTTCTTCTCTTCCCTTTTGTTATGTTCCCAACTACCAAGTTAAGCATGGGCTGGTATTTTCTCCTTCTACATTCTTTTCTCATCCTTTTTCTTGCTAGTAATGATACCTAGGATACACTCCCCCAAAAGGTGCCCTCAAGGAACTGACCTCCTGGGATACAAATGTTGCTCTGGTCCTTTGTGGCATCTTAGTTTAAACCTGCCTCTCCTTTATTGGCCAGAAGGGTAGGGGTTCTTTCAGATCCCTCTCCCTTGGGTCAAAAGGGGAAAATGTCAAGATATTAGTAGACACACCCAGCAAGCAGGCTCTTTCCTGAGCTTGGCATATCAATAATCCTTTGCACTAGTTCTCTGAATGATCTCAGCCACAGCAAAATCCCAGAATTGTTTCTGGTCATAAAGCCATACTATGACTCATACTTATCACATTACTGCTATTACTGCTCAATATCAAGTCTACAGCCCACTGCATAAGCAAAGGTAGAGTATTGAGATCTCCCCACACTGCCTTGGGGCACCCCCACTGGAGATGGGGTTCTGGCACATGTCCTTTTTAACAAGCCATCGAACTCACTTTGAAATAAAACTTTCTTTTTGATTCCTGATTCTCCTGTCTCTAGCCTGCTTTGTTTGACTCTGGTCACCCACAGGTTAAAGGCTGGTTCCATCTGGTCCAGTTGACAACTGGACAGCCACAAATTAAAAGCAATTGGTTAGGGAAAGGTCAAACACATTTTGTTACTGAATATAATGGAATATTTCTGGGATGAAAGAAATTATGATTATGATGAATACATAGAAGCATTTAAAGTTTTATATAAAGAGTGAAGTAAACAGAGCTAAGAATATAGTATACACAATAAATACAACAATGTAAATGGAGAGAACAACCATAAAACAAACATAAGTGAATACTGCAAAATTATAAAGAACAGGAGCAGCTAGGTGGTACAGTTAACAGAGCACTGACCCTGGAGATGAGGACCTGAGTTCAAATCCAGCCTCAGACACTTAATAATTACCTAGCTGTGTGATCTTGGGCAAGTTATTTAATACCATTGCTTTGCAAAAACAAAAAACATTATAAAAAGCAAGTCTGACTCCAAAGAATTCATATGAGAAGCCAAATCCATCCCATTCCTTTGCAGAAGAGCGAAGTTTACTAATATGGCTATTGTGTATACTTTCTTTCATACTTTTTTGATATATTGTTTTAACTGATTTTTTATTCTCTCTCTCTCTCTCTCTCTCTCTCTCTCTCTCTCTCTCTCTCTCTCTCTCTCTCACTCTCACTCTCTCCCCCCCTCCTCTCCTCTCCTCTCCTCTCCTCTTAATTTGTTATTTCCCAAGGCTCTCTGATAAGGGAAAGATGCTGAGAGAAATTCTGATGAAGTGGGTAAAAAAACATATCAATTAAATTTACTTTAAAAAATATCATATTAGTCTCTGGAAAGAATCTCTGGATAGATGCAGCATGGCATAATAGATACAGAGCTAGCCTCAAAGTCAAAAAAGCTTATATTCATGTCTGGATATTGACATACTGCCTGTAGTGACTCTGGGCAAAGTCATTTCATCTTTCATCTCTTGATGATCTGGGGACCTTTATAGGATTGTACATTTCAGAAAAGGTACTTGGTAGAGGGAATTTCCTTACCTGGAAATGCCTTAGAATAAATGTCCTAGAGAGTCGGTCCCTATTGTTATCAAACCAAGTCATGTCAGCTCTTCTGTGACAATGGTCTCATCTTTACCCACCCTGTTCTGGGATCACAAATGATTCTAAGCTCCACACCACAATAACAGGACATAGTAAGTCCTGTAATGCCAACCAGGTAAAACTAGCTTTCTAGCCCCTGGCTATAGAAAAATAAGAGCAAGATAGTTCTTTCCCTTCAAGTAACTTGCATTCTTATAAGAAGAAACAGCAAATAGAGGAGAGTGGGGACCATAAAGGGGTATTTTTACATGAATGGCAAGTGAAACCATCCTTTCTAGTAACAATAAACTTATTGATTTAAAAATCATTACTCCAAAACTGGAAAGAGGGCTGGGCTGGGGTCTGTCTATTGATCCAGTTTCCTAGTCGCCAAAAGCCACACACACACACACACACACACACACACACACACACACTGGATAGATGAAAATGTCTGGGACTGAATTCTAAAGATAAGCTGAAGTATTCATTGCCTCATTCTATGACATCCACAGAAAGGTAGTACAGTTGATTAGCATGAACATGGAACTCAGAGACACTGACTTAGAGTCAACTTCCAATCCTAGCTTTGCTACTTATTTGCTGTGTGACTTTGGGCAAGCTACTTAACTTTCTCTGTATGTTAGTTCTCTTCACTGTAAAATAAGTGGGTTGGTCTACACAAACTATAACCAATTCTAAATCTATGATTCCATGAACCTACCATTCTTGGTAACAAGATTGGGATGTGACATAAACCCCTGAGAAATAGCTGGACTGGGGGACTAGTAAGCATCTCCTGCACCAGGTGATACCACGGACCACAACCTCAAAATTAGTACTTGGGACTATTGTCATATTTCTCCTAGGCTCTGCTCCATCTGTCCTTTCAAGCTTCCTAAGTTGTCCAATGGTGAGAAGTAGGGAGGCCCTTTTGCATGAATGTTCCTCTAAGTGTTAGGTTGTCTGTTACCTACGTCTCACCCCCCATCCCCTCCAGCACACATCACTCCCTTCAAACAAGCTGATTTTACAGCTTGGGTTTTTACACATGGGCTGGGGGTAACCAGAGTAATCAACCCATAGACCACCCCAAGCACCCATACACAGCACAAGGGTAAGGAAATCTGAGGTAAGTACCTGTCACCACCATTTCTGCCACATCTGTCAATCTCTCTTGCTTCTTAACATTCATTAAATCCTTTAATGTTCAGAGAGATGCAGTAGCTTAGGATACTAGAATGGCTGTTTGCATAATTTAGAGTCAGAGGACTTGACTCTCCTGCTTACTGCTGTGTGACCTTGGGATTAAAGTTATTTTTACTTCTTCAGACCTCAATTTCTTCTTCTGTAAAATGAGGGGTAGGACCAGGAAACCCAGCCCCCCCCCCCCAGGTCCCCTCTGGCTCTAAGCTCTGGGACCTATAACTTAAGTAATACATAGCTCCCATAACACAGCTATATCACAGCTGCTCTCACATTCACTGCCTTTTACCATCTGCCAACACACCTCTTACTACCCAATGCCCATAAATGCCATCCCATTCTCCAAAACTGGAGCATCAGCTGCTGCCCTCCTTAACTTCTCCAGAAGCTTTCAGGAGCTGAGCAGAGAATCTCCCTGGGGAATGACTGCAACACCTGCATTGACTTGTCCTTTATGAACTACAGCATCTCAATCTTTGAGCAAACAAGCACAGAAGCAGAATGTTCAGAGAAGGAGAAAGTGATGAGATAATCTCATTGTTCTCTGAATTAGTAAAATCACATCTTGGGCATTGTGTCCTGTTCAGGGGGGCACATTTTAGGAAAAATATTAATAAACTGGTGCACATACAAAAGAAGACAACTGGGCACATCATAAGAGGGTCAGTTGGAGGGACTGAGGATGTATAGCATGGAAAAGAGGAGACTGGGAGATATGATCACTGTATTCAAGAATGACAATTGTTACAAAGAAGAGGGAGTCACTTTATTTAGCTTTGTAACTAGGTAGAATGGGTGGAAATTGTAGACAGGAAGAATTAGGCTTCTTGAAAGGAAGGGGGGAGGGTAACAGGGATTAGTCACAGGAACACAGGACAGAAGTCAATAGAAGCTCTAGCCTCTCTCTTCAGTCTTGCTAAGTGAAGTGTTCAGAGAATCTATGTGACTTGTTTATCAGCTGAGATAGTAGGGGAGTTGCAAAGAACTTCCTTAAACCAATCTAAATATCAGGAGAAATTACCCCCAAATAGTCAAAAACACAAAATTGAGCTGAGGGACTTTTGCTATGCTAGCTGGAGGTTGCTGTAAGCTTGACTAAAAGAAGAGATGTAGTAGTCCTGGAACTCTGGGATATCTTATACGAGGCTTGGAAATAATCCCCTTTGATGCAGAAGTCCCTTCAAAATTGCATCTCAGGAGATAAACAGCATATGGTAGGAAAAGCTCAGCCAAGATATTCAGATGCAATGGAGAAAGAAGTCCAGCAGGTAAAAGAAGCTCCATGGGGAAGAAACAGGTGGCAGCTTCAGAGGCAGAAGGTCTTCCAGCTGGAATGCAACCCTATGCTTGTGAGTTTTCCAGTCTGCATTCCCTTTCCAACTGGTGGCATGAGAATAATTAGGAGAATGTATCCCTGAATGCCTGGGGTGGGGGTAGGTGTCACTTTTTCCTTATAATTTGTCTTGCAATCCTCTTTAATTTCTTTGTTTTGAGTTGATGTGACCTCTGATTTTGTATGATCAAAAGAAGCATCTGATTGGAGCTCAAGAGCTGCAGTTTTGAATAGATGCTCATCCAAAGAGCTCCTTGAACCAAGGCATAGCTTTGATTGACAGCCAGGTGGGGGAATGGACTCCCTAACAATTAGAGCTATCCAACAGTAGAATTTTTGTCATTGTTGTCATTCAGTCATCTACCCATCATGTCCAACTCTTTGTGACTTCATTTAGGTTTTCTTGGCAAAAATACCAGTCTTTTGCCATTTCCTTTTTCTGCTCATCTTACAGATAAGGAACTGAAGCAAGCAGGGTTAGGTGACTTACCCAGGATTAACCAACTAGTTTGAGGTCAGACAAGTATTACTGACCTCAGGCCCAGCATTCTATCCACTGTACCACCTAGCTTCCCCCAACAGAACAATAGATTGCCTCAAGAGATCAAGTTGAGAAGCATTTATTAGGCACTTACTATATGTCAGGCCCCATGTCAAGAGCTGTGGACACAAATACAACAAAAAGAAACAACCTTTACCTTCAAGGAACCTACTTCCCAATAAGGGAAGGCAATGCAAAGAAAGGAACTGAAAGGGAAGATAGAGGAGGAGATAAGGAACCCACAGAATGGTCTGCTGACAAAGTCCAGAGAGTCAGAAGCAGAGTCAGGAGAGAAGATGAAGGCTGGCTAGGCTGAACCCTTTCACAAAATGGAGGAGCTCACCAATGGGAGAAGGAGGCTGTAAAACAAAGGGATAGTTCAAGATGAACACAAGAATGCTTTGGGGTGAAAAGGTCACAGGCTCTAAGGAAACTTCTGAGGAGAGATGGTACTTTAAGCATGACAGCCAAAAAACAAAAAGTTAGAAGCAAAGGAAGGACAGGAAATGAAGGATGATTAATAATAGACCCCATCTCAGGAGATCTCTAAGCGGAATAATTAGAAACTCTTGGTGATATTGCTGAGGGGAAGCCTATTCAAGTGGAGGTTGGACTAGGTTCTTAATAAATCTGTGTGGCTTCCTGAAGTAGGGAACTAACTGTATAAATCATGCTAAGCAACAAATAGGGATTAAATGAGTGGCTCTTCCTCCTCCAGGCTTCTTGGAAAAATCCTCTTTTATTTCCCCATCAGCATTAAAAGACTGAATCCATAAAGGCAGCTCTTATCTCTCACAGAGCATGGGTGAAAACAGTTCTTATCTAGGTACCCCTATGTTGCATTGGCTATATGCCCTCTGATGGTCATATTTTTGCCCTGGATCTTTTTACCTTAGATCCCTAGTTTTCTCATGGATCCAGCCTGGGAACAGGCTTTCTCTCTGAAAATAACCATTGGGAAATTTCTAGCATTGCTGATGGTGAACAAATGAAAAACATTATAAGAGGGAAAGCCAGTACAAGAACCAGGTCTCATGACCTGGTCTTATGCCTGATTTCAATTTTAATCAGTCAGTCACTTCTGATGTTACTTACCTCCCTAGGCCTCAATTTCCATGTTTGTATAATGGAAATATTAGATTAAATGACCCTGAAGTCCCAGCTAGAGGATCTATGATTCTATGGTCATAACTCTGACAATCTCTCCTTGGGCTCAGTTTCCTTATCTGTAAAACAAGGGCTATGGATTATGCGATTTTTTTTGTTTGTTTTTGCAAGGTAATGGGGTTAAGTGACTTGTCCAAGGCCACACAGCTAGGTAATTATTAAGTGTCTGAGGTCAGATTTGAACTCAGGTACTCCTGATTCCAGGGCCAGTGCTCTATCCACTGTACCACCTAGCCACCCCTGATTATGCAATTTATAAGATCTCTTTTCTGATTCTGCCAATGAAATTTATCTTCTTCCTAATTTTTCCTATGGTCATCCTATTTCTCAGAGAAACTATTCTGAGGTCTCTAAGGGTAGAATGTTGGAGCTGTGAGGGATCTGAGAACACAAACTATTCTATAGTTGAGCTTGGGAAGGCTTTGGAAAGCACTTAGTCCAAGACCTTCATGTTACAGGGACACCAAGGCCCAGAAAGATTAAGTGATTAGCCACCAAGTTTTGTGGAAAGAAGAGAAAATGGAAGAAGTTACCACTTATCACAGGAGGGTCATGAAGCCCTGAGCAGGGAAAAAGGGAAGCAATATGGTGAGTCACTGGAAACTAAGCTTCCTGAAACCTTGCCAGATTTCTTCTCTTGAAGAAACAATGCTTTAAAGGGTTAACTTTCAAAGTTCAGTTCTTTCCCACTTCCTTTTCCTGTTTCTACAGCCGATGTATGCCTGGATATTCAAACAAGAAGGGAGAGTCACAGCATGTTTTCTCTGAGTTTCTGGGCTTCAGCTCTGCTGACTTTGCTCAACATCAAAGCCTGGACTGGTGAGTCCTGAGAGGGAAAAGCTATAGCAGAGGTCAGGATAAGGGAATGAAGGTCAGAAGAAGAAAAAGAAAGAAAGAAGCAAGAAGGGACTAAGGCTTGTGCTGACTTCTCCCTTGGGCTGTGTCGGGCCAACTTATATCTAATCCTTGAAAGCACTGAATAAGTAAACTAATTTGCAGAGAAGTGTTGTGTTTGTCATATTAGCTTGGCCTACTCACAAGCATTTGATATTTTTCTGATTGTTTAGTTCTGACTTTATTTGTGTGAAAAATGTTTTGCATTTGTGTTAATATATTTCCTGGGTTTGTCTTTAAGCAGATAGAATCCCAAATATTTTATATTGCCTACAGTTTTTTGGAGGAACATTTCTATTTATTTCTATATTTATAACCTAGTTATATGTAAAAATAATTTTTAATATTCATTTTTAAAACTTTGAGTTGCAAATTCTCTACCTTTCTTCCTCTCCACTCCCCCTGCCATTGAGAAGGTAAGCATTTCGATATAGATGTGTACATATATATGTAATATGTACATATATATGTGGTCATGCAAAGTATTTCCATATTAGTCATATTGTAAGAGAAAACATAGATCAAAAAACTCAAGAAAAAGGTGGATAGCATTTTTCATCATATGTCCTTCAGAATAGTTTTGAATCATTGTATTGGTGAGAAAAACTAAATCATTCACAACTAATCATCTAAAAATATTGCTGCTACTTTATACACAGTACATGTAACTTTGCATTAGCTTCTGAAAATCTTTCCAGGTTTTTCTAAGAGTATTATGCTAATTTCCTATAACACAAAAATATTCCATCAACACATACCACAATTTGTTCATCCATTTTCCAATTGATTAGCATCCCTTCAATTTCCAATTCTTTGCAACCAGAAAAGAGCTGCTAGAATTATCTTTCTACATATAGGTCCATTTTGTTTTTGTTTTTTGTTTCTTATCTCTTTTTTGAATATAGACCTAGTAGCTGTATTGCTAGGTCAAAAAGTATTTATGGTTTTATAGTCCTTTGGGTACAGTTTGAAATTATTCTATAGAATGGTGGAATCATGTCAGTGACTCTACCATCAGAGCATTAAATCTATTTTTCCCACATCTCTCCAACATTTGTCATTTTTCTTTTCTGTTCTAGTTAGCCAGCCAAATGGTAAAAGGTAGTATCTTGTTTTACTGTTTTAATTGTTTTAATGTGCATATCTTCAGTCTATAGTGATCTAAAGCATTTTTCATATAGCTACAGAGAGCTTTCATTATTTTATCTGAGAACTGTTCGTATCTTTTTATCATATATCAATTGTGGAATAGCTCTTATTTATATAAATAAGTTTGAAAATGAGACCTTTATGAGAGAAACTTGTTTCAATTTTTTCAGTTACACTTGCTAGCTGTATTTCCTCTGATTGCTAACTGTATTTCCCTCTATCCTATCTCCCCTTCTGTTTATTATATTCTCTCTCTCTCTTTTACCCTGTCTCTCCACAAAAGTATTTTACTTCTGACAACCCCTTCCACCAATCTGTCCTCCCTTCAATCACATATACATACCCCTTCTCTTATCCCCTTCTCCTCTTACTTTCCTATAGAATAAGATAGTTTTTCTACCCAATTGAGTGAGTGTTATTCCCTCTTTGAGCCAATTCTTGTAAGTTCACTTATCCCCCATCATTTCTTCTACTGTAAAGTTTTTCCTTGTCTCTTTTTGCAAAACAATATGCCCCATTCTGCCTTTCCCTTTGTCCCAGTCTATTCCTCTCTCATTCTGTAATTTTATTTTTTAGATAGCATCCATTCATATTCAACCTACATATGTGCCCTCTGATTATATATGCATACCTTCCAACTGCTCTATTAATGGGAAAGTACTTATGATCTTTAAAGATCATTTTCCCATGTAGGAATATAAATAGATCAACCATAGCTAAGTCTATTATAATTTTTCCTTCCTATTTACTTTTTTATGCTTCTCTTGAGTATTGCATACGAAAATTAAATTTTGCTATTCAGGTCTGGTTTTTTCATCAAAAATGTTTGAAAGTCTTGTATTTCATTGAATATCCATTTTTCCCCTGAAGGGTTATACTCAGTTTTGCTATCATATTCCAAGACCTCTGATCCTTTAGTAGAGAAGCTGCTAAACTTTGTGTTATTCTGACTATGGCTCCAGTATATTTGAATTCTTTGTGGCTGCTTGTGGAATTTTCTCATTGACCTGGGCACTCTGAAATTCAACTATAATATTCCTGAAATTTTTTCATTTGGGGATCTCTTTCAGGAGGTGATCAGTGAATTTTTTTCCATTTCTATTTTATCCTCTAGTTCTAGACTATCAGGACAATTTTCCTTGATGATTTCTTGAAAGACGACACCCAGGCTCTTCTTTTGATCATTGCTTTCAGATAGTCCAATAATTTTTAAATTATCTCTTCTGGATCTATTTTCCAGGTCAGTTATTTTTTCAATGGCATATTTCACAGTCTTCTATTTTTTCATTATTTTGGTTTTGTTTTACTGTTTCTTGATTTTTCATAAGGTCTTTAGTTTCCATTTGACCAATTCTAATTTTTAAGGAGTTTTTTCCTTCCTTCAGTACATTTTTTGTGCTTCCTTTTCCATTTGACCAATTTTGCTTTTCAATGCACTCTTCAACTCATTGGGGGTTTTTTGTACCTCTTTTACCATTTGGCCTGATCTATTTTTGCAAAATGTTATTTTCGTCAGTATTTTCTTGTCTCCATTGCTAAGCTATTGACTCTTTTTTGTGATTTCCTGCATCACTCTTATTTCTCTTCCCAATTTTTCCTCTACTTCTCTTACTTGATTTTCAAAATCCTTCAGAACCCTTCTAATTTGTATTTTTCTTAGAGACTTTGGAGTAGGAACTTTGACTTTGCTATCTTCTGAATGTGTTTCAATCTTCCTTGTTACCGGAGTAACTTTCTATGATCAGAATTTTTTCTACAGCATCCTCATTAATCCAGTCTATTTCTTGACTTTTGACTCATTTTCCTTTCTTTAAGATTTTATTTATTTGGAGTTTTACAATTTTTCCACAAATCTTCTTTCCCTCCCCTCTTCCCCCACAAAAGGCAGTCTGTTAGTCTTTACATTGTTTCCATGGTATACATTGATCTAAGTCAAATGTGATGAGACAGAAATCATTTCCTTAAGGAAGAAAAATAAAGTATAAGTGATAGCAGAATTACATAATAAGATAATGGGGTTTTTCCCCCCTAAATTAAAGGTAATGGTCTTTGGTCTTTGTTCAAACTCCATGATTCTTCCTCTGGATACAGATGGTATTGTCCATCACAGATACCCCAAAATTGTCCCTGATTGTTGCACTGAGGGAATGCCAAAGTCCATCAAGGTTGGTCATCACCCCGATGTTACTGTTAGGGTGTACAATGTCTTTCTGGTTCTGCTCATCTCATTCAGCATTAGTTCATGCAAATCCTTCCAGGCTTCCCTGAATTCCTATCCCTCCTGGTTTCTAATAGAACAGTAGTGTTCCATAACATACATATACCACAGTTTGTTAAACCATTCCCCCAATTGAAGGACATTTACCTAATTTCCAATTCTTTGTCACCACGAACAGGGCCTCTATGAATATTTTTGTACAACTTATGTTTTATCCTTTTTTTATCATCTCTTCAGGGTATAGACTCAGTAGTGGTATTGCTGGATCAAAGGGTATACACATTTTTGTTGCCCTTTGGATGTAATTCCAAATTTCTCTCCAGAAAGGTTGAATGAGTTCACAGCTCCACCAGAAATGTCTTTCCCACATCCCTTCCAACATTTATTATTGGCCTTTCTGGTCATATTGGCCAGTCTGAGAGGTATGAGGTGATATCTCAGTGATGCTTTAATTTGCATTTCTCTAATAAGTAATGGTTTAGAGAACTTTTTCATATGATTATGGATCACTTTGATCTCCTCATCTATAAATTGCCTTTGCATATCCTTTGACCATTTGTCAATTGGGGAATGGCTTTTTAAAAAAAAAGATTCAGTTCTCTGTATAATTTAGCACTGAGTCCTTTGTCAGAAATACTAGTTGAAAAAATTGTTTCCCAATTTATTACATTTCTTTTGATCTTGGTTACAGTGGTATTATCTGTGCAAAAGCTTTTTAATTTAATGTAATCAAAATTATGTAGTTTGTTTTTAATGATGTTCTCCATCTCTTCTTTGGTCATAAACTGCTTCCCTTTCATAGATCTGACAGGTAAACTGCTCCTTGATCTTCAAGTTTGCTTATAATATTGTTTTTTTAGTCTAAATCCTGTATCCATTTTGATCTTATCTTCGTATAGGGTGTGAGGTGTTGGTCTAATCTAAGTTTCTTCCATAGTTACTTCCAATTTTCCCAATAGTTTTTATCAAAGAGAGAGTTTTTATCCCAATAGCTGGACTCTTTGGGTTTATCAAAGAGCAGATTACTATAACCATTTCCTGCTACTGCACCTAATCTATTCCACTGATCCACCACTCTATTTCTTAGCCAATACCAGACAGTTTGGATGACTGATGCTTTAGAATATAATTTTAGATCTGGTAAGACTAAGCCACCTTCTTTTGCAATTTTTTTCATTGAATATCTGGAAATTCTTGATTTTTTATTTTTCCATATGAATTTACTTACTACTTTTTTCTAACTCATTAAAGTAATCTGCTGGAATTTTTGATTTGTAGGGCATTAAACAGGTAATTTAGTTTTGGTTGAATTGTCATTTTTATTTTATGGCCTATCCATGAGCAGTTGATGTTTGCCCAGTTATTTAAATCTGATTTTATTTGTATGAGAGGTGTTTTGTAATTATTTTCAAAAAGTTTTTGAGTCTGCCTTGGCAGATAGACTCCCAGGTATTTTATATTGTCTGAGGTTACTCTGAATGGGATTTCTCTTTCTAGCTCTTTCTGCTGTATCTTACTAGTCATATATAGAAATGTTACACATTTATAAGGGTTTATTTTATATCCTGCGACTTTGCTAAAGTTGCTAATTATTTCTAGTAGTTTCGTTAGATGATTTTGGGGGATTCTCTATGTATACCATCATGTCATCTGCAACAAGTGAACATTTGTCTCTTCATTCCCAACTCTAATTCCTTCAATTTTTTTTAAGCTTATGCAAGGCAAATGGGGTTAAGTGGCTTGCCCAAAGCCAAATTTTTTTTTCTTCTCTTATTGCTGAAGCTAACATTTCTTTTTCTTTTTTTTTTTTTTTAGGTTTTTGCAAGGCAAACAGGGTTAAGTGGCTTGCGCCACCTAGCCGCCCTTGAGGCTAACATTTCTAATTTTCTAATACAATATTGAATAATAGCAATGATAATGGGCATCCTTATTTCACCCCAATCTTACTGGGAATGCCTCTAGATTATTCCTGTTGCGTATAATGCTTGTTGATGGTTTCAGATAAATACTGCTTATTATTCTAAGCAACAATCCATTTATTCCTACACACTCTAGTATTTTTAGTAGGAATAGGTGCTATATTTTGTCAAAAGCTTTTTCAGCATCTATTGATATGATCATATGATTTCTGGTAGGTTTGCTATTGATATAATTAATTATACTAACAGTTTTCCTAATATTGAACCAACCCTGCATCCCTGGGATAAATCCTACTTGATCATAGTGTTATTATCCTAGTGATAACTTGTAATTGTTTTGCTAATATTTTAGTTAAGATATTGGCATCTATGTTCATCAGGGAGATAATTCTATAATTTTCTTTCTCTGTTTTAACTCTTCCTGGTTTAGGTATCAGCACCATATTGGTGTCATAAAAAGAGTTAGGCAGAGTTCCATCTTCACCTATTTTTCCAAAGAGTTTATATATAACTGGAATAAATTGTTCCTTAAATGTTTAATAGAATTCAGTGAATCCATCTGGCCCTGGAGATTTTTTTCTTAGGGAGTTCAATAATGAGTTTTTGAATTTCTTTTTCTGAGATAGGGTTGTTTAGGTATTTAATTTCCTCTTCATTTAACCTGGGCAACTTTACAAAAATATTCACCTAGATTATCAAATTTATTGGAAGAGAATTGGACAAAATAGTTCCAAATTATTACTTTAATTTCCTCCTCATTGGTGGTGAGTTCACCTTTTTCATTTATGATACTAGCAATTTGGTTTTCTTCTTTCTCTTTTTTTAATCAAATTGACCAGAGGTTTATCAATCTTATTGGTTTTTTCATAAAACCAACTCTTGGTTTTATTTATTAGTTCAATAGTTTTATTACTTTCATTTTTATTAATTTCTCCTTTAATTTTTAGAATTTATAATTTGGTATTTAATTGGGGGTTTTTAACTTGTTCTTTCTCTAATTTTTAGTTGCATATTTAGTTCATTGATTTCCTCTTTCTCTAATTTATTCATGTAAGCATTTAAAGATATAATATATCCTCTGACAGCTGCCTTGGCTGTATTCCATACATTTTGGTATGTTGTTTCATTATTGTCATTATCTAGGTCATCCTAGGTAATTAATAATTAATTTTTCTATAATTTGTTCTTTGATCCACTTATTTTTTAAAATGAGGTTATTTAGTTTCCAATTAATTTTGAGTCTATATCTCCCTGGTCCAATATTGCATATGATTTCTATTGCATTATGATCTGAGAAAGATGTATTCAATATTTCTGCCTTTCTGCAGTTGATCATTAGGTTTTTATGCCCTAGTAAATGGTCAATTTTTGTGTAAGTACCATGTACTGCAGAAAAAAGTATATTCCTTTCTATCCCCCTTTCTATCCTCTATAAGTCTATCATATGTAGGTTTTCTAACAATTTATTTATCTCCTTAACTTCCTTCTTGTTTATTTTATAGTTAGATTTATCTAAATCTGAGAGTGGGAGGTTAAGGTGTCCCACTAGTAGAGTTTTGCTGTCTCTGTCTTCTTGTAGTTCTTTCAGCTTCTCCTCTAAGAATTTGGATGCTATACCATTGGATACATATTTACTATTGAAATTACTTTATTGTCTATGGTAGATTTTGGGAGGATATAGTTTCCTTCCTTATCTATTTTAACACTATCTATTTTTTAGATGCTTTTTCTGAGATAAGGATTGCTACCCCTGCTTTTTTCACTTCAGCTGAAGCAAAAATATATTTTGCTCCAACCTTTCACCTTTACTCTATATGTATCTCTCTGCTTCAAATGAGTTTCTTGTAAGCAGCATATTGTAGGATTCTGGTTTTTAATCCACTCTGCTATTTGCTTACATTTTAAGGGAGAGTTCATCCTATTCACATTCAAAGTTATAATTACTAACTCTTTATTGCCCTCCATGTTATCTTCCCTCTGTATTCCCCCCCCTTTTTCCCTTAATCCATATTCCCCAGTATTTTGTTTCTGAATACCGCCACCTTCAGTATGTTTACCCTCCTATATCAGCCTCTCCTCCCCTTCCTTCCCCTTTTTTCCTCCCCTCCCTCTCCCCCTCCCCCCTCCCCTTTTCCCCTTTTAATACATGAAACATAAGATAAGTTTCTTAACTTACCTGAGTGTTTGTGTAAGTTAACTTTAATTCAAGTCTGATGAGAAGAAGATTCAGGTGGTTCTCAGCTCCTCCCTTCTTCCCCTCTATTACAATAGGTCTTTTGTACCTCTTAATATAATGAGATTTACCCCCATTCCATCTCCTCCACCTTCCCTCTCCTTACTGTCCTCCTTTTTAAGGAGGTATTGTTTTTAAGTCATTCAATCTGAGTCACAGAAAATTGACTTCTAACTCTTTGTTGAAGTAGAGCTCTGCTTTCAGGGAGGAGGGTGAACCATCTCAAGCTTTAGGGTTTTTGTACAACTGTCTTCAGAGATATTTCTAGGGATCTATTATTTTTCAGTACTTCTAAGATGGTATGATCTAAGCCTATGCTCTGGTCTGAAAACAACTATCATTACTTTTTCTGTCCTGTAACTGTGGCAAGGGTGCTCCTCCTTGACCTGAGACTACCACCCAGGACAGCATTCTAAATCTGAACATGGACAGAATCCTGCCCTGAGTGCCAGCAAGGAAATCTCTGCATTCTCCCTGTGGTCAGTTATTCGATCCCCTTATTGTTTGTGAGTTGAAACTTGGAAGCAACCAATGTCAGTGCATTCAGTGGCTCCCAGGGCTTGCTCCTACTTTGCTGGGGTATGGTCTATGCCAGGACAGCCTGAGCTGTGTTCACTTCAATTTAACAGACATTTCCTGCTGATCTTCTAAGCTGACTTTAGGTGAAAAATTATTCACCCTTTACTTTTGTAGGTTCTGCTATATCAGAAATTGTTTTTTCCATTATTTAAAGGGGTTTAGGAGAAGAGTTTAGGCAAGACATTGCCTTTATTCTGTCATCTCAGCTTGACTCCAACTGTCTACAGTCTTAGTGTTGGACTTTGTTGGTTATTGCAACAAGTTTATTTTATATACTATGCAAGTTTATGCATATATACTATGAAAGTTTTATATTTACATATATGCAAATTTATTTTATAACTGTGCTAATGCAAATAATTATTTTGAGTAGTTTTTAGTTGATTCACAAGAAATGGTAGAGTGTAAAGACTGTAAAAAATGATAGTTTTGTTTCCTCGTTGCCTATTCTAATTCCTTTGATTTTTTTCTTCTCTTCTCTTTTCTTCTCTTTTAACTAATATTAACAGTTCTAGTACAATGTGATAGACATCCTTGTTTCACCCATGATCTTATTGGGAAAGCTTCTAGCTTATTCGCATTATATATATAAAATGCTTACTGATGATTTTAGATAAATATTATCTATCATTTTAAGGAAAATTCCATTTGTTCTTATGCTCTCTAGTAGGAATGGGCACTGCATTTTTTCAAAAGTTTTTGCTGCATCTTTTGAGATAATCATAGGATTGCTGTTAGTTTTGTTATTAGTATGGTTAATTATGTTGAGAGTATTCCTGATATTGAACCAACCCTTCATTCCTGGTATAAATTCCACTTGGTTATAGTATATTGTTCTCATGATAATTGCTTTAATTTCTTTGCTAATATTTTATTTCAAATTTTTGCATCAATAATCATTAGAGACATTGATCTATAGTTTTTTCTCTTACTGGTTTAGGTATCAGCATCATATTTGTGTCATAAAAGGAATTTGGTAGAATGCTTTCTTTGCCTGTTTTTTCCAAAAAGTGTATGTAATATTAGAATTGTTCTTTAAATATTTTGGTATAATTCACTTATGAATCCAATTTCTTATGGGGATTTTTCTTAGCTCCTTGATAATTTATTTGGTTTCTTTTTTTAATATGGTGCTTTGTTGAAATATTCTATTTCCTCTTCTGTTAATTTGAACAATTTATATTTATATTTTTATATTTTTGTAAATATTGATATCCATTTCATATAGATAGTTAAATTTATTGGCATGTAATTGAGCAAAATAACTTTAATTTCATCTACATTAATGGTGAGAGTTCAAAGTTGTTTTCCATTTGTAATATATAAATTGTTCTCATGGTTATGATTACTTGTATCAATTAATACAAGTCTTGTCAGGTTTCTCTGAATCTGTTCCTTTGGTCATTTCTTACATACAACAATAGTCTATTACATTTGTTTCTACTTCTTTGCTACAGCAAAAACTTTTGCTATTATATATATATATATATATATATATATATACATATACATATATGTATTTATACATATATATATATATATATATATTTACATATAAATTGCTTCCCTTGGTCATTGTTCTCTTTTGGAGTATGTACCTAACAGTCCTCTCATTGTATCAAAATGCATGCACAGTTCCAAACTACTCTCCAAAATGATTGAATCATTTCACAGCCCCACCAACAGTGCATTAGTGTGCTTGTCCTCTCATAGTCCATCTAAAAATTGCTAACTTGATGAGTGTGAATTAGAATCTGTTATGTTTTAATTTATATTTTTTTATTATTAGTGATTTGTAATTCTGTATATGGCTTCTGATAACTTAGATTTCCTTCCTATAGAACTGATTGTTTCTATCTTCTAATCTTTTATCTATAGGGAAATGACTTTTGTCTTTATTTTTGTGTCACTTTCCTATTTATCTTGAATATCAAACCATTATCCAAAAAATTGCTACAAAGTCCTATTACCACACCCACAATTCCCTCAAAATAATTTTAATTGAGTGTCATTTATGCAGAAAAAGAAATAACAAGTCATTTTGAAAGAATGTAAAGTCAAGAAATACCAATAAAAAAATGTGAAGGAAGATGACCTGGCAGTAACAGATTTCAAACTATTTTACAAACTACTGATCATCAACATAATCTAGTACTAAGGAATAGAATGGTGGTATAGTGGAATAAATGAGATACACAATATAAAGTAATAAATAACCACAGTAATCTAGTTTTTGATAAACCCAAATACCCAAGCTATGGAGATAAGAATTCACTAAGTGACAAAAACTCCTGTGTAAAATGGAAAAGTTTAGCAGAAACTAAACTTAGACCATCATCTGACATGAGATAGCAAGTTAAAGTCAAAATTGGTATATGATTTAAATATAAATTAGGACATAAAATGGAAAGTTTTAATTAAATAAAACTGAATTTTTTTTCACAAAGAAAACCAATACAGACAAAATCAAAAGAAAAGTAAGAAACTGGAGAGAAAAATTTTGCAGCAACTTTTTCTAATGAAGGAGTCATTTCTTAAAAATATATGGAGATGAGCCAAATTTAAAAAATAAAGCAATTGATCAATGATCAAAGGATTTGAACAGAGTTTTCAGAAGAAGAAATAAAAGTTATCTCTAATCATATGAAAAAATGTTCTAAACCAATATTGATTAGAGAAATGCAACTCTGAGGTATCATCTCACATATGAAACAAATGACTAATATTTCAAAATAGGAACAAATGCTGGTAAAAATGTGTAAATGTGGGACACGGTATCTGAAGAATAATTTGAAACTATATACAAGAGGCTATAAAATTATTCATACCCTTTGATCCAGCAGTAGTATTACTACTAGGTTTGTATCCAAAAGAGATAAAAATTTATAAAAAGAAAAGAACTGATATGTTCAAAAATATTTATAATAGCTCTTTTGGTGGTGGTGAAGAGTTAGAAATTGAGGGGCTGCTCATCAATTAGCGAATGGTTGAACAAGTTGTGGCATATGATTGTGATATAATTCTGTTGTGCTTTAAGAAATGACAAGAAGAATTCTTTCAATAAAAACCTGAGAAAATTTACATTAACTAATGAAAAGTGAAGGGAGCAAAACCAGAAAAATGTTGTATATAGTAACAACAACAGTGTAACAATGCTCAATTACAAAAGATTTAAACTCTCTGATCAATACAAAGATCTTAAGATTCAAAGTTTTAAAAAAATATATGTTAAAAATAAATGCTTGTTTGCTTGTTTCCTTTTTCTTTTTATTATACTTCAGTAATTGAATATAATATAGTCTAGAGAATTCACCTGGGAGCCCCATCTAGCTCAGCCTCTGATGCAACAGATTGAGTTTACTAGCTTTGTGTTGATGGATAAGTCACTTCCTTTCTCTGCCTCAGTTTTTTTATCTTTACAGACAAGAGACTTATAATAAATGCCCCAACTCATATGACTGATGAGAAGGAAGTCCTTTGTACACCTTAAAGAAAAGGAGCTCCTTATCCTGAAATAGATTCTTCCTGGATGATTGTCAGGACACTTATAGTTGTGAGATTCTGTTACTCTACCATATTCTATGCTATGAATGGAAGAAAGACTGGTTTATAGATTGGGTGGTCTAGAATGGGTCTAGTCCAGGAGTTAACTCACTGTGTAACCCTGAACAAGTCACTTTCTCCATAGACCTTGTTTCCCTCCTCTGAAAGGTAAAGGAGTTGGATCTATAAAGTGTCTTCCAGTTCTAGATGAACTTCCAGTGCTGAAATTCCATTTTTCTAAAGCCTCTTCCAGGCTGACATTCCATATTCTAAGGCATTGTCTAGTTCTGGAACTCTGACATTTTGTGTTCTAGCACCTCCAAGGCCAGATACTCTATATTCTAAGTAGCCTCCAAATCATTGACATTCTATTGTTCAAATATTTTACCATTTGAAGGATAAGTAAATATCCTTTGTTTACTTAACAGTGATGAGTTTCTAGACCATGAGAAGGCATCTTAGAGACCTTCTAGTCCAACTATAGAGACAAAAAAAAAAAAAGAAGCAAGGGCCAGGTTGCCAGGGGTCATCCTAGTTTACAATCTAAAAAAATCATCTCTGTGGAAATCATTTCTCTCCGGTAGCTGTTCTAACTATAGACACAAAACAGAAAAGTTTTTCAGTTCTTCCTGTTTGTCATAGCAGGAGAGCTTATGCCCAGCCTCAGAAGCAGATCCAAACCCAGACATCAAAGAATCACCAAATCCTTCTCTCCTTAAGGGGTTTAATATTAACACTATCCCTGAGACAGAACTGACAAGTCAGATGGACTTGTCATAGAAGCATAGAATCTTCGGCTCAACTTAGCCTCTTAGAATTACAGTGTTATAATTAGGAAACACATTAGGCATAGAACGCCAGAACTCAAAAGGACATTAGAACCTATGACACAAAAGATCTGTGAAAAAATAAGAACTTAAGATGACCCAAACCAAATGAATACATTTGATAGATGAAAAAACAAAAACTCAGAGGGTTCCTTCCACAAAATATAAGATTATAGATTTAGACTTGGGAGGGATCTTTAGACCAAACCCCTCCAAAAGAGGAACATGGTCTACAGGCCTCAATAGGTATGAGGATGACTAGCCCCAGGTCACCCTGATGGTAAATGGCAGAGCTGATACTAAAATCCAGCAATCTTTCCATTGTACCAAACTTCTGCCCTGGTCAGGGATAGTAGAGCCCAGACTCTAACCCAAGTCTCCTGAGTTCTTGTCAATACACTACAGCCACCTCTAAAATGAAATGGAAAATCTCACTTCTCTTCTCTCCTACTCTCAGCTCTCCAATTTAATCTCCCTTGGTTTATTTTCTTTCTCAGATGCTCAAGATGTCATCATAGAACAGCCCTCAAGCACTGTGACAGCGACCATTGGAGGTTCAGCAATACTGCCTTGCAGATCAAAGAGTAGCATACCTGGGTCAGTGAAGTGGTTTAAGGGGATTGGGCCTAATAGGCAGCTCATCTACAGTGACATAGGGCTATACCCCCGGGTCCAAAAGGTGAATAACACAAATGAAATCTTGGACATTTGCATAACCAATATTACAAGCCAGGATGAAGGTACCTATTATTGTGTCAAGTTCAAGAAAACCTCTGAGGAAGAGTTCAGCTCTGGGCGTGGCACCCACCTTATTATAGGTAAGTCCCAACCAGAAAAAAAGCAAAAGAAGACAGGGGAAAGAATATCAGATTTGGACAGAAGAGCCAACATTCCCAAACCTAGACCTGCTGTTTCCCATCTGTATGACCTTGGGAAAGAGTGAGGGGGTCAGGGAACAAATATCTAGGAAGGGCCTACTATGTGCCAAATGCTTTATAAATATTATATCATTTGATTCCCACAATAATCCTGGGAGGTTATTATTACTATTACTATTACTATTACTATTACTATTACTATTACTATTACTATTACTATTACTATTACTATTACTATTACTACTCTCATTTTAGAGATGAAGAAACTAAGGAAGAAAAAAGTTAAGTGACTTAGGGAGTAGGAAAGTGAGGGAAGAAGGGAGAAAATTTGGAACTCAAAAAGTTTTAAAAGCAATGTTAATAGCATTTATTGAGAAAAAATGAAATAAATTTTTTAAGGTAGAAATAAACTCAGGTTTCTGGCTCCATTGAGTCAGTCTTAGAAAAAGAAAACTTGAAGTTTGAATTCTTCCTCCAATCATTATTAGATGTGTAACCCTCGGCAAGTTACTTTTCTGAACCTGTTTCCTTATCTTAAAATGGGACTTCTGGTGCCAGGATGGCAGAATGAGGAATAAACCCCCTGGAGTCCACCAAAATTCCCTTCCAAACAACCTGAATACTGCCTCAGAAATAATTTAAAAGTGGACAAGCAACTTATCAGCTTGGTAGGAAAGGTCTGTCTCACTGGTGTGGGAGGGGAGTAAGGTGCTAGAGCAGAAGTAACCAGTCACACAACAGAGGGCCTGCAACAAGTCTCCAAGTCCAGGGGAAATCCACTATAAGGTTTCGCTTTCTGGCAAGCCAGCAGTCTACATAACACAGCAAGATCCTACCCTAGTAGTCCCAACTCCAGTACAGGCCACCAGCAAGACCCCCAGTAATGACCAGTAATGAGGTGCAATTTCTGTGATTGACCAGATGTGAGACCATGCTCCTGAGGCCAAATAGCGGCAAAATCCCTCCCTCATGACCAGTTGGAAGTTGCTATTTCCACTGCAACTCAGAAGCAAGGCCCTAACCCTGGGCCAGGCCAGTAGCAAGAGCATATACTCAGGAAGGTCAATAGGGAAGCCCCCAACCCCAGTACATACCATCCGGAAACTTCCCCTATCCTGCAAGTCAGCAGAGAGGTTCCCCTATAAGGCAAGACAGCAGCTAGACCCTGGGGCCCAGTGAAAGCCAGCAAGAAGACCCTGGGTCCCAGAACAGGTGCAGTAGCAGAAACCAACTCTCACATAAAAATATCAAGTCACATAAAAGGCAGAAAAAAATGAACAAAAATTTTTTTAAAAAGAACTTTACTATAGAAAATTACTATGGTGACAGGGTAGATCAAGGCATAAACTTAGAAGAAGACAATACTGTCAAAATGGCTACATAGAAAGCCTTAAAGAAAAATGCAATTTTGTCTCAAGCCCAAAAAGATTTCCTGGAAGACCTTAAAAGGGACTTTAAAAAGCAAGAAAAAAAGAGAAGTAGGAGAAAAACAGGCTTAATAATTACCTAGCTGTGTGGCCTGAGGCAAGCCACTTAACCCCATTTGCCTTGTAAAAACATAAAAAACAATAGAGAAAAGAAATGAGAGTTATATAAGAAAATCATAGGAAGTCAACAGCATGAAAAAAGATATACAAAAATTCACTGAAAAAAATAATTCCTTAAAAAATAGGATTGGACAAGTGGAAGTAAGACACCAAGATATGACAAAGCAAAGTAAAAAGAAGAAAATGTGATTTCTCATTGGAAAACCAACTGGCCTAGGAAATAGACCAGAAAAGATAATTTTTTAATTTAAAAAATTTTATTTATTTGCTTTTACAACTTCATGCATTGGTAGCCTTCACCAATCTTTTTTTTTCGCAAGGTTTTGAGTTTTACAATGTTTCCCCCCTCCATACCTTCTCTCCCCCCAAGAGAAAGAAATCCAATATAAGTTCTATAGTTATAACCATGCCAAATATAGATTGATATTGAACATCTTGTGAGAGAAGAATCAAAGCCAAATAGAAGAAAAAACACTAGAGAGAAAAAAAAATGATATAATACATAAGACAACTTTTAAGAATTGAAGATAATAAGTTTTGGTCTTCATTTAATCTTCACAGTTCCTTCTCTAGATTGGATGGTATTTTCTATCACAAGTCTTTTAAAATTGTCCTTGATTATTGTACTGTGGAAATGAACAAGTCCATCGTGGTTGATTCTCTCTCTATGTTGTTGTTAATCCGGGGTGGCAAAGCCAAGATGGTGACAAGAGCAGATCCTGTCTTGGGCGCTCTCTCATAAATCTTCGAAACTAATGACTTTAACTAAATTTTTGAGAGACAGAACCCACAGAGGGACCCAGTGAGGCAGTTCTCCTACTCAAGGTAACCTGGAAAAGAGCTGGAGCTGGAGGGGCAGCCCGCCAGAGGGGTGGCCTGCCAGAATAAAAGAACTTTAGCCTCCCGGAGGCAGTCCCAGGGCTCTGGGAGCCAGGGCTCACAGTAGTGGGGGAGTTTCCTGAGCTACACCCCAGGGAGCACAAAGCACAAATTGGGGGAACAGTGGGGGGGCACCTCTGCCAGAGGGAGCACATGAAGTGTCCAGGCCTCAGGGCACACAGCAAGCAGCATGGCCACTGTATTCCAGATCCAGGAAACATAAGCAGGCAGTGCAGGCAAGCAGGAGCCCCCAGGGCATGAGCCCATTGAGCTGAGGGAGGGGAGTGAAGAGAGACTGCCAAGGACTGTCCTCTGCCCCTGGAACAGGACTCTGGGGCTCTGAACACATTCAGATCCTGATCACAGTCTAGGCCCCCCCCCCTTAGAACAGCAGGGACCCCCTCCACTTCAGCCCCATAGCAGAGGGGGGAGCATATGGTCATTCACAGACCAGGAGGGAGGACAGAGCCTCACACACTGAGACCCTTGTGGGAGTGTCCCAAAGCTCAGGCAGCACCACAAAAAACAGGCTTAGGTTGGGAAAATGAGCAAGCAGAGAAACAAGAGGAAGACCATTGAGAAATACATTATCTATGATCCCAAGAAGGATCAATATACTCAGTCTGAAGATGAGGAAGCACAAGCTCCTGCATCTAAAGACTCCAAGAAAAACAGATATTGGGCTCCGGCTATCACAGCTCAAAAAAGACTTTGAAAATCAAATGAGGGAGTTAGATCAAAAACTGGGAAAAGAAATGAGAGAGATGCCGGAAAAACATGAAAATGAAGTCAGCAGCTTAGTCAAGGAAATCCAAAAAAAAGCTGAAGAAAATAGCATGCTAAAAACCAGCTTAGGTCAAATGGATAAAACAGTTCAAAAAGTTATTGAGGAGAAGAATGTTTTAAAAAGCAAAATTGGCCAGATGGAAAAACAGATAAGAAAACTCTCTGAGGAAAACAAATCCTTCAGACAAAGAATAGAACTCAGGGAGATTGATGAATTTACGAGAAATCAAAACTCATTACTTCAAAACCAAAAAAATGAAAAGTTAGAAGAAAATGTGAAATATCTCATTGGAAAAAAAAACTGATATGGAAAACAGATTTAGGAAAGATAATTTAAAAATTATTGGAATACCTGAAAGTCATGATCAGGAAAAGAGCCTTGACTTCATTTTCATAGAATTACTACAGGAAAATTGCCCTGATATCCTAGAAGCAGAGGGCAAAATAGAAATGGAGAAATTCCACCAATCCCCCTGAGAATATATACTCAAATATATTCAACCCCTAGGAATATTATAGCCAAGTTTCAGAACTCCCAAGTCAAAGAGAAAATATTACAAGCAGCCAGAAGGACACAATTCAAATATCGTGGAGCTTCAGTCAGGATTACACAGGACTTAGCAGCAACTACATTAAAAGCTCGTAGGGCTTGGAATATAATATACCTGAAGGCAAAAGAGCTTGGAATGCAACCTAGAATCAACTACCCAGCAAAAATGAATGTCCTCTTCCAGGGAAAAAGATGGACTTTCAATGAACCAGGGGAATTTCAAATGTTCCTGTTGGAATGGCCAGAGCTGAACAGAAGGTTTGATCTTCAAATACAGGACTCAGGTGAAGCATAGAGATTGGAGGAGAAGGAGAAAATATGAGGGACTTAATGATGATGAACTGCATATATTCCTGCATAGAAAAATGACACTGATAATACTCATATGAACCTTCTCAGTTAATAGAGCATGTAGAAGGAGCTTTTATAGTTGAAGCACGGGAGAAAGCTGAATTTGAAGATAAAATGTGGTGTAAAAATGGAGTCAATAGAAAAAAAAGGGAAATGTAATGGGAGAAAGAAAAAGGAGAGGTGGAATAGGCCAAGATATTTCATATAATAAGATTTTTCTTTATTACAATGAGCTATTACAATGATATGGAAGGGTGAAGGCAAAGGGGAATGAGGGAATCTTCACTCTCATCAGAAGGGGCTAGGAGAGGAAACAGCATATATACTCAATGGGGGTATAGGCATTTGGAGTAAGAAGGAAGGGGTGACAGGGGGAAGGGGGGATGTGAGTGATGGAGGAGAGGATGGACCATGGGGGGAGAGTGGTCAGATATAACACATTTTTTTTTTTACTTCTTGCAAAGGGCTGGGATTGGATGGCCTGTCCGGGACCATAGGGCCAGGTGGATGCTGGGCCTAAGGGGTGGTAGCGGGGCTCAGGGCCTCTTGGCCCCAGGACCAGGGATCTATCTGCTGTGCCACTCAGCTACAGTACAGCAGAGTCAGAGTGAAAGGAGAGGAAATATAGTACATGGTAGTAGAGAAATACGAAAGGAGGGAGTTACGATCAGCAATGGCAAGAGTGGAAAAATATGGAAGTAACTTTTGTGATGGACTTATCATAAAGAATGTGATCTACCTGTGATAGAGTTGTTGGTATTGGAACAGACTGAAACACATTTATTATTATTATTATTTGGGGTGGGGTGCAGGGCAAATGGGGCTGGGTGGACTGCCTGGGGCCGCATAGCAGGGTGATTGTTGGGTGTCTGAGGCCAGATTTGGACCCGGGTGTTCCTGGCTCAAGGGCCAATGCTTTGTCCGCCACCCAGCCACCCCTACATTATTAATATTTTACTTTATTTTAGATCTTTTTTCTTTTTTTTTGGTTTTTGCAGGGCAGTGGGGTTGGGGTGGCTTGCATGTCACACAGCTGGGTGATTGTTGGGTGTATGGGGCCAGATATGGGCTCAGGTGCTCCTGGCTCCAGAGCTGGTGCTCCATCCATTATGTCACCTGGCCATACCTACAATTATTACTATTATTTTTTTAATTTAACTTTTTTCTCTCCCCTTAACTTTATCATTCAAGCGAGTCTATATTTTTTGGGGGGAGGGGGTATTTTGTTTACTCTTAAACAGGAATATTTTATTAATGTAAATAAAC